>NC_041399.2:189347242-189947242 GCF_900747795.2 Erpetoichthys calabaricus
ACAGAACAGGGCTATTTTATCAGTATTTTTCAAATGATATTGGAATATTTTTTCCAAACCATTGTAATGTTAACATTAAAATATTTGAACAATAAGCTGGCAACAGGGCAGAAGTAACACGAACATTTACAATGGTAAATCAATCATTCTTTTGGAAAAAGGAAATCCTGAATTGGTTCCCAACACACAATATATTTTGAAAAAGGGGACTTCAAAGGCATTTACGAGCTCTAACAGTAAATGTAACAAATGTGTATATTAAAGCGGAAGTTTTGTTTGCCAAATTCTTTCTTTTTGTAAATATGGTCCTAAATAGTTGCACATTATTGTGTTAATTCTCATTCTACTTCATCCTTTAAGAAAATTGTAATAATCTAATTCAACTGTGTGTTAAGGATGTTTAAAATAGCTTTGTGAAAGGCAAAATTCAATTTCTAATTAATTTCATTTGAGGACAGCATGATAGGCAAAGTAGTTAAGTGTTCAGGCCTCATGAAATCAGAATCCCATGTTTTAATACTTCTCTGAGACCCTTGCACAGTTATAGTATAATTTTTTGCATACAATTTATATTTTTTATACTTACAGCCCAGGCTGGTAACTGACTTGGTAAGGGTCTTGCAGAGGGAAATGTTTCATTTTTAGAACATTAGACACATTTGGACAAGAACAGGCCATTCAGTTCAAAAAAGTTAAGCCGTCCAATCCACCTAATTTCTCCGAAACAACATCAAGTCAAGTTTTAAAGGTCCTAGAAGTCCTTTTTACTAACACTTCTTCTTTCTCTTCCCATATCTATGTGGGATAATTCCTAATTCCTCCTACCCAGTTGGACCCTTTTCCTTTAAATCTTCTTTTACTTCATCCATCCACTTCCACTTTGGGCTCCCTCACTTCCTCTTCCCCTTACTTCCATTCCCATCACTCTTTTGTCCTCATCACATGTCTATACAACTTCAATCAGCTTTGCAGTACTTTCTTAGATATTTTCTCATACTTTTGTTGTTCCTGTGATGGTCTCATTTCTTATTCTGTCCTTCTTTGTAACACTGCACATCCACCTTATCTCTCTACCACACTACTTGGTAAGTTATTCAATGTGTCTATGGCTCTCTGGGTTTGGTTAAACTGAAAAGGTTCAACTTTTTCAACTATTCCTCATAGCTCGTATACTGTAGTCCTGCAATCGGCCTGTAGTTGCTCTTTTCTGGTACTTTTTAGTGTTGCAGTGTTTTTTTTGAAGCCAGTCAGTCATTCAAATGTGCTTAGACTTGAACAGGGTCTTGGGGGTCTGCTACAGTTTTTCCCAGCTATTATAGGGCACATGGTAGGAATAACCTGGACAGAGCACCCACACACCCAATGCACACTACAGCCAATTTAGCATCACCAGTTCATCTAACTTGCATGTCTTTGGACTGTGGTAGGAAACCAGAGTACCTGGAGGAAACCCTTGCAGAAACATGGAGAAAATGCAAACTCCATGAAAGGAGGACCAGGGATGCAAACCCTGGTCTCCATACTGTGAGACAGCAACACTACCACTCTGCCACCATCATTTTTGAATCCCAAAGTCTCAAACTGTATTCAATAGTCCAGGTGGGATCTCTCCTTAAGCATAGCTTGTTTTGTCTTGTACTCTACACATCATGCTATATAACCTAATATTCTGTTAGCCCTATTAATAGGTTCTGTACACTACCTGATCGTGAGGAGTCCACTACACTAAGTCCTTCTCATAAGGTGTACTTTCTAGTTTCAGACCTTCCATTGTGTATTCAAATGCAATATTTCTACTAGCTACATGTAATACTTCTTCTTTTTGGGCACATACACACCGTCAGCACAGCGCTGTCAGATCTAAACACTAGCGTGATGAATTGCTTGCGTACTGAAGTGACTTTAGCTGCAGGTGCAAGTCTCATTTTACTTATGGTGCCAAGCAGAGTTGCGTTGCATTACAGCAGTCTATTAGCTGGCGAAAGCGCTGTGAAGAAGCTGTCTGTTGCAATGGTCCTGCCTTTGTCCAGTTGGATAGCGGTCATGGGACATCATATCTTTGATTGCCAGTACAACAAATAGTTCTGAACAAGCATCAGCCACAGGCACTGCTCTTGTGAAAAGGATGGAGATAAATGCCATCAAGTCAAAGAGGGAGAGGCAAGTTTGTTGTACCACATGAATGTCACTGAGAGAATAAACTGAATAATAAAAAAACAAGCACTAACTATTACAAATAGCCAAAATTTATATCGGGTGTTACAGCCTCAAATCAAATGTATGTTTTTATTAAATTGTAGAAATAATAATAATATTAATAATAGCAGCTCAACACTCAAAACACAGAGCGTGCGGTCTCAAACCCGGGACCTAAGGGTTATAAGACAGCAGTTCTTACCTCTGCACCATTCAAGAACACGTGTAAATTCCCTGTCGATTGAAATTTGAGCTTGAGTTTTTAACTCGTTGACAGCCACATGTAAATCAAATGCTTTTTTTTTTCTTGAATAAAAATGCATGTGTTTATTAGATATTTGGACTTAAGTCTTCACACATTATGCACTTCTCGTCATTATTAGTAAAACATGGAAAAAGTTTCTGCTTTAGATATGTGTTCAGCATTTCATGCATTTCCTTTCATCCTACACTTATCCAGATCTTTCTAGACACAGAACACACATGAAATGCATGTATTCCAAATAACGATATACAGTGTTATTTACCCTATACAACTCCAGATCTCACATGCAGATAAGGAGCCTTAGCTTGACCTGGGAGAACGTTTTGCTCAAGCTGAGCTCTGTCAAGGCAAGGGGATGGGACAGCAGACTGCTTGCTGTTTGTGCTGATTGACGCATTTACAAAACAAAAGAAGCTGATGGAGAGGTGCAAAGGGATTTAAGGTGGGCCGGGATTACAAGTTTTTTCAGGAATTCTAGTGTTAAGGCTGTAAAGATGGTGGCTTTCAGTGAAATTGTCGGGACCTGAACGGGAAGTGATGCCATCTGGACTGGAAGTGAAATTATCGTGTGCCCCAGGACCGGAAGTGACGTCATCATATACACCGGAAGTGGAGTCACCATTTGGCGCCGGAACCATGTGGGATTTCCCATGGATTGTCTGCAGAGGATTGAGAGAGAAAGTCAGTGCACCTCGCCACCCCCAGGTCTGATATGGAACTACCATTATTCAGGCCCTTCAGATGCCTCCCAATCACACGTGTGTGACACTGTATTAAACTAAAAAAAAATCAGTAGACATATACCATGCTTCTAAAAAACAACACAAGTAACTGATCTACAGAATGTTCAGTAATAGCCAACACTTATGCAAACAGATCAGTAGTGCACATATTTACACAGTGAAGTCTTCATCACCAATGTTACATGGGCTCACACAGCACTCTTCAACGATAGTGTTCCTTTTCCTCTTCAGCTACTGTCACACACACAAGCGTCAGCAGTGCCTGAAAGGTTTTTGGTGTGATACTAACCACTAACACAGTAGAGTAGTTCCTGTAGAGTGGAGGAGAACTCTCCGGAAGATTACGATGTCACTTTCTGTCAGGACAAAACCAGCTCCTCCCCCTCCACTTCCTGTTCTACTTAAACAACACTCTAGCAGGAAGGTGTCATTCATTTGGGACCTGACTTCAGACTAGAATGAATCGGCTCAGTTGTTAGAAGTCATTTACAGGCTACAAGAGCCCACTGAACTGTCACAAAAGGCAACATTAAACGGGTTGTCCATTGAAGCCCTATTCCTTCTTTTGTTTGTTTTCTGTTTATTCACACTATATTATAAATAGAGTGGCACTGTAGTTAGAATTTCTCCTTCATGGTTTGTATCCATCATCCAGATGCTGTGTGCGGTATTATTTTTAAACATTTTCCTTGTATTTGTATGTGATTTTTTATGAGTAATTCAGTTTTCCTCCCACACCTAGATTTATGTTATCTTATATTACATGGTTTTCTCTAATCCAATAATAATTATGTAACTCTTTGTTATTTTTAGTTTTATTTTGTAAGGATTTCATTACAATAAATGAATAAAAATCAATGGGATTTACAAATCAGATCAGATTGCTCTTCCACTGCCTATCTACAGAGCAGAGGAAAGTTGAAGTATTCACTTAAATACTGACATTTTCAACTGGTTAGCAATGGTTCTATATGCTCAATTCACTGAGAACAACATTAACAAATACCTGCTAAATTCTAAAAAGTTCAATTTAAAGTAAATCTAATTCCTTTTTATAAAGTAAAATAGGATATTTTTCTGATTGTACTATGGTAGGCTGGGGAAGAGTCTTTCAGTCATGGCAGACTGGCAGTGGTGTAAATTATTATAGCAAGTTTGTTCATTATACTTCCTTATAATTCCTTAGAAGGCTGGCGTCCTTCAACATCTGCAATAAGATGCTGCAGATGTTCTATCAGACGGTTGTGGCGAGCGCCCTCTTCTACGCGGCGGTGTGCTGGGGAGGCAGCATTAAGAAGAAAGATGCCTCACACCTGGACGAACTAGTGAGGAAGGCAGGCTCTATTGTTGGCATGGAGCTGGACAGTTTAACATCTGTGGCAGAGCGACGGGCGCTAAGCAGGCTCCTATCAATTATGGAGAATCCACTGCATCCACTAAACAGGATCATCTCCAGACAGAGGAGCAGCTTCAGCGACAAACTGCTGTCACTGTCCTGCTCCACTGACAGACTGTGAAGATCGTTCCTCCCCCAAACTATGCGACTCTTCAATTCCACCCACGGGGGGGGGGGGGGGGGGGGGGGGTGGTGGGGGTAAACGTTAACATTATAAAAAGTTATTGTCTGTTTTCACCTGCATTATTATCAATCTTTAATTTAATATTGTTTTTTGTATCAATATGCTGCTGCTGGAGAATGTGAATTACCCCTTGGGATTAATAATCTATCTATCTATCTATCTATCTATCTATCTATCTATCTATCTATCTATCTATCTATCTATCTATCTATCTATCTATCTATCTATCTATCTATCTATCTATCTATCTATCTATTAAGCAGTGACACCACATTGAGTTTTGGCCTAAACATAAGTCTTACAGGATTAAGGATTATCGTGAAACCAAGAATGACTGATAAATAAGTAAAGATTAAGCTTAGAACTCTAAAGGATTATGTATTAAAAGAAATCAAACAATCAGGTTCAGGTCCACTCTAGATGTGATAATATTCACTTTAACGCTCTGTGAAAGAAATAGCCGGACACACAACAAAGGTTTGGGACAGCCACCTGTATAGTTTTCCTTGCTGCAAAAGGTGTAAATTTGTGTACAATGTGTACAGGTTAAAAACTAAAACAGAACTGTTTAAGTATGGAGGATGAGGGGTTTTTATAGGTGCTTCAAAGGAAGTGACGTCCTTGGGGCTGGGACAGGAAGGAGTTTCATGTTTGGTCTGCGGAGACAAAAGAGAGAGGTTTAATGCACCCCTCCGCCCCCTGGCCTGGCATGGAATTGGCATTTCCTGGTCACTTTGGTTGACTCCCAAGCACACGTGTGTGAGAGCTCATTGCCAATAACTGCACAGATTACATAGTATTTGTACAGATAAGCAAATTTTATCTTTTCAAAAATACCATTGAACAAGTGAATTATGTCTCTTTATATATAAAAGCATTAGAAATGAACACTAAAACATACAGAAGTAGTGCAAAGGAGGATGTTGAATAAAACCATCCAATTTTAAAAGTGTAAAAAAATAAACGTCAGATTTAATAAGTACTGAAAAAAAGAACAGATAAATCATTGCCATGGAGCACCTTTATTAGGACAACTACCAGAAAATACAATTATAGTAGATATAATCTCCTCCTTTCCAAAGGTTTACCAAGGTCATTATAATAAATCATCATGTTAATAAAAGAGATTTGGAACCAAGCTTTTGAGTCAATTATTCAACAGTTGGAGTGAAATACTGTATAAATGCTTCAGCCTGGAAAAATACTGATAAATAATGGAAATGAAGCTATTACTCACACATAGTAAGCAAAGATGGACCAGGCAGCAAAGTCAACCAACAAGGTCCTCTGAGGATTCCAATTATAAGTACCTGGCAGGAAACACCTGGCATTTTGGTCGAGTTCTCTGAGTTAGTAATCTGACTAGAAAAATCAGACTCACTTAGAAAACCGTCTGGAGGTTTCAGTCTGTTCCTCCTTCCCTGATCTCTCCATTCTAAGTGGTTGTTAAGCGAGAAATTAGACTCAATGTCTGACATTTTAAAATCCTAATTTAGCTGACCCAAAGCTTTCTTGGCAGGAAAAGAAAATACTCTGGGAATAGCTTGTACTAAATTAACTTTTTTTTTTTTTTTAAATTATGCACCACTTAATGAGATTTTGAAAAAGCTTGCTTCTTCCTGCCAAATCGAACCAAAATTTTTTTTTAAACTACTCTTCAAAACTTAGGCAGAGACCTTAGTACTGTTATTAGAAAGCAGAGAATGTATTCCTGTCATTGGCAAGTTGGTCACTGGGTTGTTTATTTTGCAATAACTGTGGAATGTGAAGAAGGAGCAAGGAACT
Source organism: Erpetoichthys calabaricus (assembly GCF_900747795.2). Taxonomy (NCBI): domain Eukaryota; kingdom Metazoa; phylum Chordata; class Cladistia; order Polypteriformes; family Polypteridae; genus Erpetoichthys; species Erpetoichthys calabaricus. The sequence continues at coordinate 189,353,812 of NC_041399.2, forward strand.
AGTCCTAAAAGCATGTGATTTCAACACTTCTTAATAAAAGATAAACTATGGCTCCTACATTGTCAAGGCAGCTGATGCAGTGTGACAACAGCAACAACAACAATTTATTTCTTGTAAAGACCAAAATCACACAATAAATGCCTCAATGGGCTTTAACAGGCATTGCTTTTTACAGCTCCCCAGCATTGACTCTCTAAGAAGATAAGAAAAAACTCCCAAAAAAGAACACTGTAGAAAAAAAATGGAAGAATTCTTGGGAAAGGCAATTCAGAGAGAGACCCCCTTCCAGAGAGGTTGGGTGTGCAATGAGTGTCTCAAAATACGGTAAATACAGCACACAAAACAGAACACAAGTAATCCTCTTCACAAAGCCAGATGGACAATCTATCATTGCCACATTAAAAATACAATTTAAGAGAACAAAATACTTTCTTCTTGCACAAGCACTCTTCATCAAGAACATCTGTAATAAAGGTGCTGTCATTGCAGAGTTTCTGGTAAAGCATTATGCTTTTATAAAAATTATCCACAGTAGGGGAGAAGTGTAAGTATGTCATTTTTTATAACCTGCACCTCTAACCTTGTTTTCATCAAGCTTACATGCTAAGCTCCAGTGGATTTCTATGTGGGAGCTCAAAATGTATTTCATGACAGTATGTTAAACTAGTGCACTGTATATTGAACATAAGTTCATAAAGAACAATGCAGGAAATACTTATGCTTACACCTGTGAAATTGTAAATTAAAGAGGCTCAGGAAACTACTCTATGGAAAAGCTTCGTACAGACATGAAGCTGAACATAACCATTGGACTAACATCAGTCCAATAAGAATGAATAGCATAGAAAGAACTGTGTGCCCCTCTGGGATACTATTTTCAATACATTTTCAATAATGACAAGGAAAACGTTCAGTACATGTCCAATGCAAATCATTAATTTAATGATTCTACATCATATCAGTTTTGATTCAGCAAAAAAAAAAAAAAAAAAACTGAGCATGTCAACCCTTGCATCATCTTTGGATAAAATTTGACCTGTTTTTGTGTTTGAAATTCGCAAAAACACCCTAAATTTCATCTGGCTGGGGTGAAACCTTGTGAGTTTTTCTACATATCCCCAAATTAAGTAAAAGATAAAATAAATATCTCATTATCTGCACACCTTGCAAAAGATTTTTTAACTTGCCATGTCCCTTAGGTTAGTTTTGACCCACAATTGACTTTAATGGATTTTCTGCTGTGTTTAGGGTAATTTGGTCATTCACCACTCATAAAACATCCCCAAAGCAAGCTTTCTTCTCAAAAATGTGAGGGATTTAAGTAAAGTAAAATAACTTTATTAAAAGCAAAAAAGTTTCCAAATGTCACATTTTGTGCAGATGCTACACATTTTAAACAATACACAATGCTATGTCTTTCACGTCAGTTTTGACCCTTGTGAACAAATCAGAAAGAGAGAAAAAGAAAGGGTTGGGGCTCCAGTGGACACCCTGTTTAACGTTCATGTTGGATAAGTACAAAAAAGAAGAAACTTCTCAACATCACATATGACATGTTGTTGGCATATTTAGCATATGAATAGCTTTGGAAGGCAGGTGGGGTCAATTCTTGTCTGAAGCTAAGTCCAAGGGAATGCTGACTTCCTTTATCAAGGGTGGTTATGCAGGAGAGGAAACAAAAGGGAAGGAGTTGCAGGCCCGGTCTTAGGTATTATGGGGCCCTAGGCGAAAGGGGGGGTCCAGAGGCCCCCTGGAAGCTCTGTGAAATGCGTGAAAATTAGACCAAGGAGTCGATCCGGGGTCCCCCGGACGCCGGGGCCCTAGGCGGTCACCTACTTCGCCTATGCCTAAGGCCGGGCCTGGGAGTTGGCAACATCTACACTGGAAGTGATGTCAGAAGTTCTGCAAGAGAATCTCCTCTGCAAAGTAAATGGAAACTGTATTAGTGGTGGTGTCACAACAAAAAACCTTCCCTGTACTTTTAGTCAACCTAAGATCTTTGAGACACTCCCGATGCTTGTGTGTGTGAGACACCCCGCATTGACTGAAATGGATTTTCTGCTGCGTTTAGGGTGCTTTTTATGTTCACAACCCATAAAACATCCTAAATATTGGCTTTGCTGCTCAGAAATGTGAAGAGTTTTAGCAAAAAAGTTCCCAAATGTCATAGATTTGTATAGCTGCTACATATTCTGAACACTGCCATGTCCATTGTTCAATTTTGGTTCACCATATATTTTAGAGAATTTTACTCTCAATTTAGGGTGGTTTGTTTGTTTACAACCCATAGAGAAATCCTAAATGGCATCTTTTTAGATGACAAACACAAAGGGTTTTAGTAAAGTAATCTAAATTTACAAAAAGAAAACCTTTTTCCAGATATATTTTTGTATAGCTGCTGGTCATTTTTTGAATACTGCCATGCCCTCCGGGTCAGTTTTGACCCACTATTGACTTTAATAGATTGTTCACTTAATTTAACATGTTTTGTTTGTTGAGGGATATTAGTTTTAGTTTTAAAAGTAATTTAAGTACATTAATCATTGCTTACAAAATAGTAATTAAGTAGTTTCGTATTATAAAATGTGATGTGTTACAGTGTGTTACTTTTGTTTCACAGTTTATTTTGTCTATGGAAAACTTCACATTTCTCATAAATATTCATAAAACTCACCAAAAAAAAAAAACATTTTCTTGTGTATTAGAAATACTGTAGTGCCCCTGTGTTCAAACCTGAGAGGGACACTCTCCTCAGGTTGCCGAAATCTGCCTGAGGGTGTGAGTATTCCTGGATTAGCCAGCTATAAAAAGTAGCAGATGGAGAGTGCAGACACAGAACTTAGCCAGCATTTTGATTGTGTCTCCTGGATGGTTAAGCCCATTGTCTTCTTGTCTTACACCAAGCACTGCTGTGTTGATCATTGGCTCCCTGAGATGTTAAACTGAACAAATTAAATTTACCCCTCAGCAAATGTAGGATTAAATGTATACCTATAACTTTTGTTCATTTCTTTTAACTTGATTGCATGCTATGCACATCCTCCTCACTAGCTGTCACTAGATGTATGTGCACGATGTTACTCAGGCAGCAGGCAAGTATTGCAGATAATTTTACTTCAAGAAAATTTACTTTAAAAAGTAATTGGTTTTTATGATTCTTTTAATGTGTTACCCCCAACACTGTTGTTCGCAACCCATAAAAATATCCTAAATGTCATCTGTTCTAAAAGTTAGGATCATCTGTACTACAGATTAAGATAAGCAATCAAAATAAAATAGATTTATGGTGAAATATTTGATGTCTAGGGCACCTAAAAGGGTTTGTCAGAATCGGTCAAAAAAGACCTGGAAGACATAGCTTTGAGGCAGATATTGTTAGGGTTAAAATTCCCATAAGACCTGACAAAGTACGCCACCTCAATTGAAACATTTGTACCAGAGTCATGAAACCAATCAAGTCAAAAATAGTCTTGTAAGATTGATGTCTGTTGAAAGCATTGATAGAAACAGGAGCTCAGTGTGCACCAATGCACAACAATCAATAAAATTAAAAAAAATAGGTAATGTATGTTTAATGTGCATTTATTATAAATAATGTTCAAAAATCTGTTTATAGTCTAATCAACTGTAACTGATATACCAACACCTGTGGTAACCACAAATGTACACAGACATAAATGTCCACCCATTATCTGAACTCCATTCCATCAAAATTGCTGTATTTTAATCTGTAAACTATAACAGTAAAATAAATTACAAAAAATTTACATCAAAACCCATAAAATAAATATGCAGTATATGGAATTTTTATTGAAGGAAACTTGTGATAGAAACACATTCAGAAAAAGGCAGAAATGCCAAACAAAAGAATATGTGGAGAATGTGTGACTGTTATATTAGTAAAATAAATATAATGAACCATTCATCAATGTCTGTGTGTTGGAATTAACTTTTATTTCCCATTCATTCAATCAATCCATTTAATGAACAGGTTCTTTTATTTTCCAGCTTTGTAGAAACCTATTGCTAAATGGTAACAACAAACCTTGGATAAAATGCCATTGCATCACAGCTCACATTCAGACATCTAAAATTAAGTTCACCAAAGGTTATGTTTCTCTTTTTGTGTTGGCATATATATAGTTGAACATGAGATTCTGCTGAGTTCTCTCCTACGGAAACCATTTTTTGGGCGCACTGGGATAGGGGTGGAACAGTTACTCACAGTTTCCGTTTCCCTCTCTGAAGTAGAGGCACACTGCCTGGCATCACTTCTTCTTCAAGGAAGGATAAAAAGGTCAAACCATCAACAAATGTTGTCATTTGAACAGCAGAGAGCAACCAAAGCACAAGATGCTCCTAGGAACTATAGCTTTTATTTTTGTCATTGATGGCACAATTGCACATCTGCCACCATCCTTTCTTTAAAGTCTTGGGGCAACCATACTGCTAGGAAACGGGTTTCCTTTCTACAACATATAGTATATGCAGCTTCAAAGGATCACAGCCAGATGATGCCAGAACAGGTCCCCAACAGACCACTCCATATGGGCTTGGAGTCATATAAACGACATCTTCAACTGAACTCATTGTCTGTTCACCCAGGGACAGGACAGATAAAGCAAGATCCTCTCCAGCACATTTGGAAGTAACTTTTTTGTTGACGTACCTTTATACCTTTATACGGGCGGAGTGGTGGCTCTGAGGCTAGGGATCTGCACTGGCAATAGGAAAGTTGCCGGTTTGAATCCCAGAAACGCCAAAACTGACTCTACTTCATTGGGTTCTTGAGCAAGGCCCTTAACCTGCAATTTCTCTAACCTGACGTCAATCTGCATCCAGCCCTGCATGTAGGCCCTCCAAGCTGCAGGGAAAAAACTGGGGGTTGGTGGCAGAATTGGCACTCCAAAACTTCACATTGGTTCCATTCCATCTGAACTAGTGTAGTGCAGAGGTGTCACCCGTTGCATGACTGCACTCGAGTCCTAGTCTAGGATCCTGAGTTGGTTTGTCATGTGGTGGGTGTGGCAATGCGCAGTGCCTGCTCCTAACCTCTCCTAACCTCTTTTTTTGCTACCTCTTCAATTGTTGAGCTTATTTGGAGGTGAAAGGTAGCATTGTGTGTCTTTCATCAGACAGTGGATGTAACAGTTAAGTGTTTTAGTTTTTTATTTATTTTTTTATTTTTTTTGTTGGTTTTGTTTTTTAAGTACGGCAAACTGAAAGAAGCAGGAAAGCAGCCAGGGATTGAGGACCCATCATGAGTTCTCTTGAGACCTGGGCTCTTCTTAGTTAAGTGGGGGAGAAAAACAGAATATAAGCTACTGTGCAACCTCGTAATTCTTCCTTTATATGCCTTTCAAATCGACCTCCATAATAGCCATACAATTGTTGTGCTTGTGACCATATTATATATTTAAATGTTTATAGTATTCATGCAGAGGTGCTTTTAAATCAGCCTGAAAACCTCAAATGATCCTAAGGGGCAAATATTTAAAAAAAATAAAAGGGAACATCTGCAAAACATAAATAAAGTGACAAGACCAAGGTAACTTAACACAAGATAGAAAATGATCATAATAATCAAAATGCTACAGCCACTCTCAGCCCACCTTTTGTGCCATGTCGGTCTGGTAAGGTGGCCACTCCATTTCATTACCTATAAAACCTTTTCCTCTTGTCTCCTCCACCTCCTCTAATCTTGTACCTTCCTTTATACTCTCTTCAGCGTTGGTCTCTCAAGGCAGTTAAGTGTTGGCTACTAGCTCTCCTCCCTAACAATAGACTGGCAGGGGCTTTCCAGCACCCTTCACAAGTGGTCAGCCAATCCAGTCAAATACTGTGACAACTTCCCTCTGGCATTTGGAGGGAAATATGGAAAGTATCCCACAAGGTTGCATTCTTTCCTTGACTTTGTAGGCACCGCTACTACAAGCATTTCCAATACACATTACATTACTATGGCCTTAGTGCTTCCATTATTGGTAGCTCAGCTCCCCTGCCATTGCTAGAAAATACTAAACTAGGACATCTTATAAACCAGCTCCTGTCCTGAACTACACAATTGCCTGCAGCCCAGCTCCTAACCATGACTCAGCTCTCATACATTAAGAGAAGTCTAAAGTCCACAGGATCATACTGCCTGGGAGGAATCTAAAATTAGCAAGCTGAGGAAAATGGCAGTTCACCGTTCTTCACAAGAAAAGAAAGAACCGTGAATTAAACTGGAACTAAACTGTTGCTTGGTAACCCTGAAGCGAAAAAAAAAAAACTCTGCAAAATTTGGATGGAAAGTAAATATGCTAGTAATTCTGCAGCTAAAAAAATTCTGCTGAATATTTTTCAAAATAGTATTTACAAATGTGTTATTTCCTAGTATCGTCTGTATTTTGCAGTCCCCCATGACCCTGAATTGGATTTAGCAGGTTGGAAAATGTTATATTATTTCTAAGTATGACTGCTTATATCATTATCTTCAAGCTTCTTAATACATTTCTAAGTGCTTTTGGTGAGGTGTGAAGGAAGGTATGAACCCCTATTTTCTCTCGTCATCCCCTGCATTCTTGGAGTGCATCTTCAGAGCTCTAATTGGGCACTTCTCCCTTTCACATATAGAGCAGAAGGTGAACTGCTAGAGGATTAGTGAACATCATTTTAATCCAATCCCAGAAGTCCCACCTCTTCTGGTGCACCATGAATTTAAAAGATCAATAGACTGTAAGTCGGGATTCGCTATTGAACCTGCAATGGAGGAATGGACACCTCTGGCTTCCTCCTATGTATAAGGAGTACCTCCTATGATCTTGGACCACAACATTTCTGAACATGCCATTTTGTTATTATTGAGTTCATTTTTGTTTGTGCATTAAACAGGGCAAAACACAGAGATCCCCCAACTTTACCTTGTTTCTCTCTTGTTACAATATATAGTTATATAATTATTATTTTTACTGTATACAGTGTGTAGTTGTGGAAAGCTCTTCATCCTTGTGATTTTTTTTTTACTTCTGCTTTTACTAGTGCTTTATTTTTTTCTTACTGACATCTATTTGCTTGTTTATCCTAAATCAGCCTTAATCATTCTGTGTATAATATTATTTTTGCTTCAGTACCCAACTATGTCAGATACTTTTTAGTGAATAGCAAAATGACAGATAGAATTGATCATGCATATGAGATACATAGTCTTCAAAACAGAGTGAAGATAAGCAAATTTTCTCTCAAACTAACTTGCAAGTAGAGTTTAGTGACAGTCATGCACAGAGATGGGAGGAGGGGGCGGTCCGCCGCATTTTTGGGGGCGGCATTATTGGCCAAAAGGCTCAGTACAATTTGTGTGTAAGCAGCAGGGTTCGGAAAAATATCACTCATGAATGAAAAAAGTAAAATTCTCTGACTTTTATCCACAAATGCTTCAAAAATAATTTTCAGACTGTCCTTCTGTGACGGCATCAGACACAGCAGTTGAAATTTATGAGGCAATAACAAAAATAAACAAACATTACACCGATAATAATTTCTAGGAAGATAATCAACTAATTTACAATTTCTAATTTTGATTCGTTATCAATCCAAATGCACTCTTGCTCTGCGCAGAAAACATCCCCACCTATCACTTGTACACTACATTGGTTCTGGTTTTCGCAGCGTAACTATATTAAACTAATAATTAGAACACAGCTTATCAGTGCGTCTTTACTATAATATTGTCTAGTTGATGCTTATAAATAATTATATGTGAAAAATTATTGCTGTTTCTCTATGTATGTATAAATCTATGCAAATTTTATCTTAATTTTTCTCTATACATCATTTTAATTTTCTATTTAAATAGGTTAACATATTCAGATATGTTGGAGGGTGGCAAATTGAAGCACTGCCCCGAGCGGCATGAACTCGAGCTACGCCACTGGTCATGCAAATGCCTCTCAGTGGTTTATGTCTAAATTCAATGAGGTATATTATGATAACGCACCCCTAGTTCCACCATCAAAGCAAAATTCTGGGACTAGTCCTACAATACAGTAAAAATGAAAGGGGACCACTCTTTTAAATTCAAAAAATGGTATTTAGCTCATTTGAACAATACAAAATGCACTGCACAAGAAGGTGAGGTAAGTTTTTAAAAGACTAGATCAGATGGTGTAAAATGATGGGAGGACTGGCTATGGTTTAGGGTTTCAAGAACAACTACTTCTAAAAAAAATCAAGTTTCGAGGTCTTTTAGCGGACAGAGCTTCCCTGTAAAGAATTAAGGGAGAATGGTGATCCAATGATAATGAAAGATATTTTACTGATTTGTGCTTGTTTTTCCTTTTAGTGGTAAAACGTCAGTATACCAGTAATAGGTAGGTTTGTCAATCAGGATGATCCACACATGTCTGTAGATTTTTCTAGATTTTAAATGGCTGGCTCAAAACCAGCTAAATGTTTGGCATAAATATACCACGTGGAATATATCTATCCACATTTAAAAACTGCCAAATGTCCTCCAAACTCTAATACAAATAATATCTACAAAAAAAGTCTTTGTTAAAAGTTCATTTGAAAATAAAGCATAGATCAGCTGCTAGAAGAAATAGTAATAATAGAAACTCACTATTCATATTTTTTTGAAAACTTAAATGACATTTTTCATATCAACATTTCAGGAAATTTGGAAATGGCATATATAAAAAATCATCAAATGTGACATCTCCAAAAATCTTTTGCATACTTTTGGTATCTGCCCAGATGTTTAGTAATACTGAATAAAATGAAAATACCATTTTATATATTTGTGGTATTGAGGTTTTTATTCAGCCTAATTTATATGGCACATACTGTACTGGAATATAATGTTCTTTTAAATGAAATCCCTTAGGATAAACAAGGATAAAGTCTAAATATCAGCAATGCAGAAACATTGTGTCGCCAAAGACATTAATCTTTGACTCATAGTTGAGTGCCATGTAGGTGTATATTATATGATAAGCTTGAAGGAGGCAATGGAAACACACAGTGAAAAGAAAAAGGTCATTAGAAATACAATTGCAGCTTCAGTTCTTCAAAAGGTAGAAAATAATCTGTTATTGGAGAAAAACAAGTGCTAAAAAACAATTTCTCTTTCCTGGATGACCTCTTGTCTGCTGCAAGCTAGATATCAGTGGCTTAGCTGTGCAATTTAATCCTAAACAACATGACATGACCTGTCAGGCAATTAGTTTTGGAAAGTAAAAGGCATTACTGAACAGAAGATTAAACATGAAGATTTTTTTATGGACATTAAAGGAAACATATTTTATTGGATCTTATACTAGAAAGCTATACTAGTTCATACAACTGAGTATCCCATTCAAATTTAGAAGATGCAAATGGAAAAAGTTGATCAGTGTAGAAGAGTTGAGAATACGACAACATTTTCAGAAATCACTGGAAGCTACACATACTAACTCCAGTAAGGAGGCAAGTGGATGGTATTTAGAGGAGTAGAAGTCTGCCCCCCTGCTATGTTAATATTAATATTATGTTATGTTAATATTAATATTATGTTATGTTGCTATGTTAATGTTTCTATGTTAATTAATGTTGTCTTATTTTAATTTCTTATTTTGTCTTTTATTTTTCTTCTCTTCATTATGTAAAGCACTTTGAGCTACTTTTTGTATGAAAATGTGCTATATAAATAAATGTTGTTGTTGTTGTTGCATAAAGAAGACCTTATCTGAGCATCAATTCTTGTTTCATATTTTCAGTGTTGGTGTCTGCATGTTTACTGGATATACAAGAACTCTGTACGCAATATAATCAGTTTGGTATGATTGCCATTTTCACTGTCATAGTTGTTCTCATACATTGTCATTGATTAGATTCAAAATGTGTATAGATTAGGCTATTAAATAGCAAAGAATAGACTGAAAACAACTTCTAAATATATATCTCTTTTTTTTTTTTTTTTAACAGTCAATATGTGAACGCAGCATAATGGCAAAGATGATGCTGACATGGAATCTTATTCAGCACGCAATGCTTATCTGTTTGCAGAGTTAGTGTGACACGAAAATGAAACTCATTTACTTGACTTGTATATCTAGTTTGAATTGAATTTTTCTTATGTTATTCTCGCACTTTGAAAAGCTAGTTTATATATAAAATAATGTGTATGAAAATACAGGTTGAATACTGATTCAATACGGTACGCTGTATTTTATATTCCAATTCGAAGAAGAACCTGTATTATAAGGGAAGAGAGGTGAATCTGCCGGTTTGTGTAGATGGAGACCATTATCAAATTAAACAACACAGGAAACAATAAATAATAGATTTAGATTCATTTGATGCTGCTTCATTAATTGTGAGGCGTAGTCAAATTGGCCAAATTAAATGAATGCATTTAGGGATTGCATTTAAGTCATTAGTCACACACGATAATGGTGATTAATCATTAGATGTAATTTTTAACTTTTATAGCCAGTGTAGGCCAAAGTCAGCAGGTAATAGTTGGGGATAGGCTGATTTTGAGTAAGCCTCTTCCTGAATCTCCACCTCGCAACATTAAGAGACATGCAAAACTAATTATTTACATGGCAGGCCATTCCTATGTCCCATTCATGGAAATTAGACCATTTCTTGAGTGTTTACATTTGTCTTTGTACAACAAATGAAAAATGTGCACTTAAAAATATAGGATGAACTTTATTGGCAAAACCTGGTATTGTAGGACTTGGTGCTTATGTTTTCCTTTACAACTGAAATTACATTTTGATGGATTATGTTTTTGAAATAATCCTTAAAAATGTATACAGTATTGTTCTCTTGCATTTTATGTCAACATCTTTAAATTTAATAGTTAATGTCATTTGTTGGTTGTATCCTGTAACTTCTCTTACATTTATGTAAAATCCATCAAACTCACAATTGTCATATTCTGCCTTTTAAATCTATTTATATTTAATAAATAATACATTACCTGTCTGAATTGAAGAAGAGGAAATGAATACAGGGCAAAAGTATTGCATAAATCACAAAGATTAAAATGAATTAGCTAAATGTTCTCAGCTGCTGTAACTGCTTGTGTAAACAGTATGTTCCACTGCATCTGTCACTTGATCATGTTTCACAAATCCCTTGTGTCTGGTAAATAAAAGGAACCCCTCAATTGAAATACACAAAGCAGAATATAAGATCGACCTAATGTTTTTGTATTCTCAACTTTAAATGAAACCATCGAAGTGAAACAGAGGGGATTTGTATTAGAGCTGCAGCCTAATCTGATAAACATAAATAAAACACAATTTGAAAAAAAGTAAGCTGGTAAACATCTGCATATATGACTTAATCGAGTATATATCTTGAACTAAAATGAAATCTTTTAATAAATACATATATATATGTTAGAGAAAGTATTTACATTTTATTGCTACACATCATTTAATTTAATTTGGCTTTCTTGTCATTGATCAACAGAAGAAGACTATTTAATGACAAAGTGAAAACAGATCTCTGTAAAGTTTTCTAAATTAATTACACATATAAAAAAACAAAATAACTGATTGATCATTGATCATGTAAAGCACAAAAAAATTAATCACATAAAGGCACTCTTGGCAGAGACCTAAGGCAAATTTATAGGATTTCACAAAATTTCAAATGTGCAATTCATAAAAGCTGTTGAACTTCTAGATCTTTTTCTCTTACGTATCTGCATAGCCACAAACACAATTGTAACTCCACTACACACATCAGACCACTTTTTCATTCAATTCTCTCAGATCCTTCCTTCTTCCACTGCCATTCCTCCCAATGTGTGCTTCCACTATCACCTCCACTCTCTTTCTCCCACCTATTTCTCTTTCCTAGTCTCCCCTGCTCTCCCTCCTCCTGATCACTTCTCCTCTTTTGATACCAGTGCTACCACTAACACCCTGTGCTCAACTCTGTCCTATTGCCTTGATACTGGCTGGCCTATCTCCTCTAGGCCTGCACATGAAAGACACTCCTGCCCATGGCTTTCTGAAACTCTAAACAGTCTACAGATACAGCTTAGGACAGCTGAAAGGAAATAGAGTCAAAGGACCAGGCTGACTTAGATGAATATCATTCTGTTCTATCTCCCTTATCTTCTTTTACTGGCCCACTAAGGTAAGTTTTTTTCAAAACAGGATTAGGAACACTTATGATACTCAGAGCTTGTTCTCCCTCCACAACCCTTCACCACCTCCACCCTCAAACGTCTTGACTGTTGACAACTTGGAAACCTTTCTTCAAGAAAAGGTGGCTGTTATAAGCAATCGACTCTCATCATCATTATCTGCCAGTCTGCTCCCTCTTGAACACACCATAACATTCTCCTCTTTTTCTCCTCTGCCCACCACTGACATTTTCAACCTTCTTTTTAGCCGCCCTACTACCTATCCAATTGACCCCACTCCCTCACATCTCTCCCTTGCTCATATCTGTAGGTACACATGTTATCAACACTTCGCACAGCACTGGCCCTTTTCATACATTGTTGAAACAGGTCCTAATAACTCCCCTTCTTAATAAGCCCACACTTGATCCATCTCAAGTAGGTAATTACAAACCAGTCTCTCTCTTCTCTTTTCTATCCAAAACACTGGAACATGCTTTCAATAAGCAAGTCTAACTAGACTGCTTGATTCTAATCAAACTTCAAGATGGGCTATTCCACTGAGATGGCTCTACTTACCATTGCTAGGTCACTCCTCTCCATTGTTGAAACAGGTCCTAATAACTCCCTCTTCTCAATAAGCCCACACTTGACCCATCTCAAGTAGGTAATTACAAACCAGTCTCCCTCCTCTCATTTCTATCCAAAACACTGGAACATGCTTTCTCTAACCAAGTCTAACCAAACTGTTTGATTCTAATCAATCTTCAAGAGGGGCTATTCCACTGAGATGGCTCTACTTACCATTGTAAACATGTCATCGGTCTTCATTCTGGTAAGTCACTCCTCCACCTTCGACACAGTCACCCATCATGTTGGTGCTGGAATTTCTCCTCTTCTCTCTATACACCTCCTCAATAGGCCCTTTCATCATGTCCCATGGTTTTTCTTATCAACGCTATGCTTAATGATGAGCAGCAAGAGGACTGCACTATATTAGCCAGAATCTCTACATGTCTCACTGATATTACATCTTGAATGAAGGAACACCATCTCCAACTCAATCTGGCAAAGCTGAATTTTCTTGTTATCACAGAATGTCCATCTATTCAGCACCCTATCTCTGTTCATCTTGCCCCATTATTGCTTGTATTCTCCAAATCAGTGCACAACCTTGGTTGAGATGATCGATGACCAGGTGTCCTTCAAGGACCATGGAGGAATGGATGAAATGAAGTTAACCATAGAAAACATGAAATTGTCTGCAATGAAATGAAAGTCAAAGTCATTTTAAGAATCACTGGATTTTCCATACCATTCCAACTTTTCTGATTTGGGGTTGTACATGGTTATGTTTCCAGCAGAAACTCTGTTTGATTGTCCTGGCCCACCACCATGATTCAGCATGTATCTTTATACAGCTACAAGTACAGAGTACATTGAAATTATATGTCAAGCAAATTGTTAGGCCCAAAAAATTCTACTACCAGTTATCCTTAATTGCAGATCTTGTGTTCAGACTTAGTATTATTTATCAACAATCCAGAATTACAGAGCCTAAATCCATAATCCATCTCTAAGATTTATAAGAGGCAAGTGTTTCCTCCCAAACACATTTCTACATGCATCTTCATCATTCCCTACTTAGGCACTGAAATGTCCCTAGAGAGTCAATTCCAATTCTTAACTCACTGACTATTAAAGTCAGGATCTACAACAAATATTATGTAAAAGCAATAAAACAGTTAATGTAATAGAGTTTTTAACCTGATGCCCTGTCTATGGTTTGTTCTTACTTATTGCATAAAACACTATGATACACTAAGATACACTACAGCACCCCATATTTACTATAAGGAATCTCATCACGCTATCAATGTAATTCAGGTTGATAAGAGATCCTAAGTAAGAGAATTAATTCTCAGGTGCAGTCCTGTAAAATGCAGTATTTCATCCTATTTTTGTGACCTTATCCTTGCAAACAGCATATTCAGAGATTGGGAAACAAAATCAAAGAGGAAAAACATCAGAGTCTCATGAATCTGATTTATTGTCAGTAAGCTGTTTTTATACCTGCATGAGAATCTAAAGGTATTTTGTTCTAGGCTATTTATGTATTCTTTGTTGATATCTTTAAAAATTGAAACAAAGCAGCTATTAACGCTGCCAGACCTGCAATATTATTTGTTCAAATTCACAGTTATTTGTTCATAGCACAATGAAATTCCTTGTTCCTTGTCTGCTCAGAACAGTTGACAATAATACAATAATACAATACCAACAAAAAGCACACAGACAAAAAAGGCATTCTGTGTGTATATTATATATATATATATATATATATATATATATATATATATATATATATATATATATATTATGTACTCTGACACAGACAGACACAAGAGGCACAAGGTCAAAGCACACGTGAGTTTTTATTTTCTTCTTCCTTGTAGGAACCACTTTCTCTGTTTCCCACAGGCACAACACAGTCCAAACAGCACAAGCACACAATACACAAATCCTTTTTCCTTCTCCTTCTCTTTCTCTTTTCCCCTGCACTCCTCCCGGCAAGCTTCGTCTCCCTCCTCCCGACTCTGGCTCCTGGAGTAGTGGTTGTTGGCTCCTTTTATAACGCACCCAGAAGCTCCAGGTGTTTGATGACCTATTTCCGGCAGCACTTCTGGGTGTCGCGGAAGAGCTGCTCTGTAGGGCTCATCAACAGCTACAGCACCTCCTGGTGGTGCCCATGGATCCCAACAGGGCTACTCCAAACTTCAACTCCCATGAAGCTATGCGGGAGTCCTAGGCACCACTGCAACCCAGGGGGGCTGCCATCTAGTGCTCCAGGGAGGTAACAATCTCTGGGTAGGCTGGCTCCCCCGGTCCTATATATATATATATATATATATATATATATATATATATATATATATATATATATATATATATATATATATATATATATATATATATATATATATATATATATATATACACCTTGAAAGGAGGGCAAGGTTCTCTTCATGTGTCTGTGAGCTTGTGCATCTGTGTGTTCGTCTGGTTGCTATGTCTCTGTTATATGACATTTGGTGTGGGATTTGTAAAAGCAGTACTAATGTTTGTGATGCACTATCTGATGGAAAAATAAACACAATGCATTTTATTACTACATGCATTGCATGATACATGCCAATAGATGGTGTACTGCAAAAATGAATGCTAAAAACGCCCAACAGATATTAATTGCTGGACAGACAGAAATCTACTTAATAGATTTTCACCATGCTTAGACAGGTAGCACAGCTAGGAACTCTTCATAGTGTAGGTCTTTTCTTTAGGGAAATTGCAATGAGAGCCTAGGAGTCAGGGAGTACAGTTTTCTACACCAAAAAAAGAACTTGTAAACATGAAAAAAGTCAAACCAGATCTAAAGCTATAACAGAATCAGTCAGCAGCTTGCACATTAGACAACAGCTTCAAAATAGCCATGCATTTTCCATATCTCCAATTGTTTATTTGTTCTGTGTTTTAATTTCAGAGTACATTGAGATTGGCAGAGGCTCCTGAACAATGTAAGCCTCTTATTCCTATTTTGCAAATTTAAGCAATGGCTTTTATTACTTCCATTTGACCTGTCTTCTCTTCATAGTTGAAAGTGCCACTTGCTAATTTTGACCACTGTTAAGCTGTCCTTGAAGCTGTTATAGGACAGGAACTTACATGTAAACACAGGGAATTCAGGCATTGAGCTCTTTGCCTAATATGACCATTTCTTTTTATAACTAATCACAACATTGAATGTAAAGTATGTATTGTCAGTTATCATTCTGTGTCGTATCTTTATGCTGAAAAACATTAATCATGTTCACAATGACCTAGGATATATCCATCATAACTGCTTTTTCTAATCCTGCATGAACGCACACCCACACATACTAACATGTCAATTTAGAGATAACAGTAACCCTAATACAAACATCTATGTGAGGCAGGAAAAACTGGCACACTGAAAATTTTCCTGCAGATATGAAAGAAACAGCAAACTTCCTACACAGTGATTAGACAAGCAAGTACATTGGTTTCAAATTACAAATGACATACAGTGATATACTAAATATTAACCACAGTTAGATACAATTATGCATAACATGTCATGTCAGGAGGTGTAGGAGCCAAGGCCAGACATCATTCTGGGTCAAGGTGTAAATTTAGAATTGCTCTTTGTCTAATCACATTATCACAGCGTTCTACTCCAACCAGGGAACACAAAGTAAGTAGTAAGTGGTAATGATCTTTATGCCGGTGATGGCTTATACTGTTGATACATTGCACTGGTTCTTTACCAGTTGTGTTAGTGAGAGATGTACTACTCATTAAATATGAATTTAGGCAAAAAGTCTAAAGGTATGTTAAAGAAAAAAAATTTAAATAATAGAAGAATATCTATTATCATTTAATAATCCAGTCACTTTGATCTATTTTAATTTTGTTTATTGGTTGCATCAAATAAATTATTGTTTCTGTTCTTATTTTATGCAGCCACTGTACATACAATCTTAAGGGTATTAAGTAGTAAATTGAATTGGATGTATACTGTACTGCTACTACATAAAAGTTTAATTATTCCAAAATGCCTATTGTGACAGCTAAAAATGTAATATGAAATATATTGCTCCTTTATACAGTGGCAGCTCAGAATTCCAGTTGGCAAGATTATTGTTTCTAGAAGTAACTCGTACACCAGGCTGTAATACATTCAGCATAGTGGCACCTGTTTTCATTATGTAAGCTGTTAAATAGTCTCATTGTTATTCTCAGACTTCAACACATTATTCTTTTTTTAATATTTTAATGGCACAGGAAATAAAACGTACTGATGCAGTGTACCCTATTATATTTTATTTCAGTGCAGTAAGTTTGTAGTGGGTGCGGCAACGCACTGTACCAGTGCATGCTCCCCAACTTGACTTGACTTGACTTGCAGTAAGTTCAAATGAGAGTCACGGCAGAATGTGTGCATCGCAAGACCCTGTGTCTCCCCAGTTTTTGTAAATTAGTAGTAACATGGTTAATTTTTTCATTTATTTTCCCCTGATGCAGTTGTGCAAATACATTGTATAGCCAAGTAGAACTATTGAACATTGGCACCTTTTGTAAAAATGCTGCACTGGACAATGTTCAACTATTGCAGAGATAGCCAGAACACTGTGTTCTAGTGAGTCAGCTCCACAGACAGAAAGAGCCCAGCAGTGGTGGCGAGATTGTAAAAAAGGACAGGGAAGCATGGAGGTATTCAGACCACACTTCAGCTCACCCCCTACCATCTGCCTCTGCCGATTTCTTGCCAATGTTCGGTCTCTGGTGAATAAACTAGATGCACTACAACTCCAGATCACCTCACACACACGCATTATGGATTGCAACTTCAAGATTTTCACAAAAATATGGTTAAATGACTGTATCCCAAAAAATGCTATTGAGCTAAAGGGGCACATCGTTTTCAAGGCCAACAGAACAATAGAAAACAATGATAAGATCAAAGGTGGGGTTCTGTGCATTTATGTGAACAATGCTTGGTGTGCATTCACTGTTGTAACATTGCACTTCTGATCTGGAATATCTGATGATTAAATGTAGACCTTTTTACTGACCCCCGAAATTCACGTCTATTATCATGGCTGTGTATGTAACCACCAGGTGCCATCACTCAGCTTGAAATGAAATGACAGAACTGCATGCTGCTCTTAGCAAACAACAAATGGCACATCCAGATTGGGCTTCCATTATAGCAGGTGATTTCAATCATTGCAACTTTAGAACTGTATTCCTCAAGTTTCATCAAAATGTCTCCTGCCCCACCCAAGGGGATAGAATCTTCGATCATGTGTATACAAACATTACTGAAGCCTATAAGGTCTTTCTGCTCCCCCACCTTGGACAATCAGATCACTTCTCCCTGCTCCTCCTCCCCAAATACACACAACTCATCAGAAGCATGAGACTTTTGGTGAGTACGGTGAAAGTCTGGCCTGAAGAGGAAGACTCTGCTTTATAGCAGAATGTTCAGTACACAGACTGAAGCTAGCTTGCCACTAATGTCACTTGGGACTTGGAAGTGGACATTAAAAGGAAAACCTCATCTGTCTTAGACTACATCAATACTGGCATTAATTAAATCACAACACACAAACAGATTAAGACCTTCACTAGCCAGAAGCCTTGGATGAAAATAGAGGTTAGACTCCTGTTGAAAGCATGTGATGCCACTTTCAGATCTGGTGACATTAAGCGCTACAATACATTCAGGGCCAACTGAAAAAGGGCATCAGGAGAGCCAAACAGAAATACAAGCAACATTCTGAAGATCATTTCAAAAGCTCCGACCCCAGATATATATGGAAAGGCATCCAGATAAATTACAAAATACAGGAAGGTGAATACAACCTCAACAACAAGTAATGTCTCCCTCCCTGATGAGCTAAACAACGTTTATGCTTGTTATAATTTGGGACAATAAAACACTTGCAACCAAAACTGACTCTCCCCCAGATGACCAGCCCCTCAGCCTTACAACCTCCACTGTACAATCTGCACTGAGCAAAGTGAATGCATGCAGAGCTGGTCCTGATGGCATACCCTGGTGTGTGCTTAAGACTTGCTGAGGTCTTCAGTAACATTTTCAATATGTCTTTGGCCCAGGCTGTCATCCCTGCATGCCTTAACTGCACAGCGACTGTACCGGTGCCTAAAATATCCTCTCCAGGGAGCCTGAATCACTACTACCATGTTGCACCCCCTATCATCACCAAGTGTTTTGAAAGACTGGTTCTGGCCAACCGCAAATCCTGTCTACCTACCACACTAGATCCCTACCAGTTTGTAAATTGTCCCAATAGGTCAATGGAGGATGCCATATCCTTGCATCTTCACTCTGTCCTGACACACCTGGATAACAACAACTCCTACATCAGGATGTTATTTGTTGATTTTAGCTCTGCATTTAACACCATCAACTCCTTCAATCTATTAAAAAATTCAACAACCTCAGCATCAGCACCTCTCTTTGTAATTGGACACTGGACTTTCTAACCAACAGACCTCAGTCTGTCAGGTTAAACAACCTCACATCATCTATCCTGATCCTGAATACTGGGGTTCCTCAGGACTGTGTACTCAGCCTGTTCCTCTGCTGCCACTTCACCCATGTGTCCCTTTATATGGCTCCAACTCCATCATAAAAGTTTACAAACAATACCACAGTAATAGGACTGATCAGTGTTAAAGATGAGCCTACAGAGAGAACATTCAGTACCTAGCAATATGGTGTGCTGACAATAACCTCACCCTCAACACCAAGAAGACCAAAGAGATTCATTGTGGATTTCCAGAAAACTAATGGCAGCAGACACGCTACCATAAATGGAGCTGAAGTGGAGTGTATTTCCATCCATCCATTTTCCAACCCGTTGAATCCGAACACAGGGTCACGGGGGTCTGCCGGAGCCAATCCCAGCCAACACAGGGCACAAGGCAGGAAACAATCCTGGGCAGGGTGCCAACCCACTGCAGGACACACACAAACACACCCACACACCAAGCACACACTAGGGCCAATTTAGAATCGCCAATCCACCTAACCAGCATGTCTTTGGACCGTGGGAGGAAACCGGAGCGCCCGGAGGAAACCCACGCAGACACGGGGAGAACATGCAAACTCCACGCAGGGAGGACCCGGGAATCGAACCCAGGTCCCCAGATCTCCCAACTGCGAGGCAGCAGCGCTACCCACTGCGCCACCGTGCCGCCCTGGAGTGTATTTCCAGCTTCAAATTCCCGAACATCCTATCTCTGAGGACCTTTCTTGGACAATAAAAACTTCCAGTCTGTGGTGTAGTGGGTCCACAGCTCAAGTCAAAAAGGACACTTTTTAAATAAATAGTCGCCGCACTCGCGGGTTAGAGAGGGAACGTGGTAGTGTGGCGGGAGCAGTCCCGGGTGAATTCATGATGTGGGCAGTCCTCGCTTAAGTGCACAGGTGAGGAGTCGTCTGCATCCATAACTGATGCCGGGAGCTGCTAATTGCCACACCTGATCCACGTCCCCATGATAAATAATAGAAGCGTGAAGTGGCTAGGGAAAAAAGACGAACGGAGGTTACAGGAGTAGAAGAAGAAGAAGAAGGCAGGAAGCAGGGAGGAGAAAGCCGGTGTGTTTACAAGTGACCGGCACCCCAGGAGCAGTCAGTAGTGGTGGCTCCCACTGAGCATTAGTGAGGAGCGAGAGTGACCAGAAGGAGGATGGCTCGCCGTATAAGTCCAAGAAGGCAGTAGGAATCGGGACTTGGGATGTGAAAACCCCAGCGTGAGTGTCCTGGTCGCTGGGGAGACCAAGTCACAGTCTGGTGAAGCCTACCGGAGCCAGGAATAGGAAAGGCGAACAGACCAGCATAAGAAGGCAGAAAGAAGGTCAGCTGCAGGTAGGGTGGCTCTCCTGGTGCATAGCCTGGACGGGAGAAGCAGGGGAGTCCCCAGTAGAAAGGCACCAGGATCCGTTTTTTAAAAGGATGGCTTCCAGCCATTATTTTAACCTTGGGTTTTTTTTTTGTTTTTTTTTATATTTTTATTTTATTAATTTTCATTGTAATCATTCCATACAAACAGATCAATTTATAACCCAACAAATTTGAAGACTAATCAAACCCCACCCCTGAGAAGGAGAGCTTAGCTAAAGGAAAATTGCTTAAGGCTTTTTAATAAGGCAACATTAAACAAAAGAAAGGGAGAAGTAAATATCTATGTAAATAAGAGATGGAGAAGGGAGTTAAATGCAATAATAGTTATTTCTCTTATTCTAAAATAATATTGATTAAATCCTGCCATGTTTTGAAAAAATTTTGTACAGATCCTCTAACTGAGAATTTGATTTTTTCCAATTTCAAATAATATAAAACATCGGTTTCCCACTGACTTATAAGAGGAGAGTTAGGATTCTTCCAATTTAACAAAATAAGTCTGCGTGCCAAAAGTGTAGTGAATGCAATCACCGTTTGCTTGTCCTTCTCCAATTCAAGTCCATCTGGAAGAACACCGAACACAGCTGTTAATGGGTTAGGAGGGATTGTGACCCCAAGGCTGTCTGAGAGGCACTTAAAAATTTTTGTCCAAAATGATGTTAGTTTGGTGCAGGCCCAAAACATGTGACCCAGTGAGGCAGGAGCTTGGTTGCAGCGTTCGCAGGTTGGATCCTGCCCTGGAAACATTTTGGACAGTTTTAAGTGAGACAGATGGGCTCGATATATAATTTTTAGTTGAATAATTCTATGCTTTGCGCATATAGAACTCGAGTGAATTCTCTGCTTTGCTACCTTCCAATCCTTTTCTGATATATTGATTAAGAGATCTTCTTCCCAATGTCCTCTTGGATCTTTGAAAGGTAGGGACTCTAATAAGATTTTATATATTGCGGAAATAGTGTTTATTTCCTCGAAATTGAGCAGTATTTTTTCCAGCATTGTGGAGGGTGCAAGGTGGGGGAAATCGGGCAATTTCTGTTTAACGAAATTTCTAATTTGAAGATAGTAAAAGAAATGTGTAGCTGGGGGGTTGAATTTTGAACCTTGGGTTTTAAAAAGGATTTTTTTCTATTGGATTTTAACCTCCACTGTTCATTCGCTTTTATTGGATCATTTATTTATTAACTTTGAAACACTGCACTATTTATTTGATTTTTGCTGTTTTTAAAATAAAAGCACTTTGCACTTTTTGCACCATCCCCTTGCTTCATTGTTGTGCCTCACTGTCCAGCTCATTGGTGACATTACCGACAGTGTAGGGTTCAAGGGCTACCAGAAGGAAGATGGGAGCATGGAGTAGAACCCGCATCATCACACAGTCTGGTTAAAATAGAGCAACAGCAACTTTACTTTATGTGAAGGCTAAAGAACACCTGCATGTCTCCTCAGATTCTGTTGAACTTTTATTTGCTGCACTGTCGAGAGCATATTGACTAACTGGTACGGCAACTGTTCTGTAACTGACAGGAACTCCGCTGACCTGCAGTATACATGGTGTCTGTGAAGGGCTAGCAACATAATCACGCATACTTCTCACTCCACCCATGGACCCTTCTCCTATCAGGGAGGCACTACAGAGGCCTTTGGTCCCACACCAGCAGGCTCAGGAACAGTTTCTTTCATAACTTCATCACTATTCTGAACTTTCAACCCTTTCCACTCAATAGCTGACCTTTCTAAATATCAATAACTTGTCACTGTACTCTATGTATATTTTCATCTGCTTATATGTATCTATTTTGTGTATAAAATATTTAATGTACTGTATCTATATTTATTCATATCATGTATATGTACATACTGATCATCATTATACCTGTACAATGACAGTAAAGTTGATCGAAACTACCTACCTACCTACCAAAAGTAACAGATTTAAGAAAAAAAATAAACTCCTATCAAAAGCACAGAGCAAAGTTTTAATCTTTTTTTTAGTCTGTGCTGTTATTTAATGGAACTCAGTATCTTTATATTTGACCATTAACACAGAAATCTCTTTTTATTACATAGAAGACAAAGGTTATTATGGCAGCTCTTCTAAAGCACAATTATAAAGGGCACTGGGAGTCAAGATCTATGGGAAAACTGCTTAGTGTCTATAATCACAGTTTTTTTGTACTATTTGAATAATGCTTCACTACTAATCAATCACACAGGAAGTTATATAAAACATATTAAATATTATTCAGAAAGGTTTTGGTATCTAACACATTCACTTATATTTTTTCATGTTTGATTTAGATAGATTATCTGCAGCTAATCAAGAAAACAGAAGAAAACATAGCAGCATTCATTAATAAATACAACAACCAGATGCTGGTAGGAGTTACATATTCGATGCAGAATAATAATGCTGATAAAGTCTTAACTTACTGATTCTTTAACAATTCCTGGACCATACATGCAAAGTATAGTGTCTCCGTACAATTTCCAAATCAATGAGTGCCTTCTTAAAACTCCATGGAGGTGCTTCAGATGTTGTTGACAACAAAGTGAATTTAGAGTGTCTGCTAGTCCATCTTTTGTATATTTTAGTTCACCTATTTACCTTGTCAGCATGCACATTGGAGGATCTCCTCACAGGCTCAGTCGAAATATGTGATAACCCACCGGGGCAAGAGAGGGCACTGTCACTAACATTCTCTTTTCCTTCTCTCCCTGTAGCACCGAGAAACCGACCAGTGAGAGCACTTAACACATAAGAAGCCTGGTGCTCCTGAAGAATGGGTCTTTTGCACTGAGAGGGACTCGCTGGACAGAGGTCTAGAAATTGACCTTCTCTGTAACAGACGAATACTTTTGTTGTTTTGCCCAATAGGCTGTCTGTAGTGATGCCAAAAGGTGTGTTTTTTGTTGTACTGCTTTAATTAAACAAGATGACTTGGTTGGTGTCCCAAGTTTTCATTTGATCTGCAACCCTCCATTACTGAACCCGGCTACAACCTATACTTAAATACATTTCCCCAACGCCTTAACTGTTCTTTTACTACTAAAATATGGCAAATTCTCTTTGGGTCATCTTTCCTGTATTCTTCAATATTTTTCTCTAACTTCATTTTTGCTAATTCTTTTAAACATTGCTCCCTTGTGTTCATAAGCTCTACAATTAGCATTTAAATTAGTTGTCATATATGTATGTAATTTATTTATGTATTATGTAAGTTAGATTTATTTTCATACTGCTTCTAAATTTCAAAATGAACTTGACTCAAATTATGCATGAGAGTCTTTCAGACTTGCTGCATAGCTCTACAACTGTCTCATGCCAGTTTATCTCTTTTTGGTTTTCCTACATCTGCTAAAAATTAACTTTATCAACATTAGATGTTACAGTGTTAATCCCCCTAATAACTGAGTCCCCCACTAATAACTATTCATATTGTTGGAAGTTATTTTGAAGCTCAGTCCCTGTGTATAGCTCCTTAAGATCCTAAAAGTAACTCCAACTCTGGGATTGATGCCCCTTAGTAGTCTGCAATTCTTATTTTGCACTGACATCTATGGTGGTCCCAAAGGGCAAGTGACAAAAAATGTAAAGGTGTGACACACACAAGCATTGATTTTTTGTCTCTTTTGTTGAAATACTTCTCCAATGATACAGCACCCAATTGAACATAAAATCACCATGGAGCACCCGTTAGATTACAAATAATATCTTTAGAGATTGTTATTACAATAAATTGATATGTAGAATCTTAACAAATTGGAACAAACAATCAAGCATCTCACTGCAGGCAAAAAAAAAGATCGGGGAGCTCCTCCAGTTTACTTTGGGATCGTTTTTATATATAACTGTTAATGTACGCCATCATGTACATGCATTGGGAACTGTGATCGCCAACAATGTAATTGAAAAAAAGAATTAACTTTCCCTCACTCAACACACAACTTAACTGGAAACTTCTCCTGTAGACTGACAGACAAACCTTTCCACCAATCAGTGTTTTCCTTTTGTTTTGCTGAGGTACCTAACCTTTCCATACACTTTTACTTGTCGTCACCCCTCTGATTGTGAGCGCGTCATCTCTAATTTTGCACGGCACCACATTTAGTTTTGCGTTTCACCTCATTTGAATCTGCCGTCACTTTCTTTAATTGTGTGTGTCACCTTTTTTAATTGTGCAGCACTACATTTAATTCTACACATCACCTTGTTTGAATGTGCACGTCACCTTAAATGTGCACATCTTCTTGTTTAATTGTTCACGTCACACCTTTAAATTTTTTGTCATTTGCCCTTCAGGGCCACCGTAGATATCTGATTGTGACCAACCTATCTAAGCCTTTTGGAATGGAGTCTGCTTACATGGCACTTTATTTATTATTGGTTCTGGATTTTGAATTAGTCTAATCCTTTTCATTTCCTCTTTTCCTTCTAGCTATTTTTAGTTGATAAACTCTTTTTTTTTTCTTAAAGATACTTTTGTTGGTGGTTGTCTCAATGTTTGCTGTTTCCTTGTTTGGTATATCTTGGGACTTTTATTGCATTTTCAACTTTTAAAGCCAGATCCCAATTTTAGGGCCTGCCTAGGCCAAAGCCTGCATCTAGTTGTTGGGGGCTGGTCTCCTGGGGAAATGACATATCTGGGTAGACCTATGAAGGTCCTGACCTTCTTTTTGGGACTTTTAGTAGGCATAGCACCCTTTTACCATGTTTTAGATGCCAATTTACAACAAGAGTATATTTATTTGTAATGACATCTTGGGGAAAAAACCAGTAGAGGGAGTGGCCCAACATTTTTGGCAAATTCTGGAGCAGCAGAGAAAATAATGTCTGCCTTTAAACTGTTTCCTGTATTGGTTCAATATTTTAAGTGAGTGATGTACAACTGGATTGCGAGTAAATTGATAAGGGGTACTGATGAATGAAATGCAAAGCAAGACATAGAGAGTGAAGTTTGAGCAAGATTTCCTTTTCAAATCTAACCAAGCAGGTGTTGTTCCATTATCTTCTAATTTCTTCTAATGTGTTTGATTTCAAGTTAATAGTAAGTAATGTGTCCTTTAAATTTATTAGTGTTGGCAGTTTGGAATTATGATGGAAACAGCAATTTCATATATATACAGTGAAACATTTTGTTCTAATCCTTCATATATGATTTAATTTATCTCTGATTGTTGTCAAAGACAGATAGTCACATGTGCATTAGCAACTGCAAAAAGCATTGGAGACAGTGGGCAGCCTAGTATGGTTCTGCATTGAAATATGAAATAGAATTTCCAGTATGTTTTTCTCATGAACAGAGAGAGGTTTGGAAGCTAGAATATAAGAATTTGATCCAAGCATAAACATTGAATCCAAACCAAAATTTGCAAAGTGATGTATAAAGATATCTGCATTCCACTCTACCAAAAGTTTTTTCTACATCAGTAAATAACAGGACCACATGATGGTGTGAAGAGGTATATACTGTATTAAGCAAAAGTCGAAGATTTACAAATGCAAATGTGATGTAATAGCGCTTTCTCTATTCTAAACAAGCTAAAGTCTGTGATGGTCTTAACATTTGAAGATTTTATGAATTACTGCATAGCAAGGTGGGTCTGTAGGATGAACACTCAACAAGAAGGTCTTTATTTTACTTGGAAAAACAGTGACTGATTCCTGAATTTTGGGTAGCTTATTATCTTCTACAATTTTCTGAAATATAACTAACATTAGCAGAGCTAATGTAATAGAATACATTTTATAAAATTCAGCTAGATACCCATCTGAGCCAGTGGCTTTGCCACTTTGTAAAAATTCTGTACCATCTTGGATTTCAACTGGCCTCATTGGATTGTCCAGTACTTCTACAAGCAGTATGTTAACCTGTGACTATTTTATTTTACAAAAGAATTTGTTACCATTAGCTTCTTCTCCAGTGCATTCTGATGTGTATAATGGCTTATAATATTCCTTAAATATGTTGGCTAATTCTTAATCTTCATTAACTTTAGTTCAAACTCCAATAAGAATCTTTGAGCTAAAATCTTATTAGTTTTTTTCTCCCTGTTAATATTAAGAGTGATATGATTTATGGATTAGTTGCTCTGTTTCTCTTGTAGTTAGAAGATTAAATTCTCTTTGTGATGACAACCATTTGTTTGTAATACATATCATTAGGCAAATTTCAATATTCTGGTAAGTCTTGGAAATGTCAGTAATTAGTTCTGATAAGTAATGGCTTGTCCCGAGTGTTTTCCAAAGTGTTTCTGCAAATATCTCTGGAGATGCATTGGTCGCTGTGAAAATATCACTTTGTGCACAAATTAATTTAATAAAGTGTTAATCTACTAATGTTAATGGGTTTAACTGCATTAATTGTATTTGTAGAGTGTAATGTTTAAGTTCCATAATAAGAGGAGTATGGGCTGAGGTAACATTTGTATTGCATATACTGTACAAGATTTTAACAAAGTCAGAAAGTTGTTATCAATAATAAAACAGTCAAGGGGGCACAAACAGATTGTTGCTAGGATGCATGGGGTCTTAGATGAAGGCAAGGGCTTATGAGTTTTGTGCTGCTATCGCTAGTAGTAGGTGAAATGAAACTACTTCATAGTGGGCAGGGTAGATACTGCATGCATTACAGTACTCAATACAAACTCTCACCATATGCAAAAAGGAACATTATTAGACTTTAAGAGTTATTCAAAAAAGCAAAGGAAATTTTAATGATATCAAAATAGTGTAACAGAATTATGCAGAGTCATGCATACTGTAATTGGATTCCTAATCATTTTACACATTACTGTTGTTCTGTTTATTACCAAGCTACTATTCATTCAGGTAAATTACTTTTTAATTTCCTCCTATGGTTCAAAGACATTCTATTAGATGGAAAATCGTGTAATTTACTGTTGTGACATTTTATAACTGGTGCAACCTGATTTAAATTCATATGAATAGAAAGTGCAGTTACAAATTATTTTTGTTGGTTATCTCTGTATACCTCAAGGGCAGGTAAAAAGAAAAACACAATTTTTGCATTTTTCTCAGCTTGAAACCTGTAAAGATGAATTACTTATACTTGATATATGTCTCAATAGATGTTTTTGACATTTTGGAAAGCAATAATATAAAGTTTTGGATCTTGGCAAACATAGCTGTCCAAAAACACTTCACTGAGGACATTTTGAAGTAGGACCTCCTGTTAAACAAAATTTTACCCCATATTCATATCCCTTACCTGATTTGTTAAAATAGGAAATTTGGAACACACCAAAGTAGAAGTGTGTAAATAATTAAGCAGTCTTAAGTTCAGTCTTAAATTCTGCATTCAATCAATCTGCATTCAAGTTCAATCTACATGCTTCCATTAGGTCAGATTATCTCAGGGCACAACGTGAGCTACCACAGCTATGCTGATGACACACAGATGTACTTATCAATTGCACCTGATGACCCCAAATCTCTTGATTCACTAACACAATGTCTGAGTTGTATTTCAGAATGGATGAATAGTAACTGTGGGCGGCACGGTGGCGCAGTGGGTAGCACTGCTGCCTCGCAGTTGGGAGACCTGGGGACCCGGGTTCGCTTCCCGGGTCCTCCCTGCGTGGAGTTTGCATGTTCTCCCCGTGTCTGCGTGGGTTTCCTCCGGGTGCTCCGGTTTCCTCCCACAGTCCAAAGACATGCAGGTTAGGTGGATTGGCGATTCTAAATTGGCCTTGGTGTGTGGGTGTGTTTGTGTGTGTCCTGCGGTGGGTTGGTACCTGCCTTGTGCCCTGTGTTGGCTGGGATTGGCTCCAGCAGACCCCCGTGACCCTGTGTTCGGATTCAGCGGGTTGGAAAATGGATGGATGGATGGATGAATAGTAACTTTCTCAAGTTAAATAAAGAGAAAACTGAAATCTTAGTGATTGGCAATAATGGATACAATGAGGCTATTAGAAATAAACTGGAAGCATTAGGATTAAAAGTCAAAACGGAGGTAAAAAGCTTAGGGGTAACTGTTGACTGTAATCTAAATTTTAAATCGCCTATTAATCAGATCACTAGGACAGCATTTTTTCACTTAAGAAACATAGCAAAAGTTAGACCTCATATCATTGAAAGATGCTGAGAAATTAGTTCATTCGTTTGTTTTCAGTCGACTAGATTACTGTAATGCATTCCTTTCAGGACTACCCAAAAAAGACATAAATCGTTTGCAACTAGTGCAAAATGCAGCTGCTAGAATCCTTACTAGGAAAAGAAAATCCGAGCACATCTCTCCAGTTTTGATGTCATTACACTGGTTACCTGTGTCATTCAGGATTGACTTTAAAATTCTGCTTATGGTTTATAAAGCCTTAAATAATCTCGCCCCATCCTATATATCTGAATGTCTGATGTCTTATATTCCAAATCGCAACCTTCGATCCTCAACTGAGTGTCTCCTTAGAATTCCTAGAGCAAAACTTAAAAGAAGTGGTGAGGCGGCCTTCTGCTGTTATGCACCTAAAATCTGGAATAGCCTGCCAGTAGGAATTCGCCAGGCTAATACTTTAAAAAACTGCTGAAAACACATTACTTTAACATGACCTTCTCATAACTTCACTGTAATTTAAATCCTGATACTCTGTATATCCAATTCATTATAATAACTATTCATGGTGGCTCTAAAATCTGTACTAACCCCTACTCTCTCTTCTGTTTCCTTTTCCGGTGTCCTTTTGGTGGTGGCTTGTGCCACCACCATCTACTCTAAGTACCATGATGTTCCAAAAATGATGGATGGATTAAAAGCCAGAAGTCTGTATGACCATCAGCATCAAGTGACTCCGTGAGAACCCTAACTACAAAAAGGACTATTTCATTTATGTTAGGTAGAATGCCCAGAGGGGACTGGGCGGTCTCATGGCCTAGAACTCCTACAGATTTTATTTTTTTCTCCAGCTTTCTGGAGTTTTATTTGTTTTTTCTGTCCAACCTGGCCATCGGACCTTACTCCTTTTCTATGTTAACTAATGTTGTCTTATTTTAATTTCTTATTTTGTCTTTTATTTTTCTTTTCTTCATTATGTAAAGCACTTTGAGCTACTTTTTGTATGAAAATGTGCTATATAAATAAATGTTGTTGTTGTTGTTGTTATTCCTCCCAGTGGTGGAGGAAGTACACAAATGTTTAATTTAAGTAAAATTACAAATAAACGAGCAAGAATGTACTCTAGTAAAATATTAAGTAGCAAATGTATTGTTTCTGTATTATTATGATTTAGCCCTAAATACAAGAAATTATGAATCAGTTGTGCGCTTCTTTCACTTATGCTTTAAACATCTAAATAAAAGAGGTTAACAGCATTTTGCCAGTGCTATAAACCTCTAAAACAGAAGTTTGTGAATTTTTTAATCTGATGACCCAAATTAGAAAATCTGTACCATACTGGGATCAAGAAGAGGATTATTATGACAGTGACAACAGAGTCATAGAGACAAATAACAATGTCCATGTATTAAAAAAGTAAATATTTTTGTTTCCTTTCAAGCATTTTTTCTCACATGAATATTACTAAAAAGTGAAAAGTGGGAGAGTAATATATTGTTAAAAAACAATGCTATGTTTATGCATATTCCAAATATATTTATTAGAACAGGGTCACAGGGCATTTGGAGCCTATCCCAGAAACCCTAGGCTGCAAAGTTAGATCAATATCTGGACAGGATGCCATCCCATCACAGAGTGAGCACACCCACCCACCACACACACACGCATGCTCTGTATTTGGCTGCATTCATCCATCCATCTGCAAGTCCTGGTTGGCCCCAAGTTGGCAGCTTGAACCTGGAAACATCAATAGTCATAACTGAGGACGAGTTGGGCAAATGAGGACACACATAGTCAACACTGCAGTGCTCCATCAAATAAGCCATAAAAAGACCATGCAGTCATTGGATTCTCTTTTTTCTTGTCCTTTCTAAGCCCAGTACATCTTCCTCTATCTGTTTCCCCAGCTCACCCTGCACAAGCTTTGCAGCCGTTGGAAACACCAGCAGTCATGGCCACCTACTCCAGAACTCCCCACAACTGCATCAATCAATGTCTGCCATGATGCTTTAGGCCAGACCATGCAGTCTTCCTCACATCCTTCTGTGGCCTAGTGGATCCCTGAGAGGGCTCCTCTTTCATCCTCCACTCCTTCTATTGTTTATTGGGTGGCACTTTGTGCCTGCCATCACTACATTAGCTTGAATTTTCTGGATTCTGTATTCTTTCTCCTCTCCTTTCCTTTCACTGTTTTTTTTTCTCTCATCTTCCCTATCCTGTTTAGGCTACTTTATTATCCATCCACAGTTGCAGTGTCTCAATTATGACCCGCAGAAAATAAATGAGGCAACTGGAACCAATCATGCACTCACGAGCTAGCAAGATTAGCCTCAATCACTCCATTAAACACCCTGGGCCGCCTGAGCACACACACCCATACAGCCCAAACCTCACTGTTTTTATTTACTTATCTAAAAATGCATCATATCTCAATTCTGACCAGTCTCATCACACCTCACTTCTGACTAGTCTCCCATCCTTGCCACTGAGAAGCACCCTCATTGCATGATACTGCCACCACCATGCTTTACCATCGGAATGGTATTATGGAAGGTAATGAGCAGTGCCTCATCTTTTCAAGACATAATGCTTGGAGTTCTGTCCCAACGGTTCAATTTTTGTCTCATCATTTAATCTTTTTCCTCATGCACTCAGAGTCCTTTAAACTGTCATATACTGTATATGCCTTTTATGTAAGAGTGGTTTCTATCTAGCCACACTACCATAAAAAAGTCTATTTGATGGAGTGCTGCTGATTTGGTTGTCCTTCTGACAGGTTTTCCCACCTCAGTAGAGGAATTCTGAAGCTCTGTTAGATTGACCATTGGGCGCTTCTTGCTTAGGTATTCAATTTGGCTGCCATGGCCAACTGTATACATGTGTCTTGGTGGTTCCAATCATCTTCCATTTCACAATTATTGAGACCACAGTGCCCCCAAGAACACTCAAAGCTTTACAAATGGCTTTATACCTTTACCCTGATCTAAGCCTCAACAAAATTTTATCATGGAGGTCTACTGATTTGCAGTATGAATCATGGGACCTTCTATACACAGATCTGTTCCTTTCTAAATTATGTCCAATCAATTCAATTTGCCACAGGTGGACTCCAATCAAGTTCTAGACATATCTCAATGAGAATTAAAGCCAACAAGATGCACCTAACCACAATTTGGAGTGCTACAGCAAACAATCTGAATACTTACATGAATGAGATATTTCACTTTTTGAATTTAAAAACAAATGTAAATGTTTTGGGGAAAACATGTTTTCACTTTGTCATTATGGGTTATTGTGTGTAGACTGATGCACAAAAATGTAAATTTCATTAAAAATTGATAAACTTACCAACAAAATAAGGTGTGCAGAAAGTGAAGAGATCTGAATACTTTCTGAATCCACTGCATTAAATTAAAAAAATGAGTTTCTTTCTTTCTTTCTTTTCCATTGGAGTCTGTCAGATGGGAAAACCAAAACAGAGCCAAAAATAGTAAACAAAAAAGCAACCAAAAAAACAATCAGACATTAAAGTCACAAAGAAGATCAAAACCCATAAATGAAACCTGATATAACTAACTATATTAGATTTCAAGTTCAAGAAATTTTATCCACCAAGGGAAATACTGAAATGTGATCACTGCCATATTTATAGTGTCACATCCTGTGAAGTAACGGATGTGACAATTGTGGTCACATGATGCATACAGCTGTGTTCCATAAATAAAGAAATGAAACAGGTGAAAATTTTTTTTTTAAAATTCATCAATAAATGATCAAGCAACATCATAAACAGATCCTACAAAGATACATGTCTAAAATGTGTTAATAGTTACAGGTGTGGTCAGATATGACATTATTTTTCATCCTCTTCTGGAATCAGGCTGTCATTGTTATGGAGAGAGCAGACAAACAGGGCACCTTCCTATCTGAGGTTCTGTACATAGCTGTTTCTCCTTAAAACTATCCTTTGTTAATGCAGCACTATTTTCACATTCTTCATAACAGTGATAACTGGATTAATATAAGCTCTTTTTGGGAATTGGGTTGGAGTTTACTCTGCACCTGGAAAGCTAAAAGGTTAACTGACATTTACAATAAATATAAAGTATTTTAATCCTGATTAGTTTTCTAAAATCTGCTTTAAAAATTCAAGAGGGGACTGAAAAATTCCTGGAAATCTTCAATAGTATGGGAGTAGGGTGTAGATCTCAAATATGTCGCTAGGTATTGTTTGTTTACAGTCAGGTTAACCAGTCTGCCGAGATTCATCAAGCTGTTTTGTTAAAGTTTGTATTTCTACCATTTATTCTACAATCATGCCCATGACTTGGGTGATTTTTTCTTTCTCCAGCCCAACAAGGCAAAGATGATCATGTTTTTCAACATTGATGAAAATATTCATAAAGATTTTGTTCCACATGGGCAGTCTATTAATCAGTGACATTATAGTGACCTGCTAAAGTGTGTACGGGAAACCACCAGGAAAAAATGTCCAGAGAACTGTCATACCCAAAATTAGATTTTCTGTCTTGATAATGTACTGTATCTGCATGCACTGCATTGTTAGTCAAAGAGTTTTTGACTAAGAACAATGTGGTTGTTGCTTCCCTGTGATTTCTTTTTATTCCCAAAATTAAAATTGATTTGAATGGGAAGAAGATTTGCTACTGTGGAAGAAAAAAGTGCAGTAGGTTCTAGAAGTGGTAACAAAAGATGAAAACAGGAAATATTTCCTAGAATGGGAGAAGTGCTGGGACAAGTATATTGCATCTCAAGGAGCCAGGGTTGCCAGACGTCACGATTTGAGTGGGACTGACCCGAGTTCAACAGACAAATCCAGAGTCCCACTTTGCCAAAGAAAATCCAGATTGAACAAAAATTGTATGTGGAAAAAAAAATTAAATTTTTATATTGATTATCTAGTTAAAGAGGCTTGCTAAATTTTTGTAGACAGTTTGGTGTACCACTTTTTATGAATAAAATTTGTAACTGTCAGCTGAATCTCAGTGTTTGAATTGTATGTGTTTGTGTACATCGTGTGCTCGTTTCATCATACGTTTCTTGTGCTCATCATGGCTGCTTGAGCTCGGGTGTAATTTGTTTTGAAAGTGAAGTAATACTGATAAAGACTTTTCAGCTTCGGTAGGTTGTATCTGCATATCTGAATTCTATTTACATATATTGTGTCATATTATATAAGGCAGAAGACATGTTACAAGTTGTATAAAACATATGTCATCTATATATGTACTTATTACATATACTAATATGTTTAGATCATGCATGTTTATATATTATTTCATTTCCTATGTTCCTGAACATCTTTTTTTTTTCGTCACAAGAAATTATGGCTGCTCTGTTCTGTAAATTTGGAAATCTGGGAACCCTGCAAGAAGTGTGTTTTGAAGGTAACTAAAAGGGAATTGATGTAAGATTTTATAGTAAAGGGTTCTTTTAATATTATTGTGTATTTCTGAGTCACCTCTCATATGTAAACTACAATGTGCTTACTTGAGGCGACACTAGATGGTTTTATATTCATTCCATAAGACTAATTGATGAGACAGATCTTGAGTAATTGTTATAATGAAATGCAAATCATTTCAAAAAATCTAGATGATTTTAAAGTGCTAACAATATGCACAGTTATATTGTTAATTTATAGACCTCTTAGGCCAGGCTTCTTTTTCATATATTACTTAGTAACATTTTGCCCAGCCCTGCTTAAAATATAATAACGTATTCTTAATTGTTGATTTTAATATTCGCACAGATATAAAACAGCCTGCCTTAGCAAATTTTTTCTAAGCATGCTTAAACTATGATGGGTGTATCAGAACTGTGAAAGGTTAGACACACTTTCATAATCATGCATTAGATGTAATTATAAATCATGATGTTAATATTCAAAATGTAATTATCTCTCTTCTGGAGGAACCAATTTGAGGCCATTATTTAATTCCCTTTGATCTACTGTTGTCCTGGCTAAAATTTATGCAGGCAAAAACAGTTAGAGTATGGCACGTAGATTACAACAGTACAGAAAAATGAATTGATATTGTGAGGAAGTCAAATATTTCACTTGAGAGCAATATAACATAACTCACAAGTGAGTATAACTCCACTTTGAAATAAGCTTTAGGTATAGAAGTACTTTGAGAAAAAGATATTCACTATGATTTATAAATATACACTCAGTGGCCACTCTATAGGTTAGCACTTAACTTGTACAGCCACTTTTGCTTTTGGAACCACACAACTTTTTGGGGTCATCAATTAAAATAGTTGCTGGAAATGTCTCTTAGGGTCTCTCTAGTCCTGGAGTTCCTGATGGTTTTTCATCCACACATTAATGCTTTTAAATTTTTCTTCCTCCCAACCCCAGAGGTTTGCCATTGGATTGGGATATGGGGACTTTACAGGTCATTGTGATAAACAAACATCGCTGTCATGCTTGTGGAACCATCTTCAGATGATGCCTGGTCTGTAATGTGGTGCGTTATGCTATTGGAAGTATCCATCTGAAAAAAGTGTAGGCTTTGGATTTTATGCCAGTCACTGAAAAATATGAAATAATGTGAAACAGTGGTGGGCTCACCCACCTTTTTTCCCAAACCGATCATCCCAAGTTTCATATCAGTGTGATTTTTGAAGAAGCTGAACAGGAGGTAAGAATTAATTTCAAAAACAAAATTAAATAACTATTTTTCTCAAACACTGAGAAATTAATTTGAAAATAAAATATAGATAACCTCTTCATATCAGACGGATTAGCAAAAGGTAATTTACCAAGAAAATACTATTCAATATCCAAAGCCAAAACACTAAGATGTAAACTGAGTCAATAAATATAGTGAGACTCAAAATCAGAATATCTAACGGTAAACTTTTATTAGCGCTGGTTCACTAATTGAATTACAGTGACCAGATGTCCCGGTTTACCCGGGACAGTCCCTATTTTTGGATCACCCGTCCTGGCATCCCCGAAAGATCAGGAAATGTCCTGGCTTGTGGCGTTTTCCGACAAAATGCGTACTTTTCCCTAGAGGCCTAGACCCCATTCAGCCTTTCTGATTCCAAATCATACTTTCTACCCATCATGACGTCAGACGGTTAGTCGACCTTCTTCTGAGTCTGACGCCTGCTGGTGGCCACTGTTTGAAGTATGGAAATGCACGGAAGGCGAGAAGGCGGAAGCGGACGCGGACGCATCGTCTGATGGTATCGAGCTGGTCGTGCCTTGTGATACGACACGTTTTGACTATGCTATGCTCTGAGCCAGGAATTATCTTATTATTCCTTCTCTGAGCCTGATGTAAGAGCTGATTAACAACATGTGGACACCAGAAAAATCGCAACTTAAAGTCGACACTTTGAAACATATGCTGGTTGTGAAATGCAATGTCAGTGATTCATGTGACAAGTTTTATGACCTGTTATTACAAAATCCTGATGTCCTAAGAGCTATCCACTCATCTCCAAAATATTAGTGTTTCATGATTATGAGAGTTATTCATTGAAAAGCTGTTTTTCCTTTATAAACATTGAAAAAGTGTCATGTTCAATTTCAGAAAGTATTAATACATTATTCACAAAACATTTCTGGCACTTCTCTACTTTCACTGCGATTCCTAATTAACAACGTAAGGTTTTGGTACGTCCATAACATACAGTATACTATATAATGTACACTAATGAGTTTGTTATTTGCTCTTCAGGAAAGCGTGTCTTTCAGTCAATTTTCACGAACTGTTTTTGGCAAGATCTAACCTGTAATTTCACGAAAAATAGCATACAATGGTATAGAACCCTACTTTGAAAATGGGTATATGTTTGTGGTTTAATAATATGATTGTTTCAAATGGAAGAAACTCGAACAGAATAAGATGCAGGAAACACGTAAATAGGCATTTCCATTATTAAAGTCTATCTGGCTTCTGGGGGGATCCGCCCCCCAGACCCCCCACCTGGTGTCCCAGGTTGCCCCCAGAAAAATCTGGTCACTGTAATTGAATCCATTTCTTGGACAAAGCAGCTCATGCTGCTACACTATACAGTAATTTATCAGCATGTATTAAGAGGGTAAACGCTAGCAGCCGTCCATAGCAACCATTTTAGCTCTTAGAAACTTAGCGTTAGACCTGAGCATCACTCGGGCTGTAAAAACAGTGCGAAAATTGTTAGTCCTGAGCATCATTCGGGCAATTGCATAGATGCGTCCCGTGTAAGAGTTAGACCCGAGGATTACTCGGGTTGTAAAAGTGACAACAGCGTTAGTGCCGAACATTGCTTGCAAAACGGTATAGGTGTGACTTGTGTAAGCAACAGGCCCATTTGTTATCCAAGCAACATTGCAAACACATCTCCTAGCCTCATAATGGCATCTCGTAAGAAATGTTTTTCAGCAGCCCAGGTGCTGGCAAGCTCTTGACAGTGATACAAGCAGTGATGACGAAGTGAATCTGTCTTCAGGCAGAGAAATTGAAACAGACAATGAAATCAAAACTGATTCTGATGAATCTGAAAGCAACGCTCTTGTCAATTGCACTTGTGCAGTGTGCTGTTCAAAAGCTGATTAGTCTAGAAAGAAAATCTGCAAGGAATCACGTTACTATTGTCCAGACTGTGATGTTGAATTCACCGTGCTTCAAGATGTACAACACAAACAACACATTTTGACAGTATATACGTTTAGCATTATTTTGGATGTGTGCAGGCATTCTATCTGCCTGGAATGAGGCCTGTTTCTGCGACACAAACTAAGACCTGCTCTGTCTTGAGATATTTTGAGGCCTGTACCTCTTTTTACTGTTTTGGTGTTGCTTTTTAACAAAAAAAAATTTTTGAGGCACACTTCTGTTCTAGAATCTTCTGGTTCTGATAGTGACATTTTCCTATTAGCTTTATATTTTCATTCTAAATGAAGAGGAGAGGAAACTGGCATGATTTTCCACTGAAGTAACTCATTAACTTCAATGTCTGACAGTTATATGTTCACAGATTCCTGTCTGTAAAACACTGTTGTAAAGCTGTTTTTGGAGTATCACTTGCATTTTGTTAGTCTCAATGATTCTGAACATTCTTCACTGAATTCTATCATTAATATGGGTGCTTTCACCCACAGAATTGCATCCCATTGAATTTAGTTTTTTTTTCATTGCTGTATTCTATGTAATAGCAGGGCTATTCAATTAAAATTTCAGTTCGGCCAGATTTTCAAACCAAGAAGTTTAACTGGGTGAGACAGTTCCAGCAGCCAGTAAGCAGCAGGTGATGACCAATTTTAAATCAACATAACTTAATGTATTTTAAAACAAGTAATGTTTATTCATTGTTTCCATTTTTCATTTGCTCACATATGACTCAGGCACATTTCAAAGTGCATAAAATGAAAAAAGTGCACAGTGTTAGCAATAACATTGGTTTCCCTTTTGAAATATGAGTTCTTCTCCCAATTTAAATGGGTGGTCGTGACAGACAAGGGATTTTTTTTTTCATAGAACTTAAACTATTTCATTAATCACCCATATGACAGAGGTTAAATTTGAGTTCCCGTCACTCCTAATCCACTAACAGTGGAGAAGGACAAACAACTGGAATTGCCTTTATTTCACTATTGGCGCGTAGACTTATCTTGCTCAACTAGAAGAATCCTAACTCACCTCTTTTAAGTCAGTGGGTAACTGATGCTCGATAATACTTGAAATTGGAAAAACTCAAATTCTCACTTAGAGGGTCTGTTCAAAACTTTTTAAAAACTCGGCAGGATCTCATCAATAACATTTTAGTATAAGTATTTAAATTCGGGGAATGGATTTGTCAGAGGGGGACACTTTTACATTTTTTTTTTTGTGCACTGGGTGGTTCCATTAGGCACCACTGTTGGGACTGGGGGGTGAGAAGTTAAAAGGCTATCTGTACTTATTAATGGTATTTGCTTTCTTGCAAGGGAATCACTGCTTTGAAGTCTGACCTTAGAGAATGTTTGTATTTACCTGGCTTGGAAATATTGGTTCCTAATCAGCATATCTGCACTTATTAATGTTTGGTAACCATACATTTTGTTAACTTATGTTTTTATTAATTGTTAAACCCAGGCAATTTAGATGTGCCATTGATTAGACTGTTTGTCCTGGACTGACAACAGAGGGGTGAAGTAAATATAAACTGCTGGCCAGCAGAAGGCAGGAGGGAGAGTCCACAGGAAACGCTGCCAAGACACTCGGACAGGGCACAGGGGCTCGCAGGCAGACAAGGGTACCTGGCTGGCACGACGTGAGGCACAAGGACGGCAACATATACTTCCATGGAGGAAGAGACAGCTCCACAAGGAGACGCCAGTTGTGGGTCCAGCGAAAGAGGGAAGCCGCATGAGAGGACCAAGCAAAGCTGACAGATGAGGAATGAGGCGTGCCTAGGTCCCAGCCACACAAGGAGCCCAGAGTGGAAGAAAAAGGAACAACAAAGAGACGCTGACAGGGAGTCAACAATTTGACACAGCCTTCTGCCGGGTAACAGAGTGCATCCATGAACAATTAAGTGTTGGGGTAACACAGTGCCCAAACTGGACTCTGCACCACTAAAGGTTGTATCCTCCAATTCTTGTTTTTACGGACTTTTAGAGTGTGGACTGTGTATTTTCCTTTTACAAAAAAGGAAATTAATTTCTGATATGTTTAGGTTCTGTTATATTCGTTTATCTTTTTAATGTACCTTATATTGTCTTGTACAATAGAACTTACTGTTGCCTTTTTTCTGAAATTACTGTTGTGTCTTTCATTGTGTGTTTACTCACCGCCCAATTTAAAGAAACCTGTGTGCTATTATTGGTAAATTTCAGGAGTTCCCAGTCTCTTAATAAAACTGGGTGGCGTAGTCGGATATTTTAATGGTGTCTAAGTTAGAATACCTATAAGTGTGACCAGACACCTGTGACAGATTTTTTTCCCTTTTTTATTTTTTTTCTATTCTTAAAGTTTTACTCTCTCTGTTGGCCTAGCTCTCTTTCTCATGGGTGGGGGTTGATTTGATTTGAACTTAATTTTGTCAAGTTTGACTTGCTTGTATGGAATATTACTTGCTTTTAATAAATTCAATAAAATGTTTAAAAAAATAAATAAATAAATTTGAGTTCCAAAATGAAGCCTTTCCTGTTGAAATAGTTTCCTAGCCCCCCAGAAAAAAACTACCTGATTAAATGTTTAAGAGCAAGGCATCACATATGGCGTTTAAGTGTATTGGTATGTTTATTTTAATGATTTGTCTTTAAAATGTCTTTGTACATTTCAAAGTTCTTGGGTGTCCAGTAATGAATTATTAATTATAATTATTACTATTATTATTTTTTTACTAAATCTTATTTTCCATGTTTCTTTGTTGATTAGCTGCCATTGAAGAATTTATTGGTAACAGAACATATAGTGCGCATGCCAAAATGACTTAAGTAACAACTAATAAAGTAGCATTTTTTAATACCATTTTAACAAAGTTTACTGTCTGCTGTCAATCACAGAGTACCCCGGTTAAACAACTGTAATACACCTTCAATCTTAAAACGCAGACTTCATCACATCACTGTGAGTGACGAAACAGCAGGCAGGCGACTGCTCGTACATGTTTACTGACAGACAGGCAAGCTTTTTGCATGGAGTATGTGGTAAATCAAAAGAGAAATGGCATGCAAAGATGCGTGAACACAAGGAGTTCGGTGACAATCACACCTTAGTATGCCACGATAAATCAGAAGGGACTACTGAATTCCACAGGGCACAGATATCTTCATGACAGGGAATCTATATGATGGGTAGATGCATTTCAAATGTTTTGCATGTCTACCTTTTGTTTTGATGACTGGTAACGTCATATTCAGCCCTTCGTTCATTATTTTGACACAAGCATATTCAGGCTCTCATTGAAATTCATGGCCGGCCCATCAGCAGCGCCACATACTGTACTTAGAAATACAGTCATATGAAAGAGTTTGGGAACCCCTCTTAATTCTTTGGATTTTTGTTTATCATTGGCTGAACTTTCAAAGTAGCAACTTCGTTTTAATATATGACATGCCTTATGGAAACAGTAGTATTTCAGCAGTGACATTAAGTTTATTGGATTAACAGAAAATATGCAATATGCATCATAACAAAATTAGACAGGTGCATAAATTTGGGCACCCCAACAGAGATATGACATCAATACTTAGTCGAGCCTCCTTTTGCAAATATAACAGCCTCTAGACACCTCCTATAGTCTTTGATGAGTGTCTGGATTCTGGATGGAGGTATTTTTGACCATTCTTCCATACAAAATCTCTCCAGTTCAGTTATATTTGATGGCTGCCAAGCATGGACAGCCTGCTTCAAATCATCCCATAGATTTTCAATGATATTGAAGTCAGGGGACTGCCATTCCAGAACATTGTACTTCTCCCTCTGCATGAATGCCTTTGTAGATTTCGAACTGTGTTTTGGGTCATTGACTTGTTGGAATATCCAACCCCTGCATAACTTCAACTTTGTGACTGATGCTTGAACAACTCACCAATTACCTAACCTCTAATAATTTGATGGAACCCTTTCAGTCTGGTTTCAGGGCGCGGCACAGCTGTGAAACTGCTCTGCTACGGGTAACCAATGATTTGCTTATGGCAGCAGACTCTGGACAAACTAGCATATTAATTCTGTTAGACCTCAGTGCAGCATTTGACACTGTTAGACATGACATCCTACTGTCCAGAATGGAGAACATGCTGGGTATCTCTGGCACTGCCCTCCAGTGGTTCAAGTCCTATCTGACTGATAGGCAAGAGTTTGTTAGTCTTGGCAACAGCAGATCCAACTCAGCGCCAGTCACACAAGGAGTCCCTCAGGGCTCTGTCCTCGGTCCTCTGCTTTTCTGTATTTATATGCTTCCCCTTGGCCATATTATCCGTAGTTATGGATTGGGTTATCATTTTTATGCAGATGATACTCAGTTCTACTTCAATGTTAAAAGTGGAACTTCATCAGAGCTTTCTCAGCTCACAACCTGCCTTAGTGAAATTAAAACCTGGATGGAGCAGAACTCTTTAAAATTAAATTGCAATAAAACTGAACTCCTGCAAATTGGGACTAAAATGCAACTTAATAAAATGAGCTCCTTCCCAGTCCATCTTGGCAGTGATCTCATCAGACCTGCCTCTACTGTAAAAAATCTTGGTGTCATTTTTGATTCCTCCCTCACTTATTCCGCCCACATAAATCACATTAAGAAACTTTCTTACTTTCACCTCCGTAACATATCCCGTGTTCGCTCCTTCCTCTCCTTCTCTAATGCTGAGAAACTTGTCCATGCTTTTATCACATCCCGCATCGATTATTGTAATTCCCTACTGGCAGGTGCCCCTTCTAATCTTATATCACAGCTCCAGCATATTTAAAACTCAGCTGCAAGAGTCCTTACTCGGACCAGCAGCAGCGAGCACATCACACCCATCCTGCTCCGTCTTCACTGGCTCCCTGTGTCCTACAGAATCGAATATAAAATCCTACTAATAACCTACAAAGCTTTAAATAACCTCGCACCAAACTACATTAGTGACCTTCTTCATCACTATGTGCCTGCCCGCCCACTAAGGTCCTCTGATTCTGGTAATCTTGTTGTGCCCCTCACTAATCTACACTCCATGGGTGACAGGGCCTTCAGCTGTATAGCGCCCAGACTCTGGAATGACCTACCAAAATTAATCAGGTCAGCCGACTCCATGAATTCTTTTAAAAAACAACTCAAAACTCATCTGTTCAGGAAGGCTTTTAGCTCTACTTGACTTTATTAACTTTCTCTCAGTTTACCTCTCTGTCAAGTTGCTAATGTAACCTGTATGTGTGTGCTAGACCATCAATTATGTTGTCTGTTTTTTTCTCAGAATTTACTGTCTTAATCTTTTTTATTTATTTATCTGGTTTGTACAATGCTATATA
The DNA here is from genome assembly GCF_900747795.2 of Erpetoichthys calabaricus. Classification (NCBI taxonomy): domain Eukaryota; kingdom Metazoa; phylum Chordata; class Cladistia; order Polypteriformes; family Polypteridae; genus Erpetoichthys; species Erpetoichthys calabaricus. Next base: position 189,396,466 of record NC_041399.2, read on the forward strand.
CTGTATATTCTGCCGTTCTTTATTTATTCTGTAAGTGCCTTGAGCATGGGAAAGGCGCTATATAAATAAAATGTATTATTATTATTATTATCCTGAAGAATTTGTTGATATTGGGTTGAATTCATCCGACCCTCGACTTTAACAAGGGCCCCAGTCCCTGAACTAGCCACACAGCCCCACAGCATGATGGATTCTCCACCAAATTTGACAGTAGGTAGCAGGTGTTTTTCTTGGAATGCGGCCATGCAAAGCGCTTTTTGTTATGACCAAATAACTCAATTTTTGTGTCATCAGTCCAAAGCACTTTGTTCCAAAATGAATCTGGCTTGTGTAAATGAGCATTTGCAAACAACAAGCGACTCTGTTTGTGGCAAGAGTGCAGAAAGGGCTGCTTTCTCATCACCCGGCCATACAGATGTTCTTTGTGCAATTTGAGCCGAATTGTAGAATGATGTACAGATACACCATCTGCAGCAAGATGTTCTTGCAGGTCTTTGGAGGTGATCTGTGGGTTGTCTGTAACCATTCTCACAATCCTGCGCATATGCCACTCCTGTATTTTTCTTGGCCTGCCAGACCTGCTGGGTTTAACAGCAACTGTGCCTGTGGCCTTCCATTTCCTGATTCCATTCCTTACAGTTGAAACTGACAGCTTAAACCTCTGAGGTAGCTTTTTGTAGCCTTCCCCTAAACCATGAGACTGGACAATCTTTGTTTTCAGATCTTTTGAGAGTTGCTTTGAGGATTCCATGTTGTCACTCTTCAGAGGAGAGTCCAAGGGAAGCACAACTTGCAATTGACCACCTTAAATACCTTTATATCTCATGATTGGACACACCTGTCTATGAAGTTCAAGGCTTAACAAGCTAATCCAACCAATTTGGTGTTGCAAGTAATCAGCATTGAGCAGTGACAGGCATTCAAATCAGCAACATTACAAGGGGACCCAATTTTTGTACAGCCAGTTTTTCACATTTGATTTAATTTCATACAACTAAATACTGCGCCACTAAATATCTTTGTTCGGAAAACACCCCAGTACTCAGATGTTCACAGGAAATGAAAGACATACCACTGTTATCTTTTTTGTTGAAAGTAGAGTCAATTATTATGCAGGCTGAGAGGCGTTCCCAAACTTTTTCATATGACTGTATTTTTCCTGCCCGCATCTTCAAGTCTGACGTCATTTTTCGCTGTAATTCCCTCACACAGAATATAAGCCAACTTTTATACGGCTTAGTGGATATGCAAGTGGGGAGTTCTTACCGACACATATGTTAATGGCACATCCGCTTAACAGTAAAAAAATGGCCTTTTGTATCTGTGACAATATAATTAGTTTAAGGTTTTAATGATTTCATTCACAACTGGCGAACCTAGTAGAAATGATAATCACCAAAGCCTATTTTTGGTTGCATTTAAGGCCATTTTAGTTGCAGTCTGGAGTCCAGGCAGGACCACGGGCTGAGCCACTCAGAGGTTGCTTCTAAGCCGCATGTGGCCCACGGGCTGTCATTTGAATAGCCCTACTCTTTCTTGAGAAGGTAGAGTAATAACTTCCCAGGAGGGCAGATGATTTAGCGATGCTAACCAACTACTTCTAGCAGCAGCAATCAAATAATAGTCATAATCCTTTAAATCATCTTGTAGTCTATTCTAATATCTGAACAGCAACTACAGTATATTACGTGATCAAATCTGAATGGAATACATATTAAGTTGCAGCCACATGATTGGTTGTTCAAAGGAGCAGGTGATTTGCAGTAATGAACAAAGTGTGCCTAATATAGTGGCCATTGAATGAACACTGAAATTAAAAAGTTAGAGGTTTAGCATTAAAGATTGTACAAGATTTATTGAAACTAACTATAATGGAGTTTCAAATTAATACTTGTGCCTTGCAGAATACTATATTTGGAAAATTGGTTAATTTCATGAAAAAATGTTGCATAATGTCATTATAAACAGGACAGAACAAGTCTATAGATTGAAAAAAACTATTAGCTAATGGTACAACTGCATCACTTGATTTGAAAGTAGCCTCATTTATTTTACCTGAGTAACAGAACAGGATATTGTAGCATTGCTTTGTATAATAAAATCAACCATATGTCCCATTTACATCCAAATTATTGAAAACTTCATTATCCCACTTGCAGGATTTATGTCTAGCATAGTTAATATAATAATACTGAAATGCACTGTCCCTGAAGATTTTAAAGTGATCGTTCTAATAATTTTACTGAAAATTATTCCTTTAAGTATACTGTATAAAAGTAATGGATCTTTTTTAAAAAAATTTTCTTTCTAAACTAATATCCTTGAAACCAAGTCTCATTTAAAAGCTATAAGCTGTTTTTGAAAGTTCCATACTCATTGTCATCCTAGTCACAGTACAAAACCAGCTTTGCCTCACATTGTTAAATACATTCTAATATCCTTCAAAAAATAAAATAAAAATTATGCATTTAGATTAAAGTACAGATTATGATACAATCATTTGTAGCATTCTACTATACTCTCTTCAAATTTGTGTTGGACTTGACAGGCACAGTTCTTAAGTTGTTTAATCCATAAATCAAACATGTTTTTCAATATGTATAGAAATCTATAGAAGCTTATCCTTCTACTCAAAATAATTTTTTTGTGTTATTTCACAACAGAATACCATTATTTCATAATAATTGTTGCATTATTCCACCAGGATATTGCCAGCTACTGATGTTAACCTTATAGGTATATATTTAGTTTAAATCAGGTTAAAGTTTAGTACAGATTCCTTAACATTGATAGAGTGGTAGAGCAGAGCTAGCATTTCTGCCTCAGAGTGCCAGGGTCTGCATAGAGTTTGCATAGATAGATAGATAGATAGATAGATAGATAGATAGATAGATAGATAGATAGATAGATAGATAGATAGATAGATAGATAGATAGATACTTTATTAATCCCAAGGGGAAATTCACAAATTCACATGTTCTGTTTGAAGATTCTTTGGTATCAGTCAATGTGTTTAACTGCATATAATTATTGAATGTGTTAATAAAACTTTTCAGTTAAGAGAATATATTTTTTCTATCTCTTTTCCATCCCCTCCAATCCAACGAAAATTAAACAGGTACTTTATTTATAGGTCCCTGTTACTCTTTTCTGATTGGCTTTGAAATTGAGCCTTGCAAAGTACCAGCATACCATTCCTCATATTTGCTTCTTGCTTTGCACCCATGGCTGCTGCAATAATCAATGACTACCTGTATCCCTAAACTAAGCAAATTAAATTTACCCCACAGCACATTCAGGATTAAATTTATACATGTAATGTCTGTTTAATTCTTGTCACTAAATTGGATTCTACGCACATGCTTAACTACTTCATTGCTAGCTGTCACTACAAACTAACGAAGCACACAAGTACAATATTACTGACCACAGTAGGCAATATCTTTGTGAAATAACTCAATATGTTTGTGTGTGTGACAGGAATAAATTTCCATAGAAATTTGGTGATATTACAATGTATTATTTCGTATTATAATTTTGTCTCAGTATAGTAACTTTAGGAGATAACATTTTAAAATGCTACTCATTTTCAGTCATATGCTATAACCATTGTTCATTAACTGATTAGTACTTACTGTAGGGTTATCAGGAGGTAAAGCCTGTTCCAGCAGCTTTGAGCGTGTAGCAAACCTGATCAAATTATAGGACATACTCTTACCATGCACGCACTAACTCATACCAGGCCAGTTTAGAGTCATCAGATTAACCAAACATGTATAACAACAATGTGGAAAGAAGGCTGTGCCATCCAAGCAAATTTGTCCACCTGTGTCATTAATTAACAGTTTTGAAAGAGTGGCAGGATCTGTTTTGTAGTGTAAGGGATACCTATTGGCTAAAAGTTTTAAAATACTGACTGGCTTCTTCATTATAAAACATCAGTCAGTTATTTTTTTTAACTTTTAACAGTAGCAATCAGCAACTCAAGTTTCTCCTGTCTCCTTAGCCAAGCATTTCCAAATCTCCCTCCTAGTTGTTACTGAGTACACTGTTTTCACTTTGACTACAGTAAGTTTGCTTTTGTATTGCAGTATGTAGCCTTTCAACAGAAACGGTGTTATGGTACGGATCTGTATTGTGTTTTACTTACAGTAAGTCTATTTCAAATTGTCCTGCAATGCAAGCATGCGTATAAAATGCACTCTGTTTGATGTGCTAATATTATAAAATTGTAGGGAGAAAATGTACTCTGGCTTATGCTTTTTATGGTTTTAGGAAAGTGTCACACATTGGGAGATAGCTAAAGGGCCTGAATGATAGTAATTCCACACCAGACCAGAGGGTGATGAAGTGCACTAACTTTCTTTCTCAATCCCTTGCAGACGATCCATGGGAAATCCCACAGGTTTCCGGCACCACTGATGACGTCACTTCCATTTCCGGCATCAATGTTGACGTCACTTCCAATTCCGGTGCCACTAATGACTTCACTTCCGGTCTCGGCATATAAAGCCGCCATCTTTAGCAACCAAAATCAGTTCTCTTTTGGACTTGTTCTTGTGAACATCTCACAATTATTTAACCCTTTTGCAACCAGGGCACATTATATGAGTGACTGCCCCAAACCTTTTTGATGACTTTGTGTTGTTTTTGTGACAGTGGTGTAGTTGGCAGGATGCTTAAAGTCCAGAAGAAACCGGGACAGGACCTGAAGTATAGGAGAGTATAGGAGAGTACCGGGGCCAAGTTTCCGAGTGGAAGGTTTGTCCCGCAGTCCGGAAAGAGAGCTGTTCACCCCACTGGAGTCAAGATCCCAGGTACATGTGGGGTATCCCCAAGCCAGCAGGAAGAAAAATTAAAAAATTGGGAATTCGACCCAGAGAGGTCGACCCAGGAGCAAGCCTTTGCTCTCTGGGAACAAGTGGCGCCGGAACTCTGCGGGATTTCCTGTGGATGGTCTGCAAGGGATTGAGAAAGAAAGTCAGTGCACCTCATTGCCCCCTGGTCTGGCGTGGAATTACTATCATTCGGCCATTTAGCTGTGTCCCAGTAGCATGTGTGTGACAAAATAAAAAGTTACAGTAATCCCAATCTGTCTGCCTATTGAGAACATTAAGAATGCAAATGAAGCTAAGACCAGGTTCATTTAGAAAAGAAAGTAGAAAAAAATATTAAAAAAAATATAACATATTATATGTAGATCTGTTGGCCAAGCATTGGGCACAGTGTTTCATGTTCTCCTCATGTGTGTGGACTTCCTCTAAGTACTCTGGTTTCCTCCCACAGTCCACAGACATTCAGGTTAGGTGAACTGGTGATGAATCTCAAGTTCATCTCTGCATTGTCCCTGTGGCTGCTGATACAAGCATTGGCTCCCTGTGTTCCTGTAATGGAAAAGTGGATTCAACAAACAGAGAAGTGGTAGGATGGATTTATATGTCTGATACAGTTTACATTTGTTTCAGAAAAGTGAATAAAACGTGTGAAAGTAGCTCAGTAATTTATGTGTTTTGTTAAAGATGTTTTTAGGTTTGGTTTGACAAGATTATTTATACTCTTCACTGAAAGCATTGCATTTAACAGAATTGCTCATGTTGTGTTTCAGGTTAGTCACTGCCCATCTTAAAAATGAGTTCTATTGCCTTTTAGAGTGCTGCTTGTTTTGGTAAACCAGGGCTACGCTCCTCTTCTCTGTTCACTGGGGTAAATTTCGCTAATAAATAAATAAGCATAGTTTTATTATAACAAACAACAATATTAATGTATTTTCCTTGTTATTTTATAATCTAGTATGCCTTTCAAGTTATGTTACTGTAGTATATGTTAGTTCTGTAACTTATGCTCTGTAATTTTATGTATGTTATGCCTGGGGATGGCGGTGCGACCTGACACAAAAGCTGTTGAGGACAGCCATCAGTTCTATTTAAAAGCCAGCAGATTGCAAGAAGGCTGCTAAGGCTTTCACTACTGTTATGTTTGTTTGCCTCTCATTGGACTTTTGGATTTCTGGATTTTGACACTTGATTTTATTGTTCGTATTTATATTTTGTATATGTTTCATAACCTGATTGTAGTTCTATCCTTATTGACTGAGATATGTATAGAATTACCACATTGTTTATTGAATCACCAATCATTTTTCCTATTTTCTGTTTTCTCTTCTTCCATAGTAGCGTTCTGTGCCACCACCACCTGATCAATGTCCTGTGCAGCTGTCCAGATACCCTAACTTCGCACAAGACCCACTGTTTGAATCCTTTAAGATGAAGCCTGAAAAAAACTATAAGGAACTACTTGAGAGCATTTATGTTAGGCAGAATGCCCATTGTGAACTGAGCATTCTTTTGTCACCATTAGAGAGTTATTCTTTTTTTCTGTAGTTTAACTGCAGTATTTTACATTTCTTTTTGTCCTCCCAAGCCACCTGATCTTATCAACAGAATCACATTGACAGACTTAAAATCCAGGTCTATATTTAAGGACTTTACTTCTTTATTAATTATACATCTATCTTATGTAAGTGTGCATTATTTAGTTAGGGTTAGGGTTAGGGTCTTTATTAATTATACATCTATTTTATGTAAGTGTGCATTATTTAGTTTTTGTGTACTATTTATTTATTATTAGTCCTATCTAATTGTAATTAGTTTTTTATTGTACCTATTTCTTTGACATCTTGTTAAGCACTTTGAGCCACATCTTTTGTATGAAAATCTGCTATAGAAATAAATGTTATAGATGTTGTTGTTATGGACTTTGGCTCTGTTTTTTAAATTTCAATATTGAGACTTGAGGATATTTTTGTTTGCATTATATTGTGTTACAAGCCATATTTTTTTTCTGTCTTCATTTTTTAATGTTTATTCTGTATGTTTTGCTTATTATTTGTTATTTGTTTACTGTGTCTTTAAGTGTGTGTCTATTCAGTGTACTCTGTGGAAGTGACCCAGCTGTTACTGCTGTTGGGACCTCCCTTTGGATATATGGAGTTTGTAAGATGTTATTTAGTGACCGTTGCTTTCTCTATTAATTCTGTTTATTTATTTATTTTTTGTGATTTATTTGTTGTTCTTGGATTTAGCTTCTGGTTTACATATCGGGACTTGTTCATTTTTTGTTAACTTTTGGTTGCCTTTTTAGACAAACCCTTTTCCCTCATTTTTGCCTTTTGCCTGTTTTCATGCTTCTTTTGTAGAATATAAAACAATTCTCAGTCTGCAAAGATTTTTTTGTGGAGTGTGTCTCATCAAGCCATAGATTTTATGGTTCCTGTCTCTAATAAGTCACTTCTGTACATTTTGAACTTTTAAAGCCAGCTTCCCATTTTAGGTCAGTGTAGGTAGCAGTAGTAGTTGTGGCTGGCCGACTTGAGATGAGCTTCATCTGTACAGACTAGTGAAGGAACTGGCCTGCTTTCTGGATCTTTTTGGAGGCATTACACCCGTTTTGGACAACTTTGTATCAACTACACACTGCGCTTTTTGATTCTGTTCTAATTTTTTCCTTGTTTTGATTTCTTTTTTATCGCTAAATATCTTTAAATATTAGGAAACTCTGTTTTGTTCTTGAACAGGGAGTTTTTACAATTTATCCCCTACCTTTTTTGTGGTATGTTTTCAGCCTGTGCAGATGTGAAGCCAGCTTCTTGAGTTTGGGGAGAAGCTTATTTCTTTTAAGGCAACACCTGGAGCCTTGTGGCCTACTTTTTCAAAATACAGCCTGCTTTTTTTGGGAAGAGGGGGTGGAATTTGTGAGCTGACACCACTCAACAGCATTGTCAAAAACAGGAAATGATAGCTGTAGGTTTTTCTCTTTAAGCAATCTTGTACTCAATAGCTAATCCTTTCCTTGAACTGAACATCTTGAGTTCTAATTTATTCATCTGCCAGCTGATATTATATAAAATGTTTGCTTTTTATTTAGTTATAAAGAAGCTCAGGAACAATGATATCTAAGGGCACAGCATATTTTCTTGAGTAAGATAATTATAACATAGATAATACATTTTCAAACATATTTAACTCAGTGGACCAAATCAAGGTAATTACCCGCCAGCCAGGGGGTGGCAGTGTGCACTAATCCCACTTCTGTAATCTCTGCAGGCTAGATACAGGAAAACCTACCAGACACATCACCAATGGTGTCACTTCCGGTTCCGGTGCCACGGACGACGTCACTTCTGGCACTGGCACCATGGACGACATCATTTCCAGTTCCGACCATGGACAATGTCACTTCCAGTTTTGGCCTTTAAAGCCGCCGTCAGTTCAACACAGGACTCAAACTAATGCACATGAGTGCGCTATCAAAACCCATTTGCAGCCAGGAACAATATATGGGTGGCTGCCCCAAACCTTTTTGTGTGTGTTGAGGCTGTTCTTTTCACAATAGTTATTAATAAAAAGTTAAAGGATAAAGTAAATATCATATAGAGGTAACAGGTAACCATCCATGTATAGATTCATCTGAGCTACCATGTATCATAATACTGTTACCATTCCTTACTTGGATATTGTGAGTCAAATTGGATATAATGGATTATTATCCTAAAACCCCAAAAGCTTTCTTAATCACAGCTCTTTCCTTTGCTTTTCTTCTTTTTTTGGGGTCTGGAAGATGGAGTTCAAGTCAGGACAATACCCCTTAACACATATATCAAATTATCAGAAATTTTTGAAAAAATAAAAAGACACTCCAGGGTGGCGAAGGCACTAGTAAATGACACGGATCATTTGATGAGCAATTCAAATCATACAATAATTACATTGTGACTCAGTGGTTTTGAATGTAGGATTTAAAACTCAGTTCAGGTAAATGCCTGTGGTTACTGGTTAAAGGCATAAAAGCCAGTTACAGCTGTTTTTTTAATGGTGTTCTCTTCAGCTTCCAGTCAGAAATACCAGATCATGTGCATTTCACTTTTCTATTAAATTTGAATTATGTATTGCTGTCAGAGCATTTAACACTCAGGAGTCTATTCACTCTCAGCATTCATTTTCTTCTTCATTTAACTATGGTATGCTTGTTAGGACGTGACATTTCTAAGCAGTTTTTCTAAGGCTGATAAAATTCCTGTTAAAAAAAAAGAATCTTATTGTGCAGAAGTTATTTTAGTTTCATTAAATGCCTGTGTGTTAGCTCTCAGATTTACTGTAAGTACTATATTGTAATTAACAAAGTGAATAGTATACACATTTAAGTGAGTGAATATAATTAAATGAACAGTATAAGCACACATCACTTGTTAGGGCCGAGTTTCTTAGTTCTTATATATTTTTCTGTTTCGATTTTGATTATCAGATGCTTGTTTTGGGGTGGTTTTGAGTCACTGAGTTCGATTCTGACATCCATTTGTGGTGATTCTCCTGTGTTTTGACAGTTAAATATTTTGCAGTTCACTTTGTCTGCCATTTTGGATTTCACGCTTGCTGTCACTTTGGAGCAGTGGTGGCAGTAGGGTGGGCTTTATAGGCTTTAACCTCCTAATATATTGTGTCAAGCCCTTGATCTTTGTGTACTGCCATAATGTATTGCCTCCCAACAATAAATGGATTCAAACTCCAAACTCCAAGAGGAAACTACAACGACTAGGGGACCCCCTCCCATTTCTGAATGTCATAAATTTATATCAACTTGTTGAAAACATCAAAGAGAACCCCCAGATCCATACGCCCCTCCCCTCATTAATACTTAGCCACCCATCAAGACTATGATCCCATCAAAACTTAGAAACACCTCTGTTTTGGAGTTCTTGTCATTAGGGCAAAGACACCCCGGTTTGGAGAGTGTCCTCTGAGATCATCATCAAATGCTACAATGGGCTAAAAGGTCTTCCTGGAATTCTCTTCCTCAACCCAATGGTGCATTCAAACCTCTTTTCTAATTGCTCTTTCAAACTCTTTTTTTAGCAAATTTTGGTGAATGGCTTCTTTGCTCTTGTTTTATAACAACTAATTTTGTCTCTCATTTTGGCTTTGACACTTGTACGTTTTGATCTCCTGGTTTATTGGCTTTCATCTATTTTTCTTACTCACTCTCAAACCCACTCTGCTTGCAGACATGACATCATCACTATAGTTTTGAAAAATGAACCATTAAATGTTGGTTACTTCAGAGGGGAGGCACAGTGCCCAGTAGTGCTGCCTTACTTCCAGCCCAGTCACAATTTGAAAGACTGCCAGGTTTATTAGTGACTGTAAAATGGTCCTATGTGCCTATGCACTGGCATCCCAGCCAGGGTTGGTTCTTGTTACATGACCCAGTGATGCCAGGATAGACTCCAACTCCCAGCTACCTACAGCTTGACTATGCAGGGCCTGGATATGGATGGGTAGATTGACAGAGTGTTATTACTGAGATTAAGGTGCTAAGAACAGAACATTTATTTACACTGAACAAATGAATCATGGTAAAAAGAGGGAATACACAGAAGAATGTTAATGGAATCGAAAAGCACCGGCCAAAAGAGGCTTTCTAGAACTTTGTTCCAAAATACTAATTCAGAAAAACACATTGTATTTTAAGCCATAGACTGTGTTAAAAATATATCAACTTTTCTGATCAGTTTGTTCAAAATAAGTTGTCTGGTTCCAGCATTCAGTAAGGGAAAAAATCTATTATATACTAAGCCACTATTACATTACAGTAAGTGAATAATGGACTGGACTACCATTTCTCTGGAAAAATATTCTCTTAATGCAGGTATGGAAAAAAGCCATAGTCTTTTATGACATTCAGTTGCTGTGGGGCAGAGAATGAAACCAAGAATGTATTTATGATTGATTACATTTGTTTCAGTACTTCATCTATTCAATGCACTTTATAGTCGAAACAGTTAGACATATGTAAAAATATTTAATTTATATATATATATATATATATATATATATATATATATATATGCTTAAAGGAAAATGCTGCCAAGCGTATTGTTATTTTCTAACATTATTTATAACAGTGAGGTGGTCCATGGCATTTAACATCTAGTCTCTTTGTAAAATACTAATTCCTGCTTTCAACTCTTTCTGGGCAGCAAGGTGGCTGTTGTGAGCTGCCTCAATATTTTTTATTAGTTGAACAGAGATATAATAATTTATTTTCCCCATTGGCCAGTGTCAGGTACCATAAACAATGTTCCTCATATTACTCTGAAATCACTTCTTCTGCCACCAGTCACCAATGTGAATCAACTCAATCCATGTATCCCCACTTGCTGAGAAACACAAAGAAATCTACAAGAGTCCCTGGAGCTTCCTATCTAGATTACATCCGCCAGTCTGGTGCACTCTCAGTTCTCTTTACATAATGGTGATAGGAACTCAATGATCCCCTGTCTTTGGTGATTTCTTCTTTGCCATTTTCACCAGTCTCCCTGACACCTGTGCTAGGTATCCAGGTACTATAATCTCCTAAAATGCCAGTCTCTTACGAGGACTAAACCTTCCACCTCTACTGCAGCAACCCTTTGTAGAAAAATGTAAAGTTAGACGACAGCCCTATTCAGTTAACGGCATTTGGATGAGTCCATCATTAAAAAAAGAAGGATAAATCAAAGAAGAAAAGTAGTGAATAGCAAAATGAAACAATTAAATGAAATAATCTTTAATCCAACAATTTTAATAATTAAACAAACCAAAACAGTTATGAAAGTCTCCAAAGTTAAAGTTGCAGGCTACAGATCAATCTTACACATGTGCTGTCGTTTCTGTTTGTTTGTTTTTGTTTTTGTTGTTTTTTAATTAAATGTAATGTTATTACTTTTATTGTGAGCTGTTGGTTACATTGCTTAACTTTTTCTACCATGTGTGATCACTAGGGGGTGTTGCAGCACCCCCCAAACCCGAGACACAACTGCACAGACAGAAGTCCCGGTATATAAAAAATAGGCTTTTTACCATAAATACCGTCCAAAAACTAGTGGCATCAGCACAACACAACACAATTCTTCTCTCTCTTTCATCTAGTCCACACCTCCCAGGTGAGCTTCTTCTGCCCTCCATAACCAACTCCAACTCGTCTGTATAAGGTTGAGTGGCTTCTTTGATGGATGTAGGAGTATATCCAGTGCTAGGTCATTGCCCAGTGGAAACACTTACAGGTCAATCGGACGTCCCATAAAGTAGGGAGTGCAACTGCCTGTGGCACCCTTGGACACCAACTAGGCTGTCCCATTCGACTATAGTTCCCAGCATTCCCAGCAGTTATGTGAATGGGTACTGAAACCCTGGGAAGCTGTCATCTAGCAGATTGGGGGAGCATACAGTTTTGAAAGGAACCTCCTTTGATCTTTCTGTTATATTGGCCACCTGGCCAGTTAAGGGAATTGGGCCAATTAATTTTCTGTGTGGATTTAGCCACCATTTTGTATTTAGTAGTTGCTTTCACTGCTATGTTGGATGCTCATCATTAGAATGACGTCCCAGACTCCTAGGAGCGTGTCCTCAGTGGTCATGAACCACGGTTAATTAACATGATGGGTGGAAAGGTCATTTCTTCCTCTGTGCTGTGGATCCAAAATACCTTTTTCAGACATCCTTTTATTAATCGTTTTTGTCTTGTTTTTCTGTTTCTGACCTTTTGCTAGCAAAATTTTTGACTATGATTTTTCTCTCATGCTTTGGCGTGGGCCTTCTGTCTTTTGATCTCCCAGTTTTGACCCTTTTCTTCCTCTCATTCATCTCCTAGCATGTTCCAAAATTCTCATCAGTGACACAACATTCTGTTTTTGTAATGAACAGTGTGGTTAGTAAGTATGTAGGATTTGTGAGATATTGTTCTGACATTGTGTAATTTGCCATAGATTCACTGTTTGCATATCTGCTATCATATAATGGTTTAATGAATGAAAGTAGTAACAAGCCATACAGTTAAATACAAAATTTCATTATCAGCGAGGGCCGTTCTCCAATTAGGAAACTGGTTGGAATGAAAACCTGCAGCCACTGTAGCCTTAGATATCCTATCTGATATCCCTGCCCTAAATGGTCCCAAAAATATGATCTAGTGAGAGTAGCGCTTTGACATCAGGGTCCTGTACTTGATACGTTTCAATCTTAAAAGATATGTGTGATTTACAATTTAAGATGAATTACACCATAGTCTGCATTATAACCATATGTTATAAATGACTGAATTCCATTTCTTATCTTGAATATTAATATTTATATTCCTTGTTCCTGAAATATTAACAGAGGGGTCACTTTCCCATCATTGTCAAAGCTCATCAGAGGGGTGTGCACTGTGAAATTAATCATTAACGTCTGGAAATACTACAGCTGTCCTCCACATTATTAGCCAAAAGTACTATATTTTCAGGCCTAGATACTGATGGGGATGCTGGGGAGGGTCCATTAGACAACATATACACAAAAAGGTGTGCTGCTGGAATTCTATATTGAGATGCAGTTGATTAAATAATGTATAGAGATTGACACACACAAACCAGCAACTTTCATGCATATTTTATATGTACTGTATGTCACTTGCAGAAATTCTCAGACGATTCTGCACTAGAGAGGTGCATTTAAAAGAGGTATGAGACAGAGTTTAAGAGTCAGGTTTGTTTGTTGGTACAAAGAGAACTGTCCACAAATTAACATCACCAACACCAAGGAACTGTTTATTGACTTTCGCCTCATCAAAGAGCTTCTGTGCCCTGTCATTATTCAGAGAGGTTGGGTGTGCAGTGGGTTTCAAAAAGAAGGGGGTCAATACAATACAATACACAAAAAAAAAACACAAGTAATCCTCAATACAGTATAATAGTAAAATAAAAATATTACAAGTACAGAGCAGAATTTAAAAGTAGATGATATCACATAATTTGGTTTGTTTAGAGTAATGTATTGAGCTGGGCCAGTAACATCACTTCAAGCTGAATATGAAGGCAGGCTCAGTCACGGGATGCGTTCTCAACCCTCTGGAGATAGAAGCAAAGAAGAGAATGAAGACAAAACTGTTGGCCATTATGAACAATGATGCACATCCTCTCTATGACACACTAGCACTGAGGACTTCTAGCCAACAAATTATTTAACAGACGTTTGTCAAGCAACGCCATTTGGGCTCCACTGTATCTACAGCAATACATCTTTACAACGCCTTACCGTGACTGCTCTGTTATCTTTAGCCAAGTCAGATTTTTTTTCCTTTTTGTTATTTTTTTGTATGCTTTAAGGAGGTCGCTGTTGTTGTTTGTTATAATATTTCTTTAGCTTCTGTAAAAAAAACTTTTTTCCCTTTTGACAAATAAAGTACTCTATCTATCTATCTATCTATCTATCTATCTATCTATCTATCTATCTATCTATCTATCTATCTATATATCTATCTATCTATCTATCTATATCTACAGTATCTATCTATCTATGATATAGTGCTCTATCTATCTATCTATCTATCTATCTATCTATCTATCTATCTATCTATCTATCTATCTATCTATCTATCTATCTATCTATCTATTATATTGAGCCTTTCACATCTGTCTATCTATTTATCTATTTATGTTAAAGGCATTGGTCCTGCTTTGTAGGGCATTACACATACGGTGGCATTGTGGGTAGATGACCAGAGAGATTACAGATATTCAAATTTCCTGGAATATACACAGCGTAGTCATATGAAGAGGTGATTTGATTGTACAAAGAAATCTCAACTACTCTGCCCCTGTCTCTTTCCTTATTGAAGAAAGCAAACATGTCATGTCAAGCAGCTTGTAATGTCTGCAGAAGTGTCAGCAGATAAAATTGTGTAAATTCTCTTGAAAGTATTTCAGCAAAAGGAAACCCTGGTAGAGAGGAAGTTTTTCAGACAATAAAATCGAGTCCCTAGCAGAAGAGGAGTCTTAGGTTAGCGCAAGGCAATCGTTTGACATGCACCTCGGAATGTGTTTCTGTTAGTCCCAGAGGGGTCGATACATATTTTTTTTGCCATTTTCTTCATTATGGTGCCCTCCCCATTTTGTCTGGACAAAATAAAGGCTACTGTCTGAGGTTTATTATTTACTCTGAACAATAAGAAAATACTTCAGATACTTCATGTTAAAAACTATAGCCATTTATCTAATAAATGTAGGATATTATAAAAATGTTACTGCAACTTTTTGACTTCCCCTCTTGCTTTTCCAAACAACTCTTAAAAAGTGTTTTAATTAATCAATATTTTTATGTAAGATCATTTTTTGCATTCACTATTTCTCTGCAAATTATAAAACTTTTTGTACATTTTTATGTTTTCTTTTTTTTATTTTACTAACATTCATACATAAAAAGGGCATGGCTGATTTCAGTAAGAAAATCAGATTACTGTACCTTGTTGATTAAGTGTGAAATTGAAAAGAGGAGCTTGTTTGATTACTGTACGTTGTACAGCTTGACTATATAATATAGGCTGAGTGCAGGCTACTGGCTGGTCTTTTCGGCTAATAATGTATTCAGTACAGTCACTTTGTTCTGATATTAAGTGTTTGTTTAGCACCTTTGCAACATCAAAGCATTGTCCTACTGCAAACACTTTTTAAGTTAGGCAATGTTTGGTCTCCAACAAATAATTTCTTTTCCAGGAGATTCATCTGAATATTTTTACTTATGCTGAAGCACACGGTGTGATTGCAGCTTCAACACTTAGATCTGAAGACATGTCTATTTTCTATGTATTTCATTCATGGTGTGGCCCACCAGGCTGGCACCGCCAGCTGAACCCAACACAGACATGCGTGGGATACAAGTTCAATGCACACTTTGTTTATTTTCTTTTTCCCTTGGGGGAAACGCCTTCCCCGTTCCCCACAAATATAACACAGTCCCGGCACAAGCACAGCACAATACCACAAGTCTCTTTCTTCACTCTTTTCCTTCTTCTCCTTCACTCCTCAGGTCAAGCTTCGTCACTCCTCCTCCCAAATCTGGCTCCTTTTATAAGGCACCCGGAAGTGCTCCAGGTGCTTGATTACTTGTTTCCAGCAGCACTTCTGGGTGTGGTGGAAGAACTGCACATAAGGGCTCAGCAGCTCCTGCTGCACCACCCCCTGGAAGTGCCTGCTGATCCCAACAGAGCTGCACCAAACTCCAGAGCCCCGGCTGCACGCCTACAATGGATATACTCAACTGGATCGATGATTCACTTATCCATTATCCATCTTACAAATATCTTAAGATCTGTATTTCTCAATACATTGTCAAAGAAAGTCAGTGTATATCCTGGCAGCTGAAAGGCAGGAAACAATACTGAGCAAAAAACGAGTCCAACATGAAGATCCAGAATGGAGCATTTAAGAGCTTACAGTAAACCAATAGAAAAACATGGAGCATATGCAGATGCATAGAAGGGAAGGCATCCCAGGTTTGAATTCAAGTGATATCTAATTACTAAGAAGTGATAATATCAGTATGTGTTCCATATCCACATGTATATTTGATTAAATTCTGAGCCATCTACCCATATTCAGAATCATCTTTGTCCATACAGAACTGTACAGATGGAGAACATGGATGCACAGCAGGAACTAATCCAGAACATACACAGACACACTCACCGTGGTCCAATTTATTGATGACAGTGAACTGTACAGGTAGCTTTTGGACTGAAATAGAAATGGGGAGAACCTGCAAACTCTACACAGAAGAAAGTGAAGCTGGAAATTGGATAGAGGTCCATATGTTTTATTATTTCTTTACATTATATGAAGATGACTCACACCTTTTAAGCACAGCTTCTTTTTTAGATTAACTTAATCTCTTCATGTATTGTCTTTGCTTCTTATAATTCTTTATTATTATAAGGCTCAAATGGATGTTTGGTGAAGCAACCGCATCATTAAATGAACTCACCAGAATATTATAAAAGAAAACGCTGCTCCTTCTAATACAGCAATGCCTTTAAACCGGTTAAGAAAATGGATGGACGAGTGGAAAAAAAGGAGTTGCTAAGTTAAAGGTAGCTGCAAACAGTCGGATCAATACATAGTATTAACTTTTTTTTTTTTAACCTTATTCAAACGATTCATTGTTTCTGTCCCTCACGCTGTCTGCGGGCGCATATAAATGCTGCCGGTAACGCAGCTCCGCCTGCCAGATGTTAGGTGTTTCTAAAATGCGGGATCACATATTAATGTCCTGATACTTGCGTAGGAGTCCACTTGGAAAGACTTGGGGAATTCTGATCTGTTATTATTTCTGAGAGAGAGAGAGAAAAAAACGAGTACCGAAGAGAGGCGCGGGGTGCTGAGCGCACAGTTCTGAGACATCAGTAAATATGAAAGGAACAGCTGTCTGCGGGGCTGCATTTGCCTTCTGCATGGTGGCAGCGGTAAGTACCTCTTTGTTAACGATTTCTTAGCTGACACCTTTAACAATACCTTTTGGAATCCAAATCATAACGGACGCCGTGATGTCAACGAAAGCCGTTCTCCTAGCAGGCAGTCTTACACTGAGGGAAAATACATAATAAAAATGATTTTAGGTTTTCAGAGCAGGCATGTTGCGTATGGACCATATTTAATTCAGGGCTAGAGAAAGTCTTCAGTAATTTAGATTTGAAGATTACGCACTGAGAAACTGTGCGATGTTTGTGTTTCTTGTACTGACGTTACTTTTCCTAATAAAGGCAGCAAATTCCATTTTTTACAGAAAATTGAAAAAAAAAGGAATAATAAATTTCGTCCCCTAAATAGACATAATGTGTAATTCGGGAATCATTTTGATGAAACTTTTGTTTTTTAATCCTGTTAGAAAAAGAAAAAATAATTCCACATAACGACACTTAACGATTTCAATTTATGAGATAATATTCCATTCAGGTAACGCTTTTTACTTTTGCTGTTAGTCGAGGTTCATTCACAATCACATTGATAATTGCTGAAATTTAAGTGCAACACCTGCATAATATGAACAAGTACCATATTATGTTCAAGGATTTGGGCAAGCATCAGAAAATGGGACACTTGTCCAAAAATGCGCTTCACTTAGAAGTAAGAGCCCCACACTGGCATCATAAACACCTGTTTTGAAATCTATTGTTCATGCTCTCTTTAACAAAATGCAAAGTATTGATGCTTATAGAGACAATTATGAGATTCCAGAGTGATCAGCATTTTGTAACAGCAGCTCTGGGCTTTCAAAGGATACCTGGTTTAAAACTTTCCTTTTGAAGCCTCAACCTGCCCATTGAGTTGTTCCCTGCTGACTGCTATAACATGTCTTGAGTTTTGTGCCCCTCTACATTATGGGAACCGTCATTCTATCCAATTACATATTTTCAAAGTCTACTCTTTTAATCAACTGTGGATGAAATAATGTCACTGCTATATCTGCACAGTTTTCATCATGGCATTTATTGTATAAAATAAAAATGTTACTAATTGTATTTTACTGGTTATTGAAAATTCCATTTTGTGTGCACTGTACTTAATAAACTGAACATTTTCAGCAGATCTGCATTGCATACTTGATGATATCTATGTCATATTAATTCTGCATGAGGAAACTACTCTCAAGTAATTATTATTATATAGTGTAGTTACTTAATGTTATTATAATTATTTGAAAAACAGCAATCTTTATAATACATTCAAGTATAATTACAATAGTCATTATAGGCAAGCTCCACATGTTGTTATGCTGACTGACACCTTTAAATTTCCCCAAGCTATGCATTTGTGTTTATTTGAATGTGTGTGACTGAGCCCTGAGATGGCCTGGGGGTCTGTTGGGGGAAAAGTACAAGATGCTGTCAGGACCCTGTTAAAAATAAATATGGTGAGGATCATTGGGGCTTTTGGCTCTTATATTGATAAATGGATTGATACGGTATGGCTGGTCTGACTACGGATGCACCCAGGTCCTGGCTATAACCTTTGTTCTTCTTTTTCATAATGGGGTCTTATGTTGTGCTGTTTCCCCACTTGCAAGCCCTCATGGGCTCCTTTACTTTTTTGTTGTTGCTACCAATTTTAACATAGCAGGGTTGGATTGGGTTTATGGTGGTGGGCTGGAGAGCATTGAGCATGAGGGTTTGCCTTGTTGCAATTCCTGTCAGAAAGGCTTATGTACCCTTTAAAAGTGGATGCTTTGCGTTTCATTTATAAATTTGATCACAAAAAAATAGATGAAGAAAGATATAGTGTGCTTAACATTTACATGATACACAATTGTTATTATCTGCATTAATATTTTCTTTTATCTACATAAATGTTGGCTATTGCCCTATCCTTGTGTTCGGCTTGCCTAGTCCAGGGGTGGGCAGATTCAGTCCTGGAGGGCCGCAGTGGCTGCAAGTTTTTGCTTCAACCCAATTGCTTAATAAGAAGCCCTTATTGCTCAAGTAACACTTCAGCTTCACTTTAGTTGTCTTGCTCGTTAAGATTTTGAACCCTTATTGCTTATTTTAGTCTTAAACAGCTGTATTCTTGGTTTTTAATTGCTCCTAATTAGCAATACCATGCAAATGACAAAACAGACCAGCATTTCTCCATTTAGCTTGTTTTCATTTACACCTGTGTGTATTTATCACGCACTATTTGGTTTAATTAAATACTTGGAAGGAAAGTGAAGAGAAAAAGTGAAGGACTGAGAATTACTCATCTGTTTTAGACTTCAAATCATTTGGATGATATCCTTAGAAAGGAAAATAAATCTAGGATATGAGAATGACCTGGCATGGCAGAGTTAAAGCACTAGCAAGCCATGAAATTAAATAATTGACAAGGATTGTTTTTTAATTAAGCAACTGGGTTGGAACAAAAACCTGCAACCACTGCGGCCCTCCAGGACTGAATCTGCCCACCCCTGGCCTAGTCCGTGTGGATGTACTGTTCACATCTCATCACTCGTAAAAACAAAAGGAAAGCTGCGAGGAGAACAGGTCAATCATCTAGCATAGCTTGTCAAATGCTATTCATCTGCTGTGTGCAAATAAACATCAAGTTAAAATCTTTAGACCACCCTAGTGCCACTCACTCCATGTATCATTTCTACTATCCATCCATCCATCCATCCATCCATCCATCCATCCATCCATTATCCAACCTGCTATATCCTAACTACAGGGTCACGGAGGTCTGCTGGAGCCAATCCCAGCCAACACAGGGCACAAAGCAGGAAACAAACCCCGGACAGGGCGCCAGCCCACCGCAGGGCGCACACACACTGGGGACAATTTAGGATTGCCAATGCACCTAACCTGCATGTCTTTGGACTGTGGAAGGAAACTGGAGCACCTGGAGGAAACCCACGCAGACATGGGGAGAACATGCAAACTCCACGCAGGGAGGACCCGGGAAGCGAACCCAGGTCTCCTAACTGCAAGGCAGCAGCGCTACCACGGTGCCAACATGCTGCCTCATTTCTACTATGATTTAAAAAAGAACACCTTACATTTTCAATGCGTTCAGAAGTTATTCAGACCCCTTCACTTTTTACACATTTTGTTTTTTATATATATATATAATATTACTTTTATTTTTGGTTTTCTAGTTGGGGCACAGGCATGCCAAGCGACTTGCTTATGGTTACACAGTGTCAGTAGTGGGATTTGAACCCACAACCTCAGGGTTTGAAGTCCAAAGCCATCACCATTTCAACACACTGCCTGCATTTTGTTATATTGCAGTTTTGTGTTAAAGCCATTTAAATTATTTTTTACCTCATCAAGCAACACTTAATACCCCAGAAGGACAAAGCAATAACAAGACTTTAGAAATTTTTGCAAATTTATTAAAAAAAACAAAAATGAAATATATGTTTGACAGAAGCATTCAGACCCTTTATTCAGTACTTCGTTGAATCCCCTTTGGCAGTAATTCTAGCCTGGAGTCTTCTTGGGTATGACACAACAAGCTTTGTACATCTGGAATTCAGGATTTTCTGACATTCTTCTCTGCAGACCTTCTCAAGCTCTGTCTGGTTGGATGAAGATGGTCAGTGGACAGCCATTTTCAGGCCTAACCAGAGATGCTTATTTTGGTTCAAATATGGGCTCTGGCTGAGCCACTCAGGAACATTCCCTGATTTGTCCCTAAGCATTCCTGTTTTTGTCTTTGTGCTTAAGGTCATTGTCCTGTTAAAAGGTAAACCTTTGGTCCAGTCTGAGTCCCAGAGCACTCCAGAGCAGGTTTTCATTAAGAATATCTCTGTCCTTTGCTCTGTTTTAGTTTTACCTTGACTCCTGACTAGTCTCTCAATCCTAGTCTCTGAAAAATGATCCTACAGCAAGATGCTGCCACCACCATGCTTCATTGTTGGAATGGTATTGTGCTGGTGATGTGTGGTGCCTGGTTTCATACTTATAATGGAGACCCAACAGTTCAATTATGATTTAATCAGTCCAGAGACTGTTGTTTTTCACAGTCTGAGAATCATTTAAGTTCCTTAGTACAACCTCCAAGTGGGCGTTCATGTGTCATCTGGCCACTACCATACAGCCCACATTATTGGAGTGTGGCAGTGGTGGTGGCTGTCTTTCTGGAAGTTTAATCCATCTCCATACAGATTCCCTGGAGCTCAGTGACCATTACATTCTTAGTCACCACCACTATTACCAGGGCCCTTCTCCCTGGATTGCTCAATTTGTCTATGCTGCCAGCTGTAGGAAGATTCATAGTTGAATGAACTGAGCTTCTGGAAATCTTCCATACTGCAGATTTTTTTTAGCCTCCTCCAGGTCTATGCATCAATATAATTCTGTTTCCAAGCTCTACAGAAGATTGCTTCAACCTCATGGCTTGGTTTTTGCTTTGATACTCGTCATCACCTTTGGGACCCTCTTATAAACAGGTGTGTGCTTTTCCTAATCAAGTCCAATCAGTTAAATTGACTACAGGTGGACTCTACACAAGTTATAGAAACATCTCAATGATGATCAATAAAATAAGATGCACCCGAGTGTTGTAGCAAACAGTTTAAATACTTGTATCAATATGACATTTCAGTTTTTTATTTCAAATAAATTTGCAAAATTTCCTAAAATACTCTTTTTTTGCCTTGTTGCTCTGAGGTTATTGAGTTGTGTTTGATGAGGGGAAAAATGATTTTAAACGTTTTTAGCATAAGGCTGCAAGGTAACAAAATGTGATAAAGTGAAGGTGTCTGAATACTTTCTGAAGGCACTGTATGTCCGTACAGCTTTTGATAACAGCCTATATCAACTATATCTTCACATTTTTCACCAGTTCTGTCAAATCTCTACTGAAATTCAGTGTTTTCAGACTGAAAAGATTCAATTTCATATTTCTTTTCCTTACTGTCTGTCATTATTCGAGTAGCTCTCTTCTCAACTTCTTCTAGTGCTAATAAGAAAACCAGCACTGTACTCAATATTTAAAATGTCACCTCGTGTACAGGTTTGTGCTATTCAACTCAATTATAACCTCTCTTGACTCCTCACTGAGAACTATATGCATAACATACGAGGAAGCCGAAGGACGGATGGAGGATAACGTCATCCAATCCTCAAAATCCTTCCAGCGCAGCGACAAAAATGGCAGACTGTATACATCGAGCTCCCACTTCGGTAAAAAGTCTTGTCATTGGCTTCCTTGTCTGTTATGCCACGTAAATTGTCATTGAAGAAAGCAAAGTTATTTCTCCTATGTAATTTCTTACTGCCATATCACTAAGAGAGGGGTATCACCTTTTTATATTATATCTAAATAGTTTCGGGTTACTTAAAATGCCACAATTACAAAACAAACGTATTTCCAGGGAGCTAGCACCCCCTATAGGAAAAATGGAGGAATTGCCAATCTAAAGCATGGCCAAGCTTGCAGTTTGTCCTTCTAGTTACTTATTTTCTAATCTTCGAAGGTGCATGGGAACAAAGCAAAGTGGATAAGCATCATATTTTACCACTGAGTATATGATTGTACATGGTCCTTTGTGCTGTCTTTCAGATTTAGTAAAGCACTCTGCTTGCTCTCCATGTCTTTTAGTGTCAGCAGCATAAGGAACCGTTTCTCTTATTTGAAGTATCCATAAGTGGCATTTAGTACCATGCAACCAGGGCCGTCTTAATGCATGGGCACGTTGGGCAGTTGCCCGGGGGCTCCACAAGCATAGGGACCCCATGCTAATCTATGTACAGTATGTTGTGACTTGCTGTGTGGTTGTGTAGGTAGGGGCCCCAGTGCACTGCTTTGCCCGGGGGCCTGTAATGCTATTAAGATGGCCATGCATGCAAATTAATGTTTTAAAACTTTTTTTGCATTAGAATTTTAATCAGATTCTAATTTACCTATATTTCCTATACACATTCTTCTCTGCAGTTATATGCCCAATATAATTCAAGCAATTTCAGTTTTAAGTAAATCCAGCACAGACTGGTTGTTTTTTTTGCTGTAACAATATCTAATACTCTTTGAGGACTGGAGTTAAAATCCACATTCTGAAATACAGTGCCTATGAGAAGTATTCAGTGGTTTTCACATTTTACTGTTATACAACACTGAATCACACTTAATTTAATTTAGCTTTTTTGACACTTACCAATAGAAAAAGTCTCTTAATGTCAAAGTGAAAACAGATCTCTGCAAAGTGGTCTAAATTAATTAAAATATAAAACACAAAATGGCTGATCATATAAGTATTCATCCCCTTTTCATATGACACCCCTAAATTATCACTGGATTAAGACAAATTGGTTTTAAAAGTGATGTACTTATTTTAATGGAGATCATTTGTCTGCAGTCAAGAGTGTTTAATCGATTGTAGTATAAATGCACTTTATCGGGATGGTCCAACTTGTCATGAGTCCGTATGCTGGCCCAACATACATAATCAAGACAAAGCAACACTCCAAGCTAAAGGTGATTGAAAAGCAAAACGTTCAAATCAAGGAATTTAGACAAGAAAATATCCAAGTCACTGAATATACCTTGGAGCCCAGTTAAGCAATCATGAAGCAATGGAAAGAGTATTGCATAGCTGTAAATCTGCTTGTGCATAATGTCCACAAAAACCGGGTGATTGTGCAAGAAGAAGACAAGCAAGGGAGGCTACCAAGAGACCTATGAGAACTTTGAAGGAGTTACAAACTGCAGCGGTGGAGATTGGCCAGTTGCTTCACAAGTCACAGTCTTATGAGAGGGTGAAAAAGAGAAAAAGTGCACATGACATCTGAGGGAGAGTTTGCCAGAAGGCACATGGGTAACTTTGAAATTAGCTGAAAAACCTGAGCTTTTGGCCGCTAAAATAAATAACATATTTTGGCATGAGCCAAACAGTGCACATTATAAAAAAACACACCATCCCTACTTTGAAGCATAGTGGTGGTAACATCATAATGGCAGGATACTTCACTGCAAGAGGCCCTAAATGGCTTTTTAGGGTCCAGGGGAAAGTGAAAGCAGTAAAATACAGGGAAATCCTGGAGGAAAACTTGATGCAACCTACGATGTTAACGTCCAGAAAATTGGAAGAAAATTTGTTTTCCAGTAAAACAATGACCCCAGGGATAAAACCAAAACTACACAGGAATGTCTTAAAAACAACAATGTTAATGTCCAGGAATGGACAGGTGAGAATCTAGATCTCAATCCAATTGAGAATTTGTGACTGGACTTGAAAAAGGCTGTTCACTCAGGATCCCCATGCGGCCAGAGAGAGCTTGAGTGGTTTTACAAAGAAGAATAGGGAAAAATGTAGTGTTTAAATATACAAATCTGATAGAGACCTATATACACAAACTCAAGGCTCTTATGGCTGCAAAAAGTGCATCTACTAAATACTGACTTGAAGGGCGTGAGTAGTTATAAGATCCAATTTTTTATTTTTATATTTACAATTAATTTTGACCACTTTGCAGAGATCTGTTTACACTTAAAAGCTAAAAAGCCATTTTCTCTTGAAGTGTTGTTAAAAAGCCAACGTAAATCGACTGTGATTCAGTGTTGTATAATAATAAAACATTGAAACTTCCAAGGGGGTGAATACTTTTTATAAGCATTGTAGATTTCAGTTCCTATATGATTGTAATTATCAGAAAGCAACACATTTTAGATTTAGAGATAATCCATTTTTCACGCCATCCTGCTAGCTATGTTAATTTTAAACTGAACGTAAAAAGGGATGAGTTTTTTAACAAGTCAGCAGAGCTAAAAGAAGATATAATGTCTAGAAAAATGTAGGAGGGAGTGGTGCTGAGCAAGTAAAACTTGGATGTTACTAAAACAAAACAGATTTATAGATTATATCTGATGAAAAAGGCAAAATAAAAGGCTTCTGATGATCACATGCGCTCCTGAAAAGTTGAAATCTTTATGATTACTTTTCTGCAGCATACGTCACACTTTAAATATGATGACACATGCATTGCTTCTGACTGCTGTGCATGGCATGAATAATTTCAGGACTTCAGTATAGTTTGCATGTAAGCATTGAAACTACAATAAAAGCTGAACAAAAACTACATGTAAATGAAACAATGACCTACAGATATATCTAAAATGAAAAATTAGAATTGCCTTTTAGTGTCTGTGTAAAAGTAACCTTTTTCCGGTATGAAGCAATACAAAGCTTGATTGCTTTTCATGGTAGATGACAGCTTGACTCAGCGTCTCTTTTTGTTGCTTTAGTTTTCCAATACCATCAGTGAAAAAAAAGGGCAATGATCATGGATCTGATGGCAACAACAATTGGACATGACATAGATGATGAAAGACAGAACAAACATAAAATAGAAACACAATTTTAGTTCCAATCAAAATTAAAAACAACAGAAGCAGCAGATATCAGTTATCAGAAGTATAGTGAGGAAAGCAAGCATGGTGAGATTCGTTCTGTACTGGATGTGGTTTAGTCACACAGAATTAAAGAGACTTATTGGTATTCCTGTGTTGTATCCTGTTCATCATTATTTTAGTTGCAGATTACCAAATATAAATGTAGACATGCCAGCATAGCTTGTCTTGACAGAAGAGCCAAATTACTCTTAATCACTGCTGTCGCTTTGGCACTTATTTTATCCTTTCAGATGATGGTCAACATGTGATAATGGATTAACAAAAAAGGGATTTTGCAATGATGAATAGATTAATCAAAAAGGCATTAAGTCCCAAGAGCATATTGCAAAATACTGATGAGGCAAGTTCTATTTTTTATGGAATAGTAACAACTCCTCAGGGATTCCTGTGTTCCAGTACCAATAGCAAATGATTGTCAGCTGCTTAATTTACTTTTTCTAATTTTATTTTGAATACTTACATGAAATTATCATTTTAAATATAATAGTAGCTTCTGAGGGACATATTTAGATTTTAATTGTCACATTTCTTTTATTTTCCAAACCATGTTAGTAGAATACCGGGCTATAGGGGATTGAAACCTGCCATGACAACATCAGGAACAAGGGAGGAACCAACTCTGGACTGGTCACAGGCCACACAATTTACAGACTGGAGTTTCATCACTCTGGATTAATTGGCAGTTCTAGTTCCAGTCTGGACAATTTGTATATTTTTGGGATGTGAGAAGATACCAGAGTACTCACACATGAACCTTTCACAAAGGGCCAGGTTTTGAATTTATTTTCACTTGAGCTTTTTGGCAGTTGTGTCAGAAGGTCACATAAATCTGCTGCTGCTGATTATTATTATATAGATTACATTTTTAAATCCAGTATAAAAATACATTTTCCGATTTTATTTGACACTTTTCTTTCTTCACTGAACCTATGCTTGGTGATTGAATGTTACTTACATATTTTTCAGAACAGGATTCTACCAGGCATATAAAAGTAATATAGTCACCTCTCTCTGTCTTTCTAATTCTTCACATTTTAAGACACACTGTTTCCTTCTGTATATAGCTGGATTTAGAAGTGATTTTTTTATTGCCGCACATTTATTTTCTCAGTCGTTTCATCTAAATGTTATCACTTGAATGTCCTTCATTCATATTAGTAAAAGAGCCACATAATCTTCAATTTATTATTGTTTGACAGATTGCTTTATATAAGACAATTTACAAAATAGCCTACCTTTCCATTGTTTATAGCCTGTATATTTTTAACAATTGACTGACAGGAAGCCATCACTTGTTCAGTGCATTGTAAATCCAGCTACATTGTAGCTTCAAGTCCAATGATCTGGGGCCTCATGTATAAACGGTACGTACGCACAAAAATGTTGCGTACTCCCGCTTCCACGCTCAAATCGCAATGTATAAAACATAAACTTGGTGTAAAGCCATGCACATTTTCACGGCAGCTAAATGCTTGGCGTACGCAAGTGCTCTGCTCGGTTTTGCAAACTGGTAGACCCCACATCAAAGCCGTGCTTTTGTTCCAGTGTGGTTTCCCATTCTTTTTCAGATCCACATCCCTGACGCGGCTTTATCAAATACACTGAAATTAACCTCATATTGTTTATTAGTTTAAGGCATCTGATTGTAATTAACCTGTAACAATATAATGGTCCACAGAATGGCCAAACTATTCCAAATAACATAGCTGCTTTAGTGCTGTTCCTCTCAATACACCACTCAGAGTATTTATATCACTGTATCTGGGTGTGGAATCACAGCTCTACAGCAGCTGATCGGAAAGAAAATTATCAGTATACAGCATCAAGCACACGCTGCCTCAGCCATGCACCCTGTCTGTTGAACTGCTCTCATATGGCAAATGCTTCAGAGCCTTTCCTGTAGGGACATTGTGGTTCAGAAACAGTTTCAACCCAAGAACTATAAACGCACTCAATTAGTCCATCAAGTGCTCCTTATAGAACTGTTTGTACTTATTAGTACAATTGCCTCACTGTAAACTTATGATACAGTTATAATATTGCACAACCTGAGCCACTTTATAAAGCGCGTATTTACATATGATGATAATATCATTTTTAAGATGAAAAGCAGCAAAATATGTTTATTACATTATACAGATAAAATATTAACATCATTTAAATAATCTATATTGTTAATAATTAAACATGTGAGGACACAGTGTCGCAGCGCTAGCTAGTTCAGGGATTGTTCCTGCCTCGTGCTTTATGCTTGCTGGGACTGGTGTAACCCTGGATGGATAGATGGATAGAATAATTAAACATGTACTACGAAGATATTTCAATATTCCTTAAAAGTTTTGAAGAATCGGCATTCTATGCTTACAGATGGCTTAACATCTATTACAGAGTTGATTGTGTGGTGATTGGTTACTTAGAGAAAGAAAAGGAATTGGGGGTTAGTATGTTTGAAAGAGACAGTACTGCTGCAATAAATTATT
Source organism: Erpetoichthys calabaricus (assembly GCF_900747795.2). Classification (NCBI taxonomy): domain Eukaryota; kingdom Metazoa; phylum Chordata; class Cladistia; order Polypteriformes; family Polypteridae; genus Erpetoichthys; species Erpetoichthys calabaricus. The sequence goes on from NC_041399.2 coordinate 189,424,678, forward strand.
TCATCAAAGGTCACACATGGCGCAGCAAGCATCTTGCAGGAGACAGGAACAATCTCTGGACAGGGCGCCAGCTCGTCACTATCACTGCACCACCGTGTTCTCATGTTTAATAACATGCTTTAACTCCTATCATCATGAAAATTATATCATGTATACATCTCAGTATTTTAATTATTCTGAGAGCTGTAATATCACAAATGTAATGGATTCTGTGTCCTGGAAGAGGAAGAAAAAGCCCATTTAAGAAACACTTAGTGATTCACACACATCGAGCACATAGAAGAACAACTACAAAACAAAGCATTTAATGTGCTACTTTAGTTACGATGGGATTTGAGAAACTAGTAAATTAAATGATTTAAAGATGAAGTTTATGATGTTCTACTTTAATGACAAAATAAACTGTGATTAAAGCGGATATTTTGAGATTAAAGTTGACATTTCGAGCTTTTTTCCCTTTTTGTCCCTATTTTGTTTTCTTTTCTCTGTACCCTAATAAGCTTTCATATGACACTCAGATGGTGGGGTACGACTCACCTTTTCACAGCGACTTTGATATCTGACAACTTCTTTTTTATTTCGGGCACTGTGAGACTTTGTGAACTTGAGCTTTCGAGTTTCTCCGACACCCTATGTCACTCAATCAACTTCCTTTTGTTGTTTATACCACTGTTTAAACCAACAAATAGTACGATTTTCCTTGCCTCCACTTGATATTGCCTGAAATTCTTCTATTTTCCCCCATGCTTTTGCCATTGCCTTTTCACAGAATGCTGAGCTTAAGGGCTATTTATATTGATTTGCATATTCAAAGAGGTGTAATTCTGGGAGGAGTTGGGGTGGGGCAGCAGGCACGTACATGTGCGTTACTTTTCATGCTTTCCGGGATTTATGGAGAGGAAGAACGTGGAAGTTGGTGAACGCACAGATTTATGCATCTGAATTGTTTTGTGTGTACGCACATTTCCGCTTTTGTCCTTACACCATGTTTTAGAGTGAATCCTACACACGGAGTTATGCATGAGGCCCCTGGTCACTAAAACATAATGTCTGAAATCCCTCCAGACATATCCTCAGGAAGCCAGGCTCTAAAGAAATAACTGACTATTTCATGCTGCAATTTTTTCAAACCTCCCACATAAAAGAGTACTTTTCTCTGTTAAAAAATAGAAAAACTTGACTGTTCCCCTTTTAACCATAATCATCATGTTTTGATTAAAAGCAAATTTTCACACGTTGACACAATGCCTCTCAAGAATTCAAACTATAGGTGAGGTGTCTTATATAAAGCTTTTTAAAAATTATGATAAACAATATAGTTTATGTCACTTTCATCAAATGCCATTGACGTTCACTTTGAAATGCTTTTATATTAGTGGAACACAATATACCCTGTCTAGAGTCAGTTTGACTGTTTGCTATTATGTTAATAATTGATATGTGTTGCTCAAATTTGTGTCTAATAATCATTTAATTTAATTTCTCCATGTTTCAAGTTAAACAAACTGTCATATCAGTAATAGGGTAGCCTGATTACCATTTTCTATATTGGAATAATGTTTGTAACAACAGAGCCAAGAAAAAGGTTTGGAGTTCCTCCCCGTATACTAGAAAACAAGTAAGCAACTTGTACGTACAACAGAGTGAATGAGATGTATCTCTAAACTAAGTCCAAACAGGGTTGACATAGTACAGAGAAAATGACGGCTTTACAGATGGGAGGGACGAGGAGGCATGTCTTTTGAGCTGCACCTGGACATGAGGTCAGGAGTGGGACTGGGTGGGAGGTCTTCTGAGCTGTAACCAGAAGTAGAGTCTGTGAAGGAACCAGAAGTAAGATTAAGCAGGATTTCCTTCTGAGGATCTGTACAAGACAGAGAAAAGGCATTAGTTTGCACTGCCAACCCTTGTCCAGCGTAACAACACATTAATTCATGCCCATTGACTGCCTTCCATGCGCACGTGTGTGACAATGTCCATGCATATATTGTAAGAAGTGGCCAGGAAGGTAGACAAGATAGAGATGCCAGAAAAAGGTTGGAGTACCACTCTGGAAGCCTTGTTTAATCAAAAATGTAAAAGACAGTCAATAACAATAAGAATAGCCATGATATTGAATCACAGAAGCTCTGTCCTCTGTGTTTGCCAGGTTAGCACTTGATACCTCCTCCTGGAAACAAGCCATTCTTCTACTTTGAATACCAGAATGTGGATGGTTTCTCAGGATGGTACGGGGTCAGTATCCTTGGGTTCTATTTTTTGGTTGTGAGAAAGAAAGGAGAAAGTAGCATTCGCGTCTGCTCATCCTCTTGTACCAGGCTTGTATTGCTTACCTCGTTAGAGCCAGGAAGGTGGTCCCCAGACGCACATGCATAACAATATGTACTGTATTTGTGTGTGTGTGTGTGTGTTTATGTGCTTAGATTAAAGCGTTCATTAGTACCCTTGGTTAAATGTGATGTCATCCCAGTGATTTATTTAGCTTTAGCCATTTTAATCCCATCGTCTCATTCCTCGATGTAATCTTAGAAGTATTTAGTATTCCATTAATATTCACTATAGCTTCTGGGACCTTTGTGATATCTTCATAGGTGATATATGTATGCATCTAATATATCCTTTTCTATATATTTTATTTCTGCATTTATTTATTTCTTGAAAATGTTTTTATATTCTTGACATGCATCACCTCCTTTCTGACAATTATTGCTTTTAAAATACTGGAAGTAACTTATGTTTTTGAATATATCCAACAATATCCTTCTGTGACTGTTTTTCTGTTTCTATTTTTTTCCAACTGTTGTTTCCATACACCTGGGGCCTCATGCATAACGCCGTGCGTAGAATTCACACTATAACATGACGTAAGCACAAAAGTGGAAATGTGCTTACGCACAAAAAAATCCAGATGCATAAATCGTGGTGAACGCCATCTTCCACGTTCTTCTGCTCTATAAATCCCGGTCAGCGTGAAAAGTAACGCACGTGCACGCACCTGATGTCCCGCCCCAACTCCTCCCAGAATTACGCCTCTTTTAATATGCAAATCAATATAAATAGCCTTTAAGCTCAACCTTCTGTGAAAAGATAATGGCAAAAGCAAGAGGGAAAACAGAAGAATTTCAGAGAATACCAAGTATAGACAAAGAAAAATGTTACTATTTGTTGGTTTAAACAGTGGTATAAACAACAAAAGGAAATTGATCGAGTGACATAGCGTGTCGGAGAAACTCAAAGCTCAAGTTCACAAAGTCGCACAGTGGCCGAAATAAAAAAGAAGTTGTCACATATCAAAGTCGTCGTGAAAAGGCGAGTCGTAGCCCACCGTCTGAGTGTCATATGATAGCTTATTAGGGTACAGAGAAAAAAAATAGGCACACAGTGGAGAAAAAAGCACAAAATGCTAACTTTAATCTCTAAATTTCCACTTTAATCACGTAGTTTATTTTGTCATTAAAGTAGAATATCATAAACTTCATCTTAAAATCGTTTAATTTACTAGTTTCTCAGTCCAATCGCTAACTAAAGTAGCACGTTAAATGCTTTGTTTTGTATTTGATCTTCTATGTGCTCTATGTGTGTGAATCACTACCTACTCCTGGGCTTTCTCTTCCTCCAACAGGACACAGAATCCATTACATTCGTGATATTACAGCTCCCTGAATAATTAAAATACTGAAATGTATACGTGATAACATTTTCATGATGATAGGAGTTAAAGCATGTTATTAAACATAGGAACATGGTGGCACAGTGATTGTTCATGTCTCACGCAAGATGCTTGCTGCACCATGCGCAACCTTCGATGAAATGCTTTATTGTAGCAGTACTGTCTCTTTCAAACATACTAACCTCCAATTCCTGTCCTTCCTTTTTTTCTCCAAATTAGATGTGGATCTGAAAAAGAAAGGGAAACCACACAGGAACAGTAGCACTGCTTTGACTCTGGGTGCTGCCAGTTTGGAAAACCGAGCGCAGAACTTGCGTATGACAGGGTATGAGCTACCGTGGAAATGTGTGTGGCTTTACACCAACGTGGAAATGTTCTTACGCAACATTTTTGTGCATACGCACCGTTTATACATGAGGCCCCTGGACTGCATACCTTACATAATTCTTATCTTACCTATTACTCATCAACCATATTCATACCTAAAAGAGCACACATATTTGTTTCATATAGACTTTGCTGCACCTGATTAAAATTATTTTACTCCATTTAGTTTTTCTTTTTAAGCTTTTTACAAGCACTGTACAACTTATAATATTATAACTAGATTCCCGTATTTCAATAACTTACAGTATATAGTCTTACTTCTATCATGATTATTAAACAATTTTAAATCTAAACAGGTGTCCCTTTATTAAATAAAAGTTGCCTATTAGTATAACATCTCCACTTATACTGACATTATTATATTTTTGTAACATATAGTTATTTTACTTTATTTCATTATATTTTCATTTCTGTAATATATATTTTGACAGAGTGACTGAACTTGTCTCGAGGGCTCTATAACATATTTCCAGTGTTAGTATCTATACTTGTAGCTTTGTACAGTGTGGTCACGTGCAGCATGCTGACTAGCACACGCAAGATAAGTTTTCTGCATTCTCTACATATGTCAGTAATGACCCTATAAACCTCTAAACATATGACATCAGCTTCATGTCACATTTAAAGCAGATATTTCTTTAAATTTTCTCGTTTTCAAATTTCACACCCACACATTTGTGATTGATTTTTCCTGTTCTAAATTAAGTGTATTCATTTATAATATATTCAGCTCCTATCTCCTAGATGTAGGCAAGTTTCTTTTGCTATTATATATTTTCATTTATCTGACTTTTCTTACTACTGTCATTATGGCAAGCAAATTTGAATCTGTTATATTTTGTATCTGCTTGCTGCCTGTTAGGTAATAATTTTTTAATTTTTATTTTTTTATAAATGTTACTGTCCAAAACTTTATATAAACTATCAGTTTTTTATATGTATGTATAGTAACAATACAACATCAGTATTTTGGGGTACCTTATGGCAAACCCTGTTTAAGTAAAAAAAGTGAAATAGAAAATAAATGCATTGAAAGTGCAAAATGAGTCTTCCTCAGACTTGTGCCCTCTCTGGGTGACTTTCCAAGATGGCAGTTCTTCCATTTATAAGGTGTTCTGACAGGAAGAGGCAAGTGCAGGTGGGCAGACCCTGGAAGTGACATCAGAGGCAAAGAACTGTCAGTCTTTATTTCTGTAGAAGGAGGAAAAGAGATACTACTATCAAACAGCCCCAACCTTGGCAAAGAATTACCATAACCCAAGCCTTAAAACTGTCTCCCATACGTGCGTGCATGTGTGTGTATATGTATATATATGTCTGTGCATGTGCATGCGTGTGTATGTACTTTGTAGAGGACCCTTTGGCAGCACTTACAACTTTACGTCTTCTTGGGTCAGTCTCTACAAGCGTTGCACACCTGAATTTGGGCAGTTTATCCCATTTTTCCTGGAAGATCCTCTCAAACTCCACTAGACTGGAAGAGAAGTGCTTGTAAACTGCCATATTAAGGTCTCTTCACACATGTTCTATGGAGTATAAGACCAGGCTTAGGCTGGGACACTCAGTGACAGTCAGAAACTTGTCCTAGAGCCACTCCAGTATTGTCATGGCTGTATGCTTTGGTTCATTATCAACTGTTACCCCAGTCTAAAGTTGTGTGAACTTGGGAGCCTGCTTTCTTTAATGACTTCTCTGTATTTGGCTGCATTTATCCTGACCAGTCCCCATGTCCCTAATGCTGAAAAGCATGCCCTTAGCTTAACAGTGCCACCATGCTTCAGCGTAGGAATGTTATTCAGCAGTTCAAGAGCAGTGCCAAGTCTTTGCCAGACAAAGTGCTTGGAATTCTGTCCAAAGAGTTCAATACTTATCTCATCAGACCAGCTAATCTTTTTTCCCACTCTGACAGATTCCTTAAATGCCATTTATCAAAATTCCAAGTAAGCTATTATATTCCTTTTACTCAAGACTGGCTTCCATCTAGCCATTCTGCCATAAATGCCTGATTAATGGAGTACTGCTAAGATAGTTCTTCTGACAAGTTTTTCCATCTTAGCAGAGAGATTCTGAAGGTCTGTTAAAGGAACCATTGGGTCCTTGGTCACCTCCATAGCCAAAGTCCTTCTTGCCCACTCACTCAGTTTGGACAGACAGTTAAAGCCAGAAAGCGTCATTGTGGTGCCATTTCACAATTACTGAGGCCACTGTGCTCCTAGGAGCACTTAAAGATTTAGAAATGGTTTTATATTTTTGACCTGATCTAGGCCTCGCCACAATTTTATCGCAGAGGTCAACACAGATTTTCTTGGACTTCATTGCTTATTTTTATCCTGACATGCAGTATGAATTGTAGGGCCTTTCTAAGTGATCTACAGTCAGTTCAGTTTGTATCCACTGTGTGTCTTGCTGCTCCATGGCAATGCAAAACTCCATGCAGCGATGAAGGCAATGTAACAGGTACTGTCTGAACGTCTTCAACATCCCCCTTACAGCCCTGATCTACCACAATGAGGCTTTCATATCTTAGTTATACTTAAAGAGGCTCTAAGCGGTCGCAGGTTCACCTCTGATGAGATTAAGGAAGAGGTGCAGCCAAAATGCTTCTTCTCCCAAAGAATGAAGAAATTAGTGGAAAGATACAAGAAGTGCATTAACCTACAGGGAGACTATGTGGACATGTGATACAAATGTTATGTTCATCTGCTCACATTTTACTAGTATTAAATGGTAAGCTGCCATTACTTTTGATTCTCCCTCATATATACAGTGTGTATATATACAGTCATTGATTTCAGTGTAAGTACACTACTGTATATAGTATAGGTTATGGACAATCATTAAAGTATTCGACATTTACACATATTCCAATGGCTTTCTCGGTGACATATTCACAGGAACAAACTTCTAAACAATTTGTGTAAGGTTTGTATTTTTTACATTAAAGAAGGACATTTATCATAATTCCTAAATTCAAAAAATGTCATCAATTTGCTGTACTTTTTTTTTCCTATCATATGCAAATGTGATAAGGAAATAATTACCTTTCAAAGTGTCAAAAGTGTCAAAAAGTGTCAGAAAGTTGTAACATTTTTTAATGAAACTGTCAAAGCTTAGCATTACATTTTCTCCAGGAAAATTAATTTTCGATATTCTTATAATAATGAAATGTATTGCATTTTGGAAAATTTCTTGCACAAGAATTTGTAGGTAAAATCATTAATGTTCTTATAAGCCACTTCATGAATGCAATTCAATACAGTAGTGTGTTCAACACTTTCAGCTTGTTATCAAATGTCTGCTGTACCAACACGTAAGCTGTATCAAAAAAATTTAAAAAAATTCCAAATAAGAATCATCCCATCAGAGCTCAGATTCTTTAGCACCTGGTTGTAGGATGCTGGATCCTATCCCAGCAACATCAGATGCAACAAAGGAATAAATATTAATGTGAAGCATTTCAGCTTCAGGGTACATGCTCTGTCACATGTTCATACACAACCAATTAGGATGTGCAATTTAAGAAAATATACCGTATATACTCGCGTTTAAGTTCTCCCACGGATAAGTCAGGACTTGATTTTACCATATAATTTCTGGCATTTTTTAACGTCGGTCATATAAGACGAATGTGGAAAACTCACGCTATTGGTCCAAGAGATTATGATATGCTACTGCCCACCTGAGAGAGTAACCACGGAGCACACTGCCTTTTTTTTCTATGTATTGTGCCTATGTGACCACACGGTAATACCCGAACTATTCCAAAGCAACATTTGCACTGTTTTGTATTTTTTGTATCTCACACCCTCATACACCTTCTTTGTAAGAGCATTCCTTGTCTACGATGGAGCGTTCGATCAAAAGAATATATGAAGCTGGTTTTAAATTAAACGTTGTTGAAGTGGCGAAAGAAATAGGTAACTGCGCTGCTGCAACAAAATTCGATGCATATGAGAAACTGATGCGAGATTGGAGGAAGCAAGAAGATGTAAAAAAAAAAAACATTAAGTGTTGCATTTTTGAACGGGCGTATAAGTCAGGGTCTGATTTTATTATTGATTTTTCGGGTTTCAAGACCTGACTTATATGTGAGTATATACAGTACATGTGTTTGGAATATGGTAGAAAATTGCAGTCCATGATGGAAACCCATGCAAACATGGTGTTGTCTAACTGGCATGGGGCTTGCTTGCCATAGGACACAGCAAGTATTAAAGAGAAAGGAACATCCACACTGACAATATGAATGAATTTCTATATGTTAAACCTGGTATGAGGGCAGTGTCCAGATTGGTTAAGTACGTGATGTGGCTACCCATAACAGGAGTATACTTGGGGACAACAGTCCAACAGAGGGAAAGTGGAACCTATGGAGAATTTGGAAGAATTTACTACAAGAAGCTGGACATCATTCCAGGTCAGGAGAGCTGGGACACTGTCGTTCCTTTAAAGCTGAGTATAGGAGGAATGATAGGAGTCCACACATTATTCTCCAAATCATTTGGAGGCAGCACACAATTTATGATTTTAAGAATTTGGCCCAGCCAGGGTGCCTTATGGCAGGTAATTCAAGAGCTGACAGATCTTTAATGGCTGCATAGAGCTTCCTGAGGAGAAACACCAGGAAAAATGTAGCCTGTCTTTCTTTTAGACAAAAAAAGAAATACTCCTGACGTCTAAAGTAGTTCTGCGGCTTGGCCAGTACTGAACACAAGAAAATGCTTAAGATAGCCTTGAGCCACAGGCTTATTTTAGTCTAGAGACCTGAGGAAGGTTCACTTGTGGAAGAGAGATTTGAGATGAGATAGAAGAGTGCTTTAGTTGTACTGCAGAGATGGGTAAGTAGGTGAGCCAGCCAAACAACTTGTTTTTGGAACTAAGTGGAGAAGCAAGGTTTTTTTTTTTTTTGTGCTGTCTTTAGAGTTTTGTGATTTGGGGTCTTTTCTGCCAACTCATGTTTTTTAATTGTGATAATTAATGTGCTCTGTAATTTCAGTTTTTACAAAAGCATGTCAGTTTAAAATAAAATAACTTGCAAACTTCACACCTGACAAGAAAGTGAACTCAGGTTCCTGGAACTCTGAGTCAGCGGTAGTAACCACTGAGTACATTTCATTGTACCTCATACACATGACCTTACACTTGACTTAATTTGACTATGTGCGTCTAAAGCAAATTAACATACAAAAATACAAATATTTAGTTGTGCATTGGAATTTTTAATTGATCTTCTGCTACTTTTAATTCTAAAGAATTGATTTAGCTCCTAACAAACATACACTTAAATAAAGAGATGAAGGGATAGAGTCAATTTTAAATGTAAAAAACAGGTATTTTTGTCTAATATGTTCACTTACAGTAATCTACCATGTTATCCTGTGTTGATTTATATTGTTTGTTTTTTGTAATACCTTGTCATTATGCTTGCAGTGAATGGTGGATTGATACAATAAATAGTAGTACTAGGGTGTTGTACCATGTTAGCCATTATGACTTCTCACTGCAATAAATAGGAAAGACTTTCAAAATGATCACATTTAGCTTTCTCTCACTTCCAATGTAACCTGTCTGCAACAGTTCTTAGTCCTTGTGGATAAATAAAAAAACATATTATTCAACTCAAGTCTTAATTAAATATGAGTACAATGAAGGACTGAATGGCAGGCTGGGAATTAGTTACAGCAGAGAAGGATATACATGCATATAAAACAGAATCATCTGCATTTAAATTGAACTTGTGATTTTTAATGCAAATCCTATATACTGTAATTGAAGTATGAGACTAACAACATGCTGTATGTTTATGCGTTGAGCCCCATGGAGCATAATTGTTAAAGAAATGTAATGTTTGTCTTTACATGGTGGCATTTGTTGCTTTTTAGGTGAAAAGATTTTCATCATCTGCAACTATAATTACTGTATTTGTTCCTTTACTGAATGTTTATAATATTCATTAATTTTGTTTAGGGGAGTTTATATATACAGTATGTTTGTGTGTGTGTGTGTGTGTGTGAGCTTGCAACTTGGTAACTCTGATGGTTTTTGCATGTGCAATCTGCATTTCTTCATAGCATTCAAGTGCACAGTTCTCTGGTTTTTCACCTACCTCCCATTTTAGTGTAACTATTGGCTCTAAATTAGCTCCGTGTGAGGGAGTGAATGTGCAATACAGTAGCGGCCCATCCATGGTTCTTCATTGCCAAAATAAGCTGTGGCTCATTGAAACTAACAACAGCAACATTTTTTTCTGCAGCACCTTTCTATTCAAAATATATAGCTCAAAGCACTTTACAAGATTTTTCAAGTATAAAAGAAAAATATTAAATTAGAACCAAATGAGTACATGAATAAATATATATGAAATAACAAAAATAGTAAATAAAAATAAATCAAAATGCACTTACATAATACAGATAAACAAGAAACCGATTGAGTAGAGTCATTAATTATGCAATGATCTGCTAAATTCTCTTTTTAAGTCTCTAATGATAACAATAATAAGTCTGATGCTATGGTCAGATGACCATGGAAGACAGAAAACTAAAAACACCAGCTAGTGAGATGCTGGAGAAAAAAAAAAACTGAAGGGGTTCAAAGGCCAAAACACCATCTACCCCCCAGTGGGCATTCTACCAAACAAATAGCACTTATGGAGTTCCTTATTATTGTTATGCTTCATCCTAGAAGATTCAGTGTAGTGGGTCTTGCGAACAGTTGGAGTAGTGTTGTGGGAAAAACTTTTCTCTATCTTCAAAGAAGGCAGTCACGGAGTCCAGAATGAGAATGCAGAAAGTTTCTTTATTTGCACAGTGTTATGCACAAATATTTCAGCTCATGGAGTTAGCAAAAATTAAACAATTCATGTCCTTTTATATTTTTTTTCTAATTACATTACCTTATTTAATACATCACATCATCTGACTCTTAATATGCAGAACTTTATCATCTCCTCCAAACAATGACGGCGATTCTTCCATTATTCTGAACATGACTTCGTTAAGAGGGGTGTTTTCCAGATTGTCCTATTGATCTTAACATTGCTTCATAGAAGTAGAGTAGAGTATGGTCTTTCCCATCAGTTTATCTCTGCTTTCTGGAAGGGTCTTCATTACTCATTTACCTCATTCTTACCTTGGAGAACTACATTGGTAGCTTCTCTAAGATGAGGCGGAGACTTCAGATGCTTCACCTTTTTCTTTTAATCCTTTTCCTTTTATTTTATTCATTCTGTTATAGCTTCATATTGTAATGTGTGAGTCCCTGTCCTGCATCCCAAAACATGAGATTGAGTCTCAGTACTTTAGCAAAACCAGATTTATTCAGCTTGAAACAGGAACAGCATGGTTATTTATTGTTGCAGGATCAGCCACTTTCCTATACACAGACACAGCAATCAGACAGAGATATGGCCAGGTTAATGGCCAAGTAATACTGGTCCCTCCATTTATAATGTTCCTTGCATCACCCATTGATGACAGACACTTACAGTGCAAACGCGGTCGGCTCGGATTTGCTCACTGCAAGTCACTACAGTGCTGGAAGTCTGCGGTTGCCCCAGTAATGGATATACTGTCTTCCACAGATGCAGTCCTTTGGGACGCTCTTTGGTGTGTCGTCCCATTTGGGGGAAGACATATATATATAAAACTTCCATAGCATTCAGTTTCCTTCCAACATCACAGGTGGCTCCAGAGTACTCAGATGATAGTGACACAAAATATACTCACAGAAAAATGGAAAAGTAGAAGGGAGTCCATCCATCTTTTTAACCTGCTTACCTTCGGCATGGCAGGGTACCAGCCCATGACAAGGTGAATATACACAAGCTTGCACGCACGCACAACCTAGTGCAATTTAGCATCTCCAGTTTGCCTAACCTGCATGTTTTTAGGCTGTGGGAGGAAACTGGAGAACCCAGAGGAAACAGACACAGAGAGAATATGCAGACTCCACAAAAGGAGCACCCAGGATCCATACCCAAGTGTCCTTACTGTGAGAACTAGTTGTAAGACCCCATTTTTAAGATGTTATAACAGGAAAGGTTTTTCAGTCCTTCTGTGTACTATTTACATAGTGCTGTTGTAATATAAAATGATATCAATCAGGTGTTAAATGTCACTGTAAAGTAATTACAGTAGGTTAATGGACAAGGAACTTGAGAAAGCCCTGTAAAATAATGTTTGTCTTTGAATATTTTGTGCTAGTTATGACATCTATACAGTATTACATTTAAAAAAACTGATTACATTTTTAATAAAAGATATGTCTGGGGTTTAAACAACTCATCACTTCTATTCATTTTGCATGCCAGTTTGGGCTTCTTCCAACAGAATTATAACAAACAGATGTTCTCCAGGAAGAAAGAAAAAAACGTGCATGAGAAAAGCACAAGAAGAGCAGGGTCCCACAATGGTAACTGTCAATGAGTGGTGGAGTAAAAAAAGATTTGATTAGTTTTTCAGAAAATAAAAAGATCACTTCAGGAAGACTATCTATATGCTAAGCACATTTTTGTTTCCCTTGATGAGAATTATTATGTAGTAGCATCTATTGATGACTAAATTGAAAGTGTCTCAAAGCACATCTGATCACCTAACACAAGAAATGAAGACATTTATTTTGAAAATAGACTAATGAAGGAAAAATTAATTATAAAGTGTTGTGATGTGAGATTTTACATATAACTTGATGAATATTTTGTACTGTATATCTTTATTTGTAATTTAGACAAAGCAGTGTAATTTAGTGTCCCCCCCCCCCCCCCCCCCCCCCCCCCCCTTTAGGAATGGGTCTGTTTGAATTTTACGACAGGATTTGGGGGATGTGTGTTTTAAACCAGTTTGGCAAGTGTTTCTTTGCTAAAGTCATTTCTACCCCCGCAAATGGGCTAAGGTGTACCGTATTTTTTGCACCATAAGACGCACCTAGGTTTAGAGGATGAAAACAAGAAAAAAAATATTCTGAACCAAATGGTGCACTAATATGTTTAATAAAATATAGCAGAATAATATTTCAACCATGTAAATTCAACAGCGGTATTAAGAAACATCATCACTGTCATTAACAAATAAGGACAGACTTTAAGTTTCAATCACTCTTCTAGTTTTATGGAAACCCCAAGAACTCCTCATCGCTAGTGTCAGAATTTATTAAGCTCAGTTGCTCACAATCACTTTGCAGAATCACGTACCTATCATCACGCGACATAACCTGTCCAAAGCCACCAGGGGACAAAGCACGTTTGGACCAATGCTCCTTGAAAATATATCGCCAGTCTAGTCCCATCTATATTTGTAATGCCACAAAGCCCTTCATCTCATGTTTTGTTGTGGATTTCCAGTTTGAAAAATGAGAATGCGGTGCAAGCACAGCCCTCGATTCAAAAAATTGCTCTGCATACCTGTTTGTCTCATCTGACAATAGCTGAAAGGCAGCTTCAGGAAAGAACAGCCTGAAGTAGTCCAGCGGCTGGTAATCTGTGGAGTCCAGAGTCCGACTCAGTGATAATGCGCAAAACAATCTCTGCTTTTTTTTTTTCTGCACTCGCTTCGCTCCCTCATGAGATGTAGATGCCATCTTGCTTTTGTTTACATTTCGCAACTCACGCACACGCAAGGATTAGAAGCCGAGTCAATGAGTCTAACATTCCTCCAAGCACAGAGGGAATGCCTGTAACGTAAAAATGAGTTTTGTCGCCCTCTACCCCTGGATGTCTACTTTTGTCAGGTACTACACATCATGGTCTGTGACGCAATATTCACACCATAAGACGCACAGACATTTCCAACCTTCTTTTGGGGAAAAAAAAGTGCGTCTTATGGTGCGAAAAATACGGTACTTTAACATATGGTTTGGGGGCAGGTGTTAAGTTATTCTATTTCCCCCATTGGTCTGAAGTATGGCTGTTTAGTCAGAAGCCTTTAAGTACCATGATGTGCTATTGGCTCTCGGGATTGGACAGAACATCTATAAATGTATGTGTTTAACCTCAGTATCTCTCTCTTACCAACCAACATATGATGAAGAAGCATCTCTCTTGCTAACCTGACGAGAACACAATGAACAGCACAGCTCAGCAGCCATTTTGAACAGACATGTGGCTGAAAGCTGAGCATCAATGATGCCTTAACTAGAGACATTTAAGTAACCAGAAGTCTGTGTGCCACCTGAACTACATATCATCATTTAATCAGGTTGTATGGTTGCCAATATTCAAATGTACTTTGCATTTTGTTATTATTTATGAATATTATCAATAATACTAATTCATTGTTTAAACTGTAACTTAACTTCTGCTTGTCTTTTACTATTTCTAATTGCCTAAGGTTATAGATATAGAAGGGAAGGTGGGGATAAGTTATATACAATAATACCTTATAAACAGTGGTAAGTCTGTGAGATTAGGCATTCTAAGGCTACATATTAATAATACAATAGGGGAAAGTAGAGCAATATATATATTACTCTACCAAGACAAAACAATTGGCGTAGTCGGCAGGATTTTGGGGTAACCATGTTTTGCACCCTGTTTACAAATACTGTTTATGTATATGTGTGTTTATGTATGTGAATTTTAGGGCGTCCAGTATACAAATGCGGTGGAAGTAAAACATTGTTTGGTTGCTGAATGGAATATAACCAACAAAGTGTAGAGACTTCATGTGTGTCACAAGGACACCCGAATGTTTGTTAGTGCTGGTCGTAGTGAGTCCCTAATTAAAGTGCTAGAGAGTGGTGAGAAATGCATGCGTCATTCATACAGCATTTAAGTGGTTAAAGTGCTAGGGAGTGATGGGACATGCATGCATCATTCATACGGCACTTATTTGTTTAGGATCTTTGTGTATATATGTGTATGTTTGCTTACAGGGGCAAAAGTAGGCCAACCCATAACGAAGGTGGCAAATTGTATTAGATTGTAATTGTAGACTCAGAAATGCCTAAATTTATATTAAAGTCAGCCATCTTCCAGTGGAGTGGCAGAAGCAAGCAGGCTAAAGCTAGGAAACCTGTAGTGCAGGTAGAGAAAGCAGAAGCTGAGCTGAGCATGCCACAAAATGGAAGGGGGCTGGAAGGATTAAAAGCAGGAAAACAGAGATCAGGTATAAAGAAGACAGCTGCTGTTATAAGAGATTTACTATCTTGTATTATTGGTAATAAGGAAGATCAGTGTAAGAAAGAAAGTGAAAATGGAATGTGTGAAAGTTTTGAAAGACGTAACAGTTGGTGTGAAAATTGTGAAGTGCTAGCATGTAGAACACCCACTGCTGAAGTGAAAAGCACAGAAAGCAGGGGAAACAAGGAGAGAAAACCACCTTTGGTGAAAGTTAGGGCAATAGTAATGGGATCTTACTGGAACCCTAAAACATGGGTGGGTGACTTACCTGAGAGAGATGAGTGCTCAGATAAAGAGTGGGAATGTGAGTGCAAGGAAAAGGAGAGAGATGAAAGGAAGGGAAAACAGCAAGGATGTTTTCTTCCATTATTATTCTCCATTGCACCATAATCTCCAGGTGATTCTGAGGTCTGCCCAGTATTTAAAGAACATGCTACGCCGATAGATATTTCACCACTGTTAAGAAAGGCAACCAGTGCTGCACTGAAATTTGATTTAGGACAAAGAAATCAGATGGAAGGCAGAGAAGCTGGTGAGTGTGAATGGCAATTGTTGACTAGAGGGCATGAAATGGATAATGGTTTAAAGATAATGAGTAAAGAAAGTGTGGAATTAAAACAAAGAAGAATGGAAATTAATGGAATTCAAGTGTTTGTGTGTGAAAGGTCTAAAAGTGCTAATGCAAGAATGGCTGAGTTGGAAACAAAGTGCACCAGTTTAGGATTTGGTTTGAATGAATCGGGACAAGCCAAAGAACAAAGGATGGGGGATGGTGCAACAGGAAGGTTTACAAACTCAGGCAACAAGCCAGGAATGCACAGGGGGGTGAAGGTCCTAACAGCTGTGCTGGGGCCAGCAGTAATTAAAAAGCACACACACTTAGGTTCAGTAAATCGAAACCTGACTGACCAGTTGTTTAAAAGGACAGCCTATGAATCTCCCAGTAATAAAATGGAGAAAAGTGAGCTGGTCTTTAGTAAAGAACACAGGTCAGTTTTAGGAGAGATGCTGGATTTAGAATTGGGATTTTGGAGAGGTTATAGTCCACACTTTCAGGTAGCAGTTACCATACAATAAAAAAAAGGACACACAGGCAAATGAAAAAACAATAGAAGGGTAGCGCAGGAAGACAGGAAAGGGAAAATAGTTATTTCTGTTTCAATTTTCTGGCCTTTTGTAATAGTGCTACTTCTATTATTTAAGGTTTTACAGACTTTGGGTTTGTGCAGGTAATAAAATAGTGAAGGCAATTAGCAGAGTAAAATCCATGCAGGAGATTGGGTTACCATTAGCACATTGGAGCAGAGTGGCACTAGTGGCCAAGCTGTTCCAATGAATGCCAGGAAGCAAAGTTTGAGTGTTGGTACCAGGTTAACAACCAAGAAGATGAGATGGACAGAAACTGCTTTGTCACCTTCCATTTTGCAGACCTGCCTACATAGCGAAATGGATAAACAGCAGAAAAGACCAAAGGCAAAGACTAAAGACAAAGACATGAAGAAGAACTGAACAGACAGCAAGAAAAAGACACTTACTGGGGTTTAAGTGAGTAACAAGTCCACAAGTCACATAATAATAAGTCTAGTCAGAACAGCTATAGTTTAAAAGGAAAGGTTTGTTCATTACTGCAGCAAATTTATATTCCAAGGGGTGGAAACTGAACAAACCAGTAAGGAATGCCAAAATAAGGGGATTAATTTTGGGTTCATACAGTATACATTCTGGGTATTAATTAATTAAGTGGGATAATTAATATAATAATAATTAATACTATTACAGTGATCCCTCGCTATATCGCGCTTCGCCTTTCGCGGCTTCACTCCATCGCGGATTTTATATGTAAGCATATTTAAATATATATCGCGGATTTTTCGCTGCTTCGCGGGTTTCTGCGGACAATGGGTCTTTTAATTTCTGGTATATGCTTCCTCAGTTGGTTTGCCCAGTTGATTTCATACAAGGGACGCTATTGGCAGATGGCTGAGAAGCTACCCAGCTTACTTTCTCTCTCTCTCTCTCTCTCTCTCTCTCTCTCTCTCTCTCTCTCTTGCGCTGACGTAGGGGGGTGTGAGCAGGGGGGCTGTGTGCAGCTGCTTCCTGAAGGACATGCTGCACGGAGCTTCGCATACTTAAAAGCTCAAAGGGCACGTATTGATTTTTTTTATCTGTCTCTCTCTATCTCTCTTCCTGCTCCTGACAGAGGGGGTGTGAGCTGCCGCCTTCAACAGCTTTGTACCGGCGGTGCTTCGCATACTTAAAAGCCAAAAAGCCCTATTGATTTTTTTTTTGACTGCTTGCTTTGCACTCCTTTGAAAAGGAAGATATGTTTGCATTCTTTTAATTGTGAGACAGAACTGTCATCTCTGTCTTGTCATGGAGCACAGTTTAAACTTTTGAAAAAGAGACAAATGTTTGTTTGCAGTGTTTGAATAACGTTCCTGTCTCTCTACAACCTCCTGTGTTTCTGCGCAAATCTGTGACCCAAGCATGACAATATAAAAATAACCATATAAACATATGGTTTCTACTTCGCGGATTTTCCTATTTCGCGGGTGGCTCTGGAACGCAACCCCCGCGATGGAGGAGGGATTACTGTATTAAGGAAAATGTATACTAAGAAAATCAGTGAACTTTTCAGGAAAGCAGGTGCAGCTGGTACATTTTCAAGATATATGGGTTCCAATGTTTAGTTATAGTTTTAATTGGGAAAATACGGAAGCCCTGCTGAGGTTGTCAGCTGTGGTGCAAGCAGAGGACCAGTGGGCCAATTCTGAACCGAGGTGTTTAGCACATTGAGTACGCATATGGTGAGCAAACAACTCTAGGGGTGGCCTACAGGGGGAATGATGAGTTGCATAGCTGTGATTTCTCATGGTGGTGATGCCAGCCTATACTGGTAAAGGCTGATGGCAGTCAAGAGTTGCACCATGGGTAGGAAAGCACAAGAGGCAACTAAGTCAACCCCAAATGTGTGAAGAGGGGTCACAAAAGTTGTTTTGTGAACAGTTTATGCAGTGGCACATGTGCTCTCACTTGGGCAGAAGTGGTTCTACTGGCACCTGTGGCATGTTACCTTTCAAATTTTGATGTTAATTGTACAGCTGCATATGCTTAAACAGATAGTTTAGGACAGGGGTCTAATTAGCAGTTAGACACAAAACCAGTAAAGAACAAAGGTCAGTTTTAAGAATTCACAATAGACTTAAATTGCAGTACGGTTAGTTTAGTGGAAGGTGTGGACTTGTCTCATTTTGAACCACCAGATCTGATGACATTTGAAGACTGCAGAAAGCTAAAGGAACAGTTGAAGCAAGCCAGAGCAGATACAAGTCATCAGAAGCGCATCCAAGTTCTTCAGATTGTCTTTGAAATAAAGAAGATATGTAATGGACAAATGGTCACGGACAACTTTTAACACTGGGAGAGCAAATACTGCAAATCAATGCACAAGTTATGCATCAGACTCTTTAAACAATTAAGACTGTTTATAAAGACATTGTACAAAACATTCATCGGGGTGGAGTGTTGTGATGTGAGATTTTACATATAACTTGATGAATATTTTGTACTGTATATCTTTATTTGTAATTTAGACAAAGCAGTGTAATTTAGTGTCCCCCCCCCCCCCCCCCCTTTTAGGAATGGGTCTGTTTGAATTTTACGACAGGATTTGGGGGATGTGTGTTTTAAACCAGTTTGGCAAGTGTTTCTTTGCTAAAGTCATTTCTACCCCCGCAAATGGGCTAAGGTGTACTTTAACATATGGTTTGGGGGCAGGTGTTAAGATGTTCTATTTCCCCCATTGGTCTGAAATATGGCTGTTTGGTCAGAAGCCTTTAAGTACCATGATGTGCTATTGGCTCTCGGGATTGGACAGAACATCTATAAATGTATGTGTTTAACCTCAGTATCTCTCTCTTACCAACCAAGATATGATGAAGAAGCATCTCTCTTGCTAACCTGAAGAGAACACAATGAACAGCACAGCTCAGCAGCCATTTTGAACAGACATGTGGCTGAAAGCTGAGCATCAATGATGCCTTAACTAGAGACATTTAAGTAACCAGAAGTCTGTGTGCCACCTGAACTACATATCATCATTTAATCAGGTTGTATGGTTGCCAATATTCAAACGTACTTTGCATTTTGTTATTATTTATGAATATTATCAATAATACTAATACATTGTTTAAACTGTAACTTAACTTCTGCTTGTCTTTTACTATTTCTAATTGCCTAAGGTTATAGATATAGAAGGGAAGGTGGGGATAAGTTATATACAATAATACCTTATAAACAGTGGTAAGTCTGTGAGATTAGGCATTCTAAGGCTACATATTAATAATACAATAGGGGAAAGTAGAGCAATATATATATTACTCTACCAAGACAAAACATAAAGCATGTGCTTTTTTCCTATAAATTGTTTCTCAAACTCAATTAAAGTAAAAAATAATTACTTGCTAACTTCAACTACTGATTTTTTTTAAGGCTGATATCATGAAATTTTAGTAATTGCTGAGAAAGCATTAAAAACAGTATGTAATTCACTAATTTAAAACAGCTCTAGTATTCAGTGCATATTAAAAGTTCTTTTAAAAATGTTACAGTATTCGATTATTAAACATTGTAGTTTTTCAAAATGTACTTAAAGCTATATCAACTATACACTCAGTAGTTACTTTATTAGGTTCACCTATCATTAAAGCAAATTACCTACTCCCACAAACAGACAACCATGTGGATACAACTTTATATATTACATATATATATATATAAATACATATATATATATATATATATATATATATATATATCAGCATACAATCGACGTAAATCAGAACCCCCACCCCACCTGGCATTCACTCCCGTATCACCATAATGTGTCAGAAGGCACGGCACGCACCCTGACCAAGTGGGGCATCAGAATAGCACATAAACCCACCAACAATCTGCGCATGGTCCTGTTTAATGCTAAAAACAAGAAATCGACAGCCGAAATACGAAACGCAGTTTATAGTATTCCATGCAATTCTTGCTCAGCTGTATACATAGGACAAACGTCAAAAAAAATCTCAACACGTGTACAGGAACATCGCAACGCCGTCAGAAGAAAGGACGCACTATCTTTGATTTATGCACATACTAAATCGACAGGACACACATTCAACTGGGACAACGTAAAAGTAAAATTTAAGGCCAGTACAAAAAGCGCCAGAGAGTTGGCCGAGTCTTGGCTATCAGATGAAAACGCCATCAACAGACACTTGGACATAAACCCAGCATATGCCAACTTAAGACGGACATATAAACAATGATTAAACTCCACACCCCCCCCCCCTTGATCATACTGACTTAGTCACCTCCACCCACCCCCCCATTCCCCCCCCCCTCCATACTGAATGTGTTGCTATATATTGCCTTTGATTCTTGTAAGTCTAAGCATTATCCTCTGATGAAGACCCCTGATAGGGGTTCAAAGCTCAGGAATAAAACTATTTTATGATACGTGATTTGTTTTTTCTCCCTTTGTGGATCTACAACTGCAAATATATATATATATATATATATATATATATATATATATATATATATATATATATATATCTCTGCGGTGGGTTGGCGCCCTGCCCAGGATTGGATCCTGCCTTGTGCCCTGTGTTGGCTGGGATTGGCTCCAGCAGACTCCCGTGACCCTGTGTTCGGATTCAGCGGGTTGGAAAATGGATGGATGGATGGATAAAAAAACTAAGAAATCCCATGTACATAAGTATTCACAGCCTTTGCTCAATACTTTGTCGATGCACCTTTGGCAGCAATTACAGCCTCAAGTCTTTTTGAATATGATGCCACAAGCTTGGCACACCTATCCTTGGCCAGTTTCGCCCATTCCTCTTTGCAGCACCTCTCAAGCTCCATCAGGTTGGATGGGAAGCATCAGTGCACAGCCATTTTAAGATCTCTCCAGAGATGTTCAATCGGATTCAAGTCTGGGCTCTGGCTGGGCCACTCAAGGACATTCACAGAGTTGTCCTGAAGCCACTCCTTTGATATCTTGGCTGTGTGCTTAGGGTTGTTGTCCTGCTGAAAGATGAACCGTTGCCCCAGTCCAGTAGTCAAGAGAGCACTATAGCAGGTTTTCATACACGATGTCTCTGTACATTGCTGCAGTCATCTTTCCCTTTATCCTGACAAGTCTCCCAGTTCCTGACACTGAAAAACATCCCCACAGCATGATGCTGCCACCACCATGCTTCACTGTAGTGATGGTATTGGCCTGGTGATGAGCGGTGCCTGGTTTCATCCAAACGTGACGCCTGGTATTCACACCAAAGAGTTCAATCTTTGTCTCATCAGACCAGAGAATTTTCTTTCTTATGGTCTGAGTGTCCTTCAGGTGCCTTTGGGCAAACTCCAGGTGGGCTGCCATGTGCCTTTTACTAAGGAGTGGCTTCCGTCTGGCCACTCTACCATACAGGCCTGATTGGTGGATTGCTGCAGAGATGGTTGTACTTCTGGAAGGTTCTCCTCTCTCCACAGAGGACCTCTGGAGCTCTGACAGAGTGACCATCGGGTTCTTGGTCACCTCCCTGACTAAGGCCCTTCTCCCCCGATCGCTCGGTTTAGATGGCTGGCCAGCTCTAGGAAGAGTCCTGGTGGTTTCGAACTTCTTCCACTTACGGATGATGGAGGCCACTGTGCTCATTGGGACCTTCAAAGCAGAAGAAATTTTTCTGTAACCTTCCCCAGATTTGTGCCTCGAGACAATCCTGTCTCGGAGGTCTACAGACAATTCCTTTGACTTCATGCTTGGTTTGTGCCCTGACATGAACTGTCAACTGTGGGACCTTATATAGACAGGTGTGTGCCTTTCCAAATCATGTCCAATCAAATGAATTTACCAGAGGTGGACTCCAATTAAGCTGCAGAAACATCTCAAGGATGATCAGGGGAAACAGGATGCACCTGAGCTCAATTTTGAGCTTCATGGCAAAGGCTATGAATACTTATGTACATGTGCTTTCTCAATTTTTTTATTTTTAATAAATTTGCAAAAATCTCAAGTAAACTTTTTTCATGTTGTCATTATGGGGTGTTGCATGTAGAATTCTGAGGAAAAAAATGAATTTAATCCATTTTGGAATAAGGCTGTAACATAACAAATGTGGAAAAAGTGATGCGTTGTGAATACTTTCCGGATGCACTGTATATATATATATATATATATATATATATATTTATATATACAGTATATATATAGTAATGGACAGCCAAGTTGAACCAGCTTCTCAGCCAAGTTAGTGGGTTTTGTGCCCGTGTGTGTCTTGTCTGCCTGCAAAGCATCTCTTTTTTTAGCAGAAAGAGAGGGGCTCGCCACCAACAAGGTCAGCCAGAAAGCCAGCTTGGAGACTGAACCTGATTTGGCCAGTGTTGACAGGGACAATCTCTCACCTGAGTTTCTGGGACAGTTGGAGGGCACTTTGCAGCAGACACTTGCACTTTCAGCCTCCCCAGACAGGGCTGCTGCTTCAAGCTCAGTGGAACCATTGGCTAGGGAGGCAGGGGCTGACATCCAGGCTCAGGTGAAGCAGGGGCTGAAACATACAGTCCGAGTTTGCATGCTTGCAACAAGCTGACTGCTGCTTAGATTTTGCATGTGACCAAACACATGTCATAGATGATTGTTACTATGAGCAACAGGAGGGCCATAGTTTCAAAACTATGCACTTTTAAATTAAGAATGGTTTATTGTATCAGGTGATTTCTGATCACATTGGGGGAAGACTAATTGAGCAGTTGGTGGTCCTGAGTGGGCACAGAGAGACAGTAAAGAAAAGTGCTTACACACATGCCTTGATGGGGTCATCTCAGCATGGAAAAGATGTTTTATTGGCTGAATATGAGCAGAGATGTGGAGCAGTTTTGTAAGTCTTCCTCCCATGTCAAGTTATTTCCACTCATAGACCCACTAGAGCTCCCTGTTTTCCAATGCTTATTTTGGACATCCCTTTCAAGAGAGTTGGGTTAGGCATTGTTGGTTCATTTCCCAAGAATAAGAATGGTTATCAGTATATACTTGTGCTGGTTGATTATGCAACAAGATATCCTGAAGTGGTTGCTTTGCGGAAGGCTAACATGCATACTGTTGTTAAGGTCCTGTCAGAGGTGTTCACTCATATGGGCATTCTACTTGAGATTTTAACTGACCAGGGTACGCCCTTTACTTACTGCATCATGAAATAGCTATGTGAGAGCCTTGCAGTTAAACATTTGAGCACCGCTTTTTATCAGCCTCAACTGAATTTAAAACTGATGATTCCATGGGTGGCTCATGGCAACCAAACCTCCTGAAACACCGTGTTGTCCTTTCTCCTGTACACTGGTCTTTAATCTCCTCAAGCATCTATTGGCTTAAGTCCATTTGAACTATTATTTCACAGGCGGCCATGAAGGGTGTTTAACCCTTTTTGGGAAGAATGGACAAGGATTTGCATTGACACTCACAGGTTGAGATTTGTCGATCGGATTGGTTTGATCCAGGAACATATTTCTAAATTGTCATCCACTGCTGTGGATTATCAGCAAAGCAAACAGGAGGCCTAGAAATGTAATTTTGATAGAAAAAGCAAACTTTGTGAGTATAAAAAGGGAGATGATGTTCTTGTTTTAATCCCGTCTGACCCACATAAGTTTCTGGAAAAATGGGCAGTTCCTGCAGTAGTGGAGGAACACATGAGTCCTGCGAACTATAAAGTTACGATTCCCAGCCAGTGCAAGCCCATGCAAATCCTATATGTTAACCTTAAAGGAATGGCACAATCCTGATTAGGTACTGGCCACTACCTCTAAAGTCTCTTAGACTGAGATGGCTATTGGTGATGATTTGATGAAAACCCAGAAGGGTGACTTATTGTCCATGATGGGAAGAAACTCAAATGTCTTTTCATCCGTGACTGGCCAGACTGAAATTGCTGAGCACAAGATTGTGACTGAGCCTGGTGTTAAGGTACAGCTACGCCCATGTAGTATTCTGGAAGTGACAAGGACTGTGATGCGCAACAACTTGAAGCAGATACTTGATTTGGGTGTGATTATATATATATATATATATATATATATATATATATATATATATATATATATATATATATATACTATATATATATATATATATATATATATATATATATATATATATACACACACATACAATGAGACCTCTTCACTTTCAGCACACTTTATGATGTTGTACATTTAATTTTAAAAGGATAAATGTGTCATTTTTTCGCATCAATCTACACTCAATTACCCATAAAGACAAAGCGGAAACAAGTTTTCAGAAAGATTTGTAAATTAATTAAAATCTCTCATTTATACAGTATAAGTATTAAGGCCTTTAACTCAGTACTTTGTAGAAGCATCTTTGGCAGCAATTACAGCTTCAGGTGTTCTTGGGTAAGTCTCTACCAAATATGCAGCACTGGATTTGGACTGTTTATCCCATTCTTCCTGGCAGACCTTCTCAAGCTCTGTTAGATTCGATTGGAAATGCTCATAAACTGCAGTGTTCATGTCTATCGAAAAATGTTTTATGGGGTTTAAGTCTGGGCTTTGGCTAAGCCACTTAAGGTCAGAGTCCTTTAAATGTTGTTTGGCAAAATGTATTTCAAAATATCTTATGCATGCCTACAGATAATCGATAATATGTTTCAAGATATCTTAAATGCATTTTCAGATTTCCCAAATGCTTTTCAAATGATATCTTAGTTACTTTCAGACAAAGGAAAAGCATATTTCTCAGGAAGCTTTAAGATGATGTCTGTAAATTACGACATTTTCTTTGGAAGTTGTTCCTTTTATATATTTAGTAGGTATTGCTTAAAAGGTGTCCCTCTTAATACTTAAGAACACCTGTATTGTAGTTGGTCTCAGTATGAAGATACAGCACGTGTTTAAGAAATCCATCAGCTACATGCAGGAGCAGAGTAAAACAATAAGATCTGCCCGGAAACATCAATCTGTAGCAGCCAGTCCTGTAATGTGTGGAGTATGATTTGAGATAATGTGGCTTTACACTGTAATTGCTTGAGTGCTGAGAGGAAAGCATACACAGTATGTTAAAAATGTCTATTTGTGAACAACTGATGTCCTGTACACAGTCAAAATCAAATGTTTCACCTTACTGGAGACTGCACATTTGCAAATAAAAAAAAGTAAAATGAAGTTTGTGGTTTTATCATCCACAATCTGTACAAAGAATGGGACATACTGAGCAAAAAAAAAAATATCAAGAGAAAAACAATCCTCCAGAATCTTATAGTTGGAGAGCAAGACTGGGCATCAATCAGCACTGAGTAGGCAGGCATAACAGTAAGCATAATGATAAGTAAAAATTGTAATATATATATGTGTATATAGAACTTCTGTCATAAATATGCTTATGCCATTGTATTTTGTAGACAAAAGTTCTGATAGCTTATGACAATCAAATTTCTTCAAATCATGAAAGTATCTAAACACTGGCTATTAATGATTAAAGAGTAAAAAGATTTTTACTTTAAATATTGCTGCCTATAAAATGAAAGTCATGTTGCATAAGGATGATAGTGTTCCATTAAAAAAATGTAAAGTCACAAATAGTGGACTTGAACGGTCTGTTTGTCAAACTACTTTTGTTCTAAACAGAAGGAAGTTTCAACCTCATCAATCTGCAGTATATATAGACATACCTAAGAGGTACAAACTGTATATTATGTAATTACTGCAGACTTGTGATTGTAGTGAGATTTTAGTCTAAAACATTATTTAGTCAAGTCAAGTTTATTGTCATGTATATAATAGTACAATGAAATTGGTACTGGCGTGTCTCCTCAGAACAATGCCAAAAATACATACTCACATGGGTGAGTCAAATGAACCCTTAAATATTTTATTTTTTATCATTTACTGCAGCAAAAGTGTCATACAACTGTATGCGTTTTCTCTGAAATTTCCATGGCATTCAATACAAGTCCTCCAATGCTTATAGTGTGCTTGGATTCCACACATGCAGCCATTCATACACCACCTGCTGCATCTCTTCATCTGATTTGAAACTCATTCCACCCATTTTCTCAGTGAGTGGTCCAAAGATGTGGTAATCACTGCAACATTCAAAGTGCAGGTCCTCTTTGTGGAAGTGGAGCACATCATGGATGATGTGTTGTGCGGAACCATGACTCATGTCCAAAAGTGTGGCTATTTAATTCACTGTCACTCAACAATTTTCTGTCACAATGCATTCAACTTCTACAGTCGACTACTCAGTGTGTATGAGCCAGTCGAGGAGAGATTCTCACAGAGCTTGTGTCATTTTGGAACTTTGTACTCCAATCATATACTTGCTGGAGTG
The DNA here is from genome assembly GCF_900747795.2 of Erpetoichthys calabaricus. Classification (NCBI taxonomy): domain Eukaryota; kingdom Metazoa; phylum Chordata; class Cladistia; order Polypteriformes; family Polypteridae; genus Erpetoichthys; species Erpetoichthys calabaricus. The sequence goes on from NC_041399.2 coordinate 189,451,243, forward strand.
ACAGACATGCATGAACCTTCATTTGTCGATGAATATCTAAAAGTTTCACCCCATCAGTGCTCAAAAAGCAGATGACAGAATGCTGCTTTTTGTTGGTGAATGTTTCCAGATGGTCTGCCATCTTCATATGAAAGTATGACACCATTTAGCTTGTCTGCTCCGTGCTTCCACCTGCTGGACACTCCTAATATCTCTGCTAACAATGTTGGTAACTTACATGACAATGATACGGTGTTTACAATTTCTGTCGCAATTTTAAGGTTTTCATGTGTGTGTGTGTGTGTGTTTGTGTTTGTAAGTAAATAGCAATGGTGTCCTGTCATGGTATTGTTGCTGCTTTTGTGCCAAGTGATTGCTGAGATATATATAGTTTAAATAAACACTGTTATATTATAGTATTCATTTTTATGATTGACTGTTCAACAGTCTTCAAAGAGTAGAAACTGTCCCTGAATCTACTGGTGAACATGCCAATTGTACTGTATTGTCTTCCAGATGGAAGGAGTGTGAAAAGCAACTGTACAGTGTTTAATAATGCTGTTTACCTTTCTAAAGCAATGAATGTTGTATACAACCAGAACAGAAGACAGCTGGGTGCCAGTAATATTCTGTGCCACCATTACTACCCTCTCCATTGCTTTATGTTCTTGTGCTGAGCAGATGTTGCACTAGGATTTTCATGCATCCAGTGATGAAGGACTGTACTGTGCATCTCAGTGGCGAAGCTGGCTTGCTGAAGGCCCTTGTGCAGCACCCTGAAGTGGGCTCCTCCTTTCTAGCATAACTTCGCAACAATATCCTAGGGGCCAGCTCGGCAGTGGCGTCCGCAACCGTGTCACTATCAGATCAGACGCTGGTGACAGACAAACTGGTTCTCTAAATAGAATTTGTAATAACTTTTTTAATTGCTTTATTACAGCAGCTGTAAGTTAGCAAAAATAAAATAAATTGTGGTAATGGAATGTGGGAGGTGTGGGTAGTAGTAGTTGTACATAAATATATGTAAGATATGGATCTGCTTACTTTTCCAAGACAACTTTGTGAAGAAGGATTACTAAAATGCAGTGTAAGCTAGAAAGTAGAAACTGTTCTATGCTATAAAATGAAGCAATTTCAGACTGGATACTACCACACAATTGACCTATTTTACACAAGTTCTGAGAAAATGGACATCATAAAGTGAGGTGTCAATGGTTCCAAGAAATTTGCCTTGTCGGTTTGAAATTGCTTTGTCATATATGTTGCTTGTGTTTAGTAGTTTCTACATTTTTAACGGTTTCAGCAGACAGCACCTGATCTGAAGCCCTTGTATTGCTACTTCCAGACTCGGTAGTTGCAACCATTTCACTCACTGCACTGTCTGCATAACCTGCTTGCAGCTGTTGCGACGATTCAAAAGCATCAGCATTCTCGGTTACTACCACTGGTCCCTGCTCAGTTTTGAGAAAGGTAGAAATGTTGGTAAGCTTAGCATTTTTCAATTCCTGTTGCAGGCGTGCCTTACGTTTAGCAGCACAACTCTTATAATGTTTCCACTGCTACTAGCCGACATGGCGTTGTATGGCGAGAATATAAAAAGTGTCAAATTTTTCAAATATTCTGCATTTGTCAACTAACGGGAACCATAACTTAACAATAGAATTGCTATGATTTACTGATTATAAGTTCTAACATTGACAACTGTTGACATCAAAGGACAAAAGTAGCAATTATTTACGATAATAATGTATACTAGGGGGCTTTGCCCCCTGCTCGCTTCGCTCGCCAACCCTGCACTACACGAGAACCACTTCGCGTCTCTGCTGCTCACATATGTGGATTTCACTTTCACCAAACAACAAATCTTTTAATTCTCATGGATATGCCTCTTCATTGGGAAGAAACACTACTTTTCCCTGATGGCAACACAAATTAGACGATCTACAAATCTCTGACTTAAAGTTTAAATCTGAACAATATATTCGATCTCTTTTCGCTGTTCCGTTATTTCACCGAGTAATAATTTCCATTTGTTTGTGCTAATGCAATCTTTACTATCATTTTTATGACACTTTCGAATTTTATTAGTTTCATTATCTCTAACCTGCTGTGCATGTGTATCACGCCAACGTTTTTGAATTCTTTACGACGTTCTACTTTGTCATCTACTCTTTGTCTTTTATTTCCGGCCCCGGGCATGCTTAAATCTTTTGTCTCAAAGTCTCGTCTCGTGGGACTTCAAATTATCTCTCTGAAAAAGTCTCGTCTTGTCCCAGGCTAAAAAGTCTCATCTCGTCACAGGATTTTTTTTATATAATAGAGATATTTACATTATTCATGTGACATCCTTCAAAACTTCTTCTGTTTATGTCTGCTATGGCACACCAAAGGTCACCAAATTTGGGAAAGTGCACTTCTCTGTAAGGCTGTGTTGTGCCTCTGATTAGGCTCCGAGCCTCTGAACTCCCAAAGTCTAAATTTGTGTAAACTGTAAGCCTGCGAAATATGTAATATCATCATGGATTGGATTGGACCTGCCTGGTGATGGTGCAAACATGGCACTGAATCTGGGAATTATTAACGCAATGAACTGTGCAAGTGATTTAGGTAATTAAAAAATGTTTCAAAATCTATATGGCCCCAAGTGGGGCCCCCAAACTCGTAGGCCCTTGTGCTTTGCGTAATCTGCACAATCCATTGCTACGCCATAGGTGCATCTGAAGATTGTGAGAACAGATGATGGAGGCATGTGACCAGTCCTTGGACATGTGAAGAAGTAGAGGCACTGGTGAGCCTTTTCAACAAGAGCTAAAATGGTTTGTGCCCATTTCAGTTTTTTAGTGGTAGTCACTCCAAGAAATTTAAGCTGTTCACTCTTTTAACACTCTTCCAACAGCAACCCGTCCGATACAGATGTTTGGTCTGTCTTCTGAAGTCTATGACCAAATCCTTGATATTATGAACATTTAGTGTGCGATTGATGTTGTGGCAGTATTGAATCAACAGGTAGACCTTTTCTCTGCAACTTGTTTCATCATTGCTGGTGATCAGACATATGACTGTAGTGTCATCAGCAAATTTAATGATGGAGTTGTAGCTATATCTGGTCACAGAGTCAGAGGTGAAAAAGAAGTACAGAAGGTGGTGGAACATCATTACCTGGTGGATTGACTGTGCTGAAGGACAGTACGGAGGATGCAGTTCTGCCAGTCCTCTCATGCTAAGGTATTTTTTCTATTAAGTACAAAATCCAATTGGCAGAGGATGTTACTAAATCCAAATTAAGGGGTTTGGTGATCCGATTTGCTGATACAAGTGTGTTAGAGGTGTAATCTATAAAAAGGATTCTGACATAACAGTGACTCAGGATGTGCCAGGATGGCATTAAGTTCAAGGGATATGATTTGTGGAAAGAGTGTGACAATATGCAAACTGGAGGTGATCATAACTATGGTGTTTAATGTGTTGCAGTGCCAGTCCCTCAAAACACTTTATGATCACTGTAGTGAAAACTACTGGTCTGTAGACATCCAGACAGTACAATTTATTTTCTTAGGCATAGGGACAATTATCCTTTTCAAGCAGGCAGGGACCATAGATTCTCTCAGTGAAATTTTAATGATGTGACAGAAGAATTCAGCTAATTGGTTTCCACATGTTTTTAAAACATACTGTATCCTGTAATTCCATCTGGACAAGATACCCTGTTGACATTAACTCATTTAAAAATCCTCCTTACGTCATGTAAATACATACTTACTGCAAACATGAGGCTTTATTAATATTTTTTGGCAAGATACTTTGAAGCACGTACATCCTCATCTGCAGGGAATGTAATGATATGTCTGTCTTCATTTTAAACAGGTCTGTGTGCTTTTCTGCTTCACTGAACTGTTTTATCACTCTGATACTGCTTTATTTTTGGATTTACTATTATAGGAAAAAACATAACAATGGCAGATCTGTCCAGCTGAAATGAAAAGCTGATTTCAAAGAAAAGACCGTTAGCTCTAAAACCATAAAGTATGCTTGATTTAGTGTCTTAGTAAATATTGGCAAATAAAAAAAAGCAAAATGAACATAATCCAAAAGCACTTATATCTAAGCCGAATTTTCCCATGTTTCCATAACTGCAGAGCAGGCAGGGTGAGTGACTTGCTTAGAGTCACTGAATAATTCAAATAATGGGGACTGAACCTGTGACTCCCTGCTTTACAGTCCAACTCTTTAGTCACTATGCCACATTGTCTACAAAATGACCCCATAGAGTTATGAAATTACTTTTAGACAATGAATAAAATGACACTACATTATCTTGCTAATAATATAATGACTGCATCTGACAATCTTTTGTGATTTTATATAGCACCCTTTATTCTATGTGGTATTAGAAAGTAGTTAGTGAAGGGTTGCATGTGTCACTTCCCACATGAAAAAATGAAAAGAAGGTTACAGACATAATTTTTCAACTGTGCAGTTTCATCAGGATTTTATTTTTTCTGTTGCAAGTATTTTTGTGACGGTAGTAGAACTGTCACTGGGTCCTTTGACAGCTACGGTGAGCTGGAAAAACCAGCAACAGCCAGGATTTAACCAAATATAATAAAGTCTAGAGTTGACAGGTGTAGTACTGAAAGATAGTAATGTTAAATTAATCCTTACAAGATGATTAGCGTTAGTACATCATTCAAGCAGGAATCCGATTTTTAGATTTTATACAATGACTTCCCTTACCGGCTCGGCGGAGTCCTCTTCTTTAACGGACCACTTGCTTTAGCGGTCAGTTGATGGGCAGTTTTCATTCTGCATGTGCATGGCTACATACTCTCTTTAAGTTGCTAAAAGCCGGCAAGCAGCTGATTTCACAATAGTCGACAGTAATGAAATGGGAAAGGTGGAAGCAATCGCAGTGTGGGAATGGTAGATGTTTTACTTTACTTGTTTGTGGATTTTATGTTTTGTTGTTGTTTAAAAGTTTAGAAATAATCTCGGGGAAGTGTGAAATGTAGGTAAGTTAGTTTATGTGTAGGTATAAAGTGAGGATAAGGGGCTGGAGCCCCACCTCTATCAGAATGGTATGAGCTCATTGCCTTTAGGCACATGTGTAGGAAATGCTTTAAAGGCCTCTGTGCCATTAGTTTGGCAAGTCATTGGTGAGGATCGGTGTTGCTATTGTGCTTATTGCAAAGTTTTGTTTATTTCCCATGCTGTTGGGTGTCTTAAAGGCATTTTTGAACCTTTGTAAGTCAGGGTGTCTGCTAGATTGTGGGAGAGCTTCAGCACTGGGGTGAGCCATTGGACCAGTTATCTGACCTTTTTCTTTCTACCATTATGTTTTTTGGCAGCTTTGGACTACTGTGCATGAAAGTTTTCAGTTATTCAATGAAATTGTCATTTTTTTGGTTTTGTTTTGCTTGATTGTTGCATAATATTTTTATGGATTGTTTACCTTTTAATTACACCTTTTTCTTGCAGATTTTTGTACTTTATCTCACTCATCAAATACTGGAGTATGACACTTCCTAAAATAAACATCGGTGACTTTGGTTTCAAAATACTTTGTGCTTTATCTGTGTTTTTGGGCTTCTTGAGCACCGTCTGACTATGAACTACTAGTGGGCACTGACTTAAGACAATTATTACAGCAAAGTTTGACATCTCAAGTGCATGTTTCTTCACTATTTACAATTTTGTCTGATAGTATTCAGACCCTTGAGCAATTCTCTAATTTTACTGAATAACAAATCCTACACTTACATTTTATTCTCAGTAATATTAAGAATATTAAAGTTCCAAGACTGAATATGCATGCAAAGCAATATGTCCTTCTTTTGCTTTCTAACAAACAATGTCACATACAGTAAAAAAAACTTAAACTTTTGAGTCTTAATGCTTTGAATAAAAATATAACAGAGAATAAAGTTTCAGTGTGGGATTTTGTTATTCCATAAAACCATTAATAAGACACTGTATATCAGTAGCAAAATAGTATAGAGACTGTTTGACAGTGTTGTTTAACTGAATTCTACTTTTTCTAGATTTTGGGAAGCCCACATCCTGAATGTGACTACCTTACACAATTTGAGAGGGAAAAAAGGAAATGTGAGAAACAAAGCTTGGAATATGGCAATCTAACAAAACAAGGTTAGTGAAAAATATTAATACAAATTTCAAAAATGGTATATTACTGCAAGCATCAGGCACAAGGCAGGAGTAGTCGCTGGATTGTTCATTGTAGGGTCAACTTACACACACAAGCACGCTCTGGATAAGCAGGTTTGGAAGATGAATGGATGGATGATATATTAGAGAATGCCTGATGTTCAGATAATTTTAAGAAGTTAATATTGCAATTTTGGCATCAAAAGCCAAAAGATGGAGCCTACCTCAGCAAAAATATTTGCAATGTGGGAATCTTTAGCTCTATGGAGGATAGATAGATATATAGATATACTTTATTTGCCCCAAAGAGGAAACTGAAACTTCACAGGAGTGTTATTAGAAAGAAACAACAGCCCCCACCCCAAACACATATAAAGAACTTCTTGCTTGAATAAGAGAGCTGCTTCTGCTGTCAATCAAAGGCTTGTAGGTGGGAGTAAGCTGAGGTCAGATCTACTCGGTTGTACTGCAGGTTTACTTTTAATGACACTGACGTTCAAATAAAACAGGTCCAGCTTGTTGTGTCCACAAATCCAACATGCTAATGGAAGTTTGTTCATTCTGATGATCCCCTGGTTAAGTCAACAGCATTCCAGGGTCAGAATGACTACTTCATTAGAATATTAGTACAAAGTGAATCATTTCTGTTCCTGAGTTAATAAACATTAATTAGGATGGTGTAACTCAGTCTTGCACAGCTCACCAAAGGGTCAACAACAAATTTTAACTAAAATAGTTTTTACAACTACAGTAGACCCCCGTGAAGTCGCAGTTCAGAGTTCGCAGTCTTCCTTAGAACCTAACTAATAATTGTTAGTGGAAACTACAAATATCCTTAGCAATTTTTTTATGACTTTTTTCATGGCAATACTGCACTGTAGAGAGAACACAAAGCAACCGTAAAGGAAAACGTGCTTGGGATGGTGAAAGTAGCCAATCAGAGAGCGTTATTAAATTTCTCCTTGCTGCTGATTGGCTGCTGCCCTGTGACATACCTCTGGCAGATGCAGCCCAGCACATCCCCGCATCTTAACAGTTTACCACGTGTAGCTATCTCGAGTGTTTCGCTGAGTGTTCTTGTGTTTTTCGTTTTGTTCTTCGTAAAGCTCTAAGATGCTACCCAAGCACCCTGCACCTTCTAAGGCTTCTGGCAATTAACCTAAGCACCAGAAGAAGTTTAAGACACTCCAGGAGAAGGCTGAACTACTGGATTTGCTCCGGGAACTATAAAGTTATGCCGCAGTAGCGCGCCATTATGGCATAAACGAAAGCACCGTACGCTACATAAAGAAGTATGAAGTAGCGATCAGGAGTACCATATCAGTAAGTTTCTGTGATAGTGCCAAAAAGGTAACAACCATAAGAAATAAGAATATCGTCAGGATGGAATCTGCCTTGGCATTGTGGATCACCGACTGCAGGAAGAAGAACATCCCCTTGGATGGTAACATCATCCATGAGAAAGCATGGAAATTGTACCAGCAGTTTGATACAGGAGACGATGTAGAAGGTACCGAAGAACCGCAACCAGGACCATCAACAGCACCGGAGCCTGAAGATTTTCAAGCCAGTAAGGGATAGTTTGATCATTTTCAGAAACGATTCAATATTAAAAGTATTTCTGTACATGGAGAGACAGCATCTGCCGACAAAGAAGCTGTGGAGAAGTACCCTGAGACCTTTAGACACATCATAGAGAAAAGGGATACAAGCCCAAACAAGTTTTCAACATGGATGAGACTTGGCTTGTTCTGGAAGAAGATGCCGTCCAGAACTTACATCATGAAGGAAGAAGCCAAAGCTCCAGGGTTTAAGGCACAGAAGGACAGAGTCGCACTTATTATGTGTGGCAATGCTGCTGGTTACATGATGAAACCAGGCCTCATCTACAAATCAGTGAATCCTAGGGCCCTCAAAAACAAAAATAAAAACTTGCTGCCTGTCCACTGGATGAACAACCCTAAGGCCTGGCTTACCAAAATTCTAACTTCAAACTGGTTTCACCAATGCTTCATCCCTCAAGCCAAGGAATACCTCCACGACTTAGGCATGGACTTCAAGGTGTTGCTCATTATGGATAATGCTGGAGGCCACCCTTTGGATTTGTATTACGACATCCAACCTATGGACCAAGGCGTAATCTGTGCCTTCAAGGCTCTTTATACCCGGAATTCTCTCCAACACCTTGTGAATGCAATGGACACGGACGAGAATTTTACATTAAAGGGTTACTGGCATAACTTTACGATCACAACGTGCCTGTCAGTCATCCAAGCTCCTCTTAAGGAGATGAAAAAGGAAACCCTAAACACATGCTGGAAGACGCTATGGCCAGAGTGTGTCCAGGACTACAAGGGCTTCTCACCTGAAGAAATTCAGCATGAGGCTGTCGACAAGGCTGTGAGACTGGCAAAGATACTTAGTGGTGAAAGTTTTGATGACATCACTCAAGATGAGGTCAACAACCTCATCAATGCCCACTCTGAACACCTGACAGACGAGGTTTTGTTATAGTGTTTTTACAGATATGGGGCCGCTTCCTCAATAATAAATGGTGAGAGTCTCACTCGTGCGCTTCTCACTAGCCCCTCACCAAGGTTTTTTGCCCGTTTCTCAAAGGCTTGCGAGAAGTTCGGTGAGATGCACGAATCTCTCACCAGTGAAAGAGAACCACATCTCAAAAAAGCTTCTCTTTAAGAGGCGTGGTTGTGTAAAGTTTTGGTGAAAGGAGCAGTTTAAAACATTTAAGTCATTCGAAATACAGTGTCATACACGTACAAGTAGAAGTCAACTAAAGGGTCAGAATAATGGCAATTCCATGTCCGACCAGGGGGCGGCAGGGTGCACTTACTGTCCATTTCAAACCCTTGCAGACAATTCTCAGGAAATCCCACAGGATTCCGGTGCCTCAGATGACGTCACTTCCTGTTCTGGCGCCTCCATTAACATCACTTCCCGTTCAAGCGCTTCTGACGGATTCACTTCCAGTCCCACCTCTGACGACATCACTTCCCCTTCTGGCCTTGATGACGTCATTTCCTACCCTGGCCTTTAAAGCCACCATCTTGACTTCATATAATCAGTTCTGTTTTGGAGTCTTGTCTTATAAACATCTCTTGAAAAATACCTTTTTGCAGCCAGTATATATTATACAGGTGGCTTCCCCAAACCTTTATAATGTCTTTTTGTTATTCTTGTGACTACAGATTAAGCGAAACTGTACTAAATGAATTACACATGAAATGCTCAAGAAAATTAAGGTCCAGTCAGTAGACACAAATCTTAATTGCACCAAAAGAAAACAAAAAGAAGAATGCTATATGTGATTAAATTGCTGACAGTGGCAGTGTGCAGACAGATTAGTTGGTATCAGGGTAAAAATGGACCAACTACAGCAGCACTGTCACATAATTTTGGAGAATACTGTAGGACACCACTTGATTGATGCAAAATTGTGATGTGTCTTGTGTAGCTCCTGGCCACTTCCTGACGATGCTCAATTTTTAGTTGATTTGCACATTAAGGGAAGAAAATTCATCCATTTTCTAAACCCGCATTCCCAGAACAGGGTCACAATGAAAATCTCAGCAAACATAAGGCGCAAGGGCAGGAAAAATCCCTGGGCAGGACATCAATCCATCACAGGGAAGGGAATCCTTTTCTTTAAAACAACAGAATTCGAGGTTGGTCAGGGTAAGGTTTAATCCCAATACTACTACTACTACTACTACTACTTACTTACAAATTATTACTTTGACATAATTGATTCCCTTTCTTGCACTTCTATTGTGTGGCCTTGTCTCTTTATTGAGGAATATTTTGATGTCTGAAGCAGATATCAAGAATTAAAACATGGTAGAATGAGAACCATACAGATTCAATTGTGCAAACGTCTCACCACCTCCTGAGCTGCTAACGTCACACACCGATTCTCAAGTGCCACTTACTTCGAGAAAGCCAGTGAGAGTCTTGCATGCTCTTCTCACCGGTGTAAGGCCCATGGTCACAAAAACTGAAAATATTTTTGTAATTTATTTGAAGTTAGTCTTTTCAGTTATTGTAATTGTTTCATATCATTTTAGCTTTTCATCTGTGTTTTATTAATTATTTTAAATAGTTTATGAAAATGTTTCTTCATTGATAGTTTTAGTCTTCAATTTAATTTACGGTAATACCTAGCATGTTCTAGGGACTTAGAGCCACCAATGGCAAATGTCTGGAACCACCCCCTATCAGAGGACCTCAGGGCCACTGTAACCGCATGACTGAACTATCATAACTAAGATACTGTAATACACACATCTTGGAAAATGTAGAAGCCCACACAGACATGCAGGGGATGTGCAAACTCCATACAGATGACAAATAGATGTACTGTTTTAACCCAGGAGGCTGGATTTGTGAAGCAGCAGCACCGCTTACTACTATGCCAAAGTGTCATTTTGTTTAGAATTTGTATTTGCAAAATCATATTCCTGTATAAAAAATGAGAGAATGTAGGAACACAGTCATGCTAGGATCTTCAAACTATGCCACCCATAATTGGTCTGTTTGTTGACATCTACTCAGTTCAAGTTTAAAAAGTGTTATAAAGTGTAATCAGATGTACACAGATGTCTTCTAAAAAGAGTTTGTAGCAATATAGAGCCATGCCAAAATGCACAATGTTACAAAATACCATTAGACTCAGCAATAGCTGTTACCCATCTTGTTAGGCTTTACTGTTATCTCACACACCATAAAGTAGTATGTACAGTTCATGCACTAACAAAGCATATTTATGGAAACTGTAGTTGCCCATTACTTTTGTGTATTTTTTTAAATAAAGCCTATAGTTGTGTAAAAGTTGTTTTTTGTATCTGTTTCCCTTTTAGTTTTTTTTTGTTTTTCACAATATTTTTCTTCTTTTTATCTATCACAACGGCTCGTTGCTTGCTCATATTATTCACTCTGCCAACTGCAAGTGCAGCTCTTGATTATTCTAACATGTATTCATTTCAAGGTCATTTTCACATTCTGAGTACTATAATTTTGTGTTTGGTCAGATTTTTTTCCACTCGAAACACAAAGTTAATGTTACATCTTGAAATAGGCATAATTTCAAGGCAACGTTATTTTTTTTTTTCAATTTACCATTCCATTACCAGCTATGTGCAGTACAACATTATAATGTAATAGGCATATTCTCCAATCTAATGTTCCAAGTGATATTTTCTTGCACAAAAGCATAATGGCTTTATGTACCTACTGTATGCAAGATGTATGTTTTCTTAGAAGGTACAGTATGTTGTTACTAGATACTGAATTTTTACAAATTGCATCCAAATTACATGAACTGGATAACCTGAATATTTCACATACTAGCAGAATTTCACAACTTTCAGGGTACATTGTATTACATATTTACAGAGCTTGTTGTAAAAGCACAGTTTATATCAGTATAAATGCACTGAGCAGTCAATAGAAGCCTCCAAATCTGGATGGCAGAAAGACAGCTCACCTCCAGGATGGGACCAGCCTGCAATAGGAATGTGTCTACATCAGTAAAGTCAGGTATCTGTACAGCAGGGTGCTGATATTTATAAAGTAGTGCAACAAAAAAAACAAAAAAAGCCTTGACAAGAAGAAGTCCTTCATCAAAAAGTACTGTAACTTGTCAGGTTTCATTTAAACAATTTGTCAGACACGTCAACTTATGCTAGTAAGTTAACTGTTTAATGTTTCTAGTATACTTTGTATAAAAATATTTCCTAAAACTTGTAAGAAGTGTACTGTTTACCAGGTTCCACCTACATTATATGTCATTACAGTATATACTTGTGTAAAGAAATATATTTTAACGTTAGAACTAGAAATCTATCTTGCACATTCCCTACAAAATTCAAAGTAGTCCGATCACACCTCCACTTAGTAACAATTTGCTAATGCTTAGCATGGAGACCAAAACTGCACTGGGTACTCACGTTCTGCACACTTTTCTGTGCTGTAGATTTAATTTTAAATTGATAAAGTTACAATATTTACCATTTCAAAAGCTTTGAGTGTTCCCAAGAGCACGAAAGCCTCAATAATTGGGAAATGGAAGTAAAAGTTTGAAACCATCATGACTCCACCATCTGAATAACCAGATGAGAAAGGACTTGGTTAGAGAGGTAACCAAGGACCCAATGGTCTCTCTAAAAGTGCTTCAGAAGTCCTTTCCTGAGATGGGTCTGAAGTTCGATCATCTGTCAATTACACATTTATGGTACAGTGGCTAGAAAGACACCAATCTTGAATATAAGAGCATGAGAAAAATGATTCTTTGGAATGATGAGAAAAAAACTCTTTTGAGTAGGTCTCTAAGCACTATGTCCGTTAAAAACCTGGCATTGCTCATCAGCTGCTTAATACCATCACTATGGTATGGTGGGCACAGCGGCATCATGCTTCTCAGCGGCAAGGACAGGGAGATTGGTCAGAATTGAGGGAAGTTTGAATTTAGACAAATAACTCAGACAGGGGCAAAAGCTTTCCTTTCAGCGCTATATGTTAAAATGTTCCAAAGCACATAGCCAATATAATGCCGGAGTGGCTTCAAACAAGTCTCTGACTGTCCTTGAGTGGCCCAGTCAAAGCCCAGACTTAAACCCCATAGAACATCTGTGGGCTTGAAGACGGCAGTTTACAGACATTTCCCTTTCAATCTAATGGAGCTTCAGAGGATCTGTCAGGACGAATGAGATAAAATTCCCAAATCTAGGTGTGTGATGCTTGTAAAGACGTACGCAAGAATACTCAAAGCTATAATTGCTGCCAAAGGAGTTTCTGCAAAGTACTGAATTAAGGGTCTGAGTACTACATGAGTGAGAGATTTTCAGTTTTTAATTTTTAATAAATTTGCTAACCTTTCTGAAAACATGTTTTCAAGTCTTCATTGTTGGTTATTGAGTGTAGATTGATGGGTGGAACTTATCCATTTAAAATTAAATCTACAACACAATAACGTGTGCAGAAACTCTGTGAATACCTTTAGAATCCACTGTTCCTTGACATCTATATCACAAAGTATTGATGCTACACTGTATCTCTTTTATTAATTTTAATAATTTGTATCCACTGTCTGGATGCAGAATGTGATGTATCCTTTGGAATTACTCCATCCATCCATCCATCCATTGTCTCCCGCTTATCCGAGGTCGGGTCGCGGGGGCAGCAGCTTGAGCAGAGATGCCCAGACTTCCCTCTCCCCGGCCACTTCTTCTAGCTCTTCCGGGAGAATCCCAAGGCGTTCCCAGGCCAGTCGAGAGACATAGTCCCTCCAACGTGTCCTGGGTCTTCCCTGGGGCCTCCTCCCGGTTGGACGTGCCCGGAACACCTCACCAGGGAGGCGTCCAGGAGGCATCCTGATCAGATGCCCAAGCCACCTCATCTGACTCCTCTCGATGCGGAGGAGCAGCGGCTCTACTCTGAGCCCCTCCCGGATGACTGAGCTTCTCACCCTATCTTTAAGGGAAAGCCCAGACACCCTGCGGAGGAAACTCATTTCAGCCACTTGTATTCGCGATCTCGTTCTTTCGGTCACTACCCATAGTTCATGACCATAGGTGAGGGTAGGAACATAGATTGACTGGTAAATTGAGAGCTTCGCCTTGCGGCTCAGCTCCTTTTTCACCACGACAGACCGATGCAGCGCCCGCATTACTGCGGATGCCGCACCGATCCGCCTGTCGATCTCACGCTCCATTCTTCCCTCACTCGTGAACAAGATCCCGAGATACTTGAACTCCTCCACTTGAGGCAGGATCTCGCTACCAACCCTGAGAGGGCACTCCACCCTTTTCCGGCTGAGGACCATGGTCTCGGATTTGGAGGTGCTGATTCTCATCCCAGCCGCTTCACACTCAGCTGCGAACCGATCCAGAGAGAGCTGAAGATCACGGCCTGATGAAGCAAACAGGACAACATCATCTGCAAAAAGCAGTGACCCAATCCTGAGCCCACCAAACCGGACCCCCTCAACGCCCTGGCTGCGCCTAGAAATTCTGTCCATAAAAGTTATGAACAGAATCGGTGACAAAGGGCAGCCCTGGCGGAGTCCAACTCTCACTGGAAACGGGTTCGACTTACTGCCGGCAATGCGGACCAAGCTCTGGCACCGATCGTACAGGGACCGAACAGCCCTTATCAGGGGGGCCGGTACCCCATACTCTCGGAGTACCCCCCACAGGATTCCCCGAGGGACACGGTCGAATGCCTTTTCCAAGTCCACAAAACACATGTAGACTGGTTGGGCAAACTCCCATGCACCCTCCAGGACCCTGCTAAGGGTATAGAGCTGGTCCACTGTTCCGCGACCAGGACGAAAACCACACTGTTCCTCCTGAATCCGAGGCTCGACTATCTGACGGACCCTCCTCTCCAGGACCCCTGAATAGACTTTTCCAGGGAGGCTGAGGAGTGTGATCCCTCTGTAGTTGGAACACACCCTCCGATCCCCCTTCTTAAAGAGGGGGATCACCACCCCGGTCTGCCAATCCAGAGGCACTGTCCCTGATGTCCATGCGATGTTGCAGAGGCGTGTCAACCAAGACAGTCCTACAACATCCAGAGCCTTGAGGAACTCCGGGCGTATCTCATCCACCCCCGGGGCCCTGCCACCAAGGAGTTTTTTGACCACCTCGGTGACCTCAGTCCCAGAGATGGGGGAGCCCACCTCTGAGTCCCCAGGCTCTGCTTCCTCATTGGAAGGCATGTTAATGGGATTGAGGAGGTCTTCGAAGTACTCCCCCCACCGACCCACAACGTCCCGAGTCGAGGTCAGCAGCGCACCATCCCCACCATATACAGTGTTGACACTGCACTGCTTCCCCTTCCTGAGACGCCGGATGGTGGACCAGAATCTCCTCGAAGCCGTCCGAAAGTCGTTCTCCATGGCCTCCCCAAACTCCTCCCACGCTCGAGTTTTTGCCTCAGCAACCACCAAAGCCGCATTCCGCTTGGCCTGCCGGTACCTATCAGCTGCCTCCAGGGTCCCACAGGACAAAAGGGTCCTGTAGGACTCCTTCTTCAGCTTGACGGCATCCTTCACCACCGGTGTCCACCAACGGGTTCGGGGATTGCCGCCACGACAGGCACCGACCACCTTACGGCCACAGCTCCGGTCAGCCGCCTCAACAATAGAGGCACGGAACATGGCCCATTCGGACTCAATGTCCCCCACCTCCCTCGGGACATGGTCGAAGTTCTGCCGGAGGTGGGAGTTGAAGCTACTTCTGACAGGGGGCTCTGCCAGACGTTCCCAGCAGACCCTCACAACACGTTTGGGCCTACCACGCCTGACCGGCATCCTCCCCCACCATCGAAGCCAACTCACCACCAGGTGGTGATCAGTTGACAGCTCCGCCACTCTCTTCACCCGAGTGTCCAAGACATGTGGCCGCAAGTCCGACGACACGACCACAAAGTCGATCATCGAACTGAGGCCTAGGGTGTCCTGGTGCCAAGTGCACATATGAACACCCCTATACTTGAACATGGTGTTCGTTATGGACAATCCGTGACGAGCACAGAAGTCCAATAACAAAACACCGCTCGGGTTCAGATCGGGGGGGCCATTCCTCCCAATCACGCCCTTCCAGGTCTCACTGTCATTGCCCACATGAGCATTGAAGTCTCCCAGCAGAACGAGGGAGTCCCCGAAGGTATGCCCTCTAGCACCCCCTCCAGGGACTCCAAAAAGGGTGGGTACTCCGAACTGCTGTTCGGTGCATACGCACAAACAACAGTTAGGACCCGTCCCCCCCACCCGAAGGCGAAGGGAGGCTACCCTCTCGTCCACCGGGGTAAACCCCAATGTACAGGCTCCAAGTCAAGGGGCAATAAGTATACCCACACCCGCTCGCCGCCTCTCACCGGGGGCAACTCCAGAGTGGTACAGAGTCCAGCCCCTCTCAAGGAGATTGGTTCCAGAGTCCAAGCTGTGCGTCGAGGTGAGTCCGACTATATCTAGCCGGAACCTCTCAACTTCGCACACTAGCTCAGGCTCCTTCCCCTTCAGAGAGGTGACATTCCACGTCCCAAGAGCCAGCTTCTGTAGCCGAGGATCGGACCGCCAAGGTCCCCGCCTTCGGCCACCACCCAACTCACACTGCACCCGACCTCCTTGGCCCCTCCCATAGGTGGTGTTACACTCAGATGACTTTTATAAATTGCATAATTGTATGGGATGCTTTTACTTTCAATTAATAAATCATTAAATTGACATTACACTTCATTTCCCGTGTATCTGCTGAAATGTTGTCTACCCAGATTCCCAGAAGGGATTTTGTTGACACTGGGATTTCTGCTAATCTGTTTCTTTAAGTTTCATTTGAAAATTGAACTGACTTGTTTGTACAGTATGTGTAAACATGAAAAAAATAAAATAACCTCAGCTCTACCTTTAGCAAGGCCCAATTCTGACCTCACCCTATTGCAAAATTGCCCTAAATTACTGCTGTCAGCATTTGGCCCTTAAATATTACTGCATCTTTAATCCCTGTCAGATATTAGTCTTTCATGGAATTTTATAAAAACTTTCTAAAAAATTAGTTGATAAAATAATACACTATAATCAGATATAATCAGACATTTTTGGCTATGAAGAGAGGTACTCAGTGCCATAAGGACTTTGATTTTTCAGATATCTCATTAAACAAATACAATATTTTACAATAGTTGATGTAACAACAGCTTTTCACACTAAGAAATATTAATGAGTGAAGTCCATGTGTCTTTTTTAGTTTCTTTTGGCCTAGAAAGCAGTAATGAGCCTTTGGCAATGACCACTCCTGGGCAGAGCCGAGAATATAGCTGGCAATTGAAAGTTGTCTCCCATTCTGCTACTCTCCTATAATTATTATATTTTATAAGAACATAAGCAGCTTTTTGTCATATTCTCAGCTTTCTTCCCTTTCATCTGTGGCAGACTGTGATTATGTAAAGCATTACACCAGATTATTTGGTTGACTCTCTGAACAGTTCTCTTCTCACGTGGGGCATCAGTTCTAAAATGACTGTACAAACTGATGTGATCTTAAATTCCATGCATTTGACGTTATTTGAACATTGACTGCTTGTAATTATAAAACCTGTAGTTTAAATAAAGATTAATTCAATTTACCGCACTATCACTTTTTCTTTTCCAGACAGGAGACTTACATGTGATGGTATGGTGTTTATACAAAAGCAATGACAAACAATTATGCAAGTAGAAAATATTCCATTAGGTTCAGCTAACATGAAGTATGAAAACCGTAAAAAACAAAAACAAGGACAACCGAATGCAGAACAAAATGCAGAAAGACTTTTGAGAACATTTAACAGAAGAATTTAATTTAATTCTGTTCATACAGAAACATATAGTATGCCATGGACTATAGTGAAGCACATAATATTATGTCTCATTATTTCAGATATCACCAAGTTATAAAATGTGACATTCATCACACCAAGCTAGCATTGTTAATCACTAATTAACATAATGTATTCACTATATACTGCATGAGAGTTCAACGCCTTGGGTAATACTGCTCTACTAGAGGACTTTCTCATTGGCATATAACATGGAGAGCACATTTTCAGACTTCAGTTAAACTTCATTCAAAATGATGAGTTATTCACCAGCTGTTATCAACTACCAAGATCCTTCTTTATGGACCTCTGATGGTAGCTATGCCCTAGCCTTGAAAGGTCTACTATTTACTACCACTTTATTTCAGCTGAGATGCAAGTTCTCTCTGTCTCTGTGCTTGGGTTTTGTTTCATCAGGGACTTGCTTCAGAAAACTTGCAGAAATGTTGGGAGTATGCCATGCAAATATTTCTTGCTAACCTGATTTCAGTTCCCTGTTATAGTGACCAGCTATTGCCACAGTCTGCTACGCAATATATTTTGTTTTTTCATAAAACCCAGTGATCAGGATACAGTGCCATTTACCGCTGTCTTCAGAACCTTTGTCTCATTTGGAGAGAAATTTTATTTTTACTCTGAACTAAAAGTTAACTTACAATTTTAACCAAGTTACACCTAGAAGATTTCATGGTACAAATGTTCACATGTGCAAAACTTTAGAGGATTTGTGTTTATAAAAATACCAAGAATGGGAAGGCTTATTCATAAGGACAAATGTTTCATACAATTCTTTGTAGGAACTTTCAGGGAGTATTTGTATGTTGAAATTCAAAACATCATTCTACTCACTTATAACCAACTATAATAAATAATGATGGGAGACGAGCTAGAGAGCAGACATGTAGACACTCAGATACAGTGATATAAATACTCTGAGCGGTGCAGTGAGAGTAATATGGAAAAAGATCATCTGCTGTGGCAACCCCTAACAGGAGCAACTGAAAGAAGAAGAAGAAGAAGGTGCAGTCAGAGGAACAACACTAAAGCAGCTATGGTATTTGGAATAGTTTGGCCATTCCATGGACCATTATATTGTTACAGGTTAATTACAATCAGATGCCTTAAACTAATAAACAATATGCAGTTTGTTTCAGTGTATATGATAAAGCTGCGTCAGGGATGTGGATCTAAAAAAAAAATGGAAACCACACTGGGACAAGAGCACTGATTTGATGCTGGGTGCCACCACTTTGCTAAACCAGGCGGAGAACTTGCATACACCAGGGATTAAGCTAGCATGAAAATGTATGTGGCTTTATGCCAAGTTTAGTTTTTATACATTGCGATGTGAGTGTGGAAATGGGTGTATGCAACATTTTTGTGCGTACGCACCGTTTATACATGAGGCCCCTGGTGCCTATATAAAGAAAGGAAATCCACTTTCTGTATTACATCATACCTGAAGAAGGGGCCTGAGCTGCCTCAAAAGCTAGCATATTGTAATCTTTTTAGTTAGCCGATAAAAGGGGTAATTTTGTTTGACTTCTCATTGTGTCTGTAATGGCTAACACTGTATCACACCTTACTACTACAGACTTCTCTAAGTTAAATAAGCAATAGTTGTGATCAGAACGTTATAAACAGCTTCAAATATGGATGTCCTTTATTAAAATAAGTTTGAGGGAGCCTGTCATGTAATCAGATCAGATAAGCATGACAAGACTGAGGAAATAACACAGCAACAATCTAAGTAAGTTATGTTCATTTACATAACACAGCCAAGAAACATACCGGTTTACACCAATCAGCATACAGATAAATGGTATAATCTTTTATCACAGCTGTACCATTTGTATATCTAAAGGTCTCAAAATGGGTAAACAGATTAAAAGTCTTCGGCACATATTTACTGCATATCTAAAGTTGAGCTTCTTGTATATATATATATATATATATATATATATATATATATATATATATATATATATATATATATTCTAACAAAATAAAAAAGTATTAATTGTCACTGTCTCATCATTCTGTTGTTAAGAGTCTAAAGAACTTTACAAAGTTATACAAAAGTTATCCCAAAAAGTTGTACTGTAACAGTATATCACAGCAAAGTACGGGGTATATGTGTAGAAATTTACGGAATATGGCATTTTGATTAATTTCAATTAATATTTACACTTTAACATTAAAAAAATTTTTTTTCAGTGAATATAAAAATAATGTATTAAGATTATACATTCTAATGTGTTAAAATGGAAAACAAAATATATTTCAGTGGGGTATAATACTTTTTATAGTTGCTGAATTTCATTTATATTATTAGGTGCCACTGTGGCCTTTGTCATCTCATCAAAAAGAGCCTTTTCATTAAGTTGAGTATAATATTTGACTGGGGCTACAATTACTGATGAGTTCTTTCAGAACAGAGGAGCAGAGCTATGATTACAAGTGATTTGTCTTCCCAAAGCACCTTATTTTTCTTTGAACATATTTAGGTTTAGCTTCCCAGGTGGTTGCATGTTCAAGATTGCAGAGAATACTTTGAATATTTATACATTTATCAGAGACGAAAGGGAAATGATCATGGACAGTAATTTGTAAAAGTGAAACTGCTAATTATTTCCGAGAGATATATACACTAGTTGAAAACATTATAGCCCAGTAAATGCTGAAAAAAACACTATAATTTCATTATGAAAAAGAAGAAGAAAGAATGACATTTCTGATATTACCTGAATAAGTCACAGTGTGATCACATAATCACACATAACTGATGAAATATCATATTGGGGTCTTCCTCTACAAGCATATTAGACATAGTCACTGCAAAAAGTTACAATGAATTTCCTCCATAAGGTATTAAAATGTACTTCAGCTTATGGGGGGTGGATGGTTATCATTCCTGTCTCAGAAATTCAGGGACCTGTTGTTTTAACCCCAGCCTGATCACCATCTGTGTGAATTCTGCACTTTCTCCTTATGTCTATTGGTTTATCTAGGTAGTGTGGTTTACTTCTCCATCCCAAAATGAACATGCCACTTTGCTCAGTAACAGGAAGGCATTTTGGCTTGTGCATGCAATGCAACTGTTACTTGCCACCTCATATCTGTCTCACACATGTCTCACCTAAGTGTCCTCTATGGCAGTCTGCTCGCATACTAGGGCTGTCTTTACTTTCAAACCTTTATTTCAACCCAGTATACCACCAGTACAGGACTTCACAAAGCCATCTCCTTGTGCCCTTAATGGACTGCAGTTAGAAAAGAAATGAACAATCTAACCTCCCGGCCTGCTAGTAATAGTAAGACAGAGAGACTGTCTTTAAGCTTTCACAAATACAAATGGTATTTATTAACATCAAAAATAAATAACAGCCTTTAAAGTACAATATTAGAACAAAAAATATTCAATGGCAGAAAATATATACACAAAAGACAGTATTCATACTGTATTCATACAGTATACTAAAAGTAAAGTGTAAATACTTCAGTGATTTTTCATGTTAATTATTGATTTAACTTTAAGCTGTTAAAACATTTCCTACTTACTGTGAACTATATCGAGCTTCTTATTTTTTTAATACAATAGAGAGATTTGATTGAAAGCCTGATTTTGGGTATGAATATCCATTCATGTAGTTCTTTTGTAATTAATGAGAATGATGGTAACTTGTTGAACAGAAAATCAAACTGAATTAGGTTTAATTACAGTTACCTAAAACTGGTTGCTGTTACACAACCCGGTACAATTAATATCAAACTTTACTGCTTTGTCTATATTATGAGGAACAAACAGTTTCCCCACTCTAGCATAAGCAAATAAAATGCTATGGTTTGCAAGGATTATAAGAATTTGATAGTAATACAATATGGAAATCAGTTTAATTCAACAAAATTATCAGTTAACTTAACCTGCAAGGTTGTAATCGTCAGCATACTAGTCCTCTGACTCACACTCAGCTGTTTATTATACAATTTTGGAGTACCCTACTCAACTTCATAGTTTTAAAGAAACATCTGCAACTCACATTCATGGCCTGTATATATATATATATATACAGTAATCCCTCGCTATATCGCGCTTCGCCTTTCGCGGCTTCACTCTATCGCGGATTTTATATGTAAGCATGTTTAAATATATATCGCGGATTTTTTGCTGGTTCGCGGATTTCTGCGGATAATGGGTCTTTTAATTTCTGGTACATGCTTCCTCAGTTGGTTTGCCCAGTTAATTTCATACAAGGGACGCTATTGGCAGATGGCTGAGAAGCTACCCAGCTTACTTTTCTCTGTCTCTCTTGCGCTGACTTTCTCTGATCCTGACGTAGGGAGATTGAGCAGGGGGGCTGTTCGCACACCTAGACGATACGGACGCTCATCTAAAAATGCTGAAAGATTATCTTCACGTTGCTATCTTTTGTGCAGCTGCTTCCTGAAGCGACATGCTGCACGGTGCTTCACATACTTAAAAGCTCGAAGGGCACGTATTGATTTTTGATTGAAAAACAAACTCTGTCTCTCTCTCTCTCTCTCTCTCCCTGCTCCTGACGGAGGGGATGTGAGCTGCCGCCTTCAACAGCTTTGTGCCGCGGTGCTTCGCATACTTAAAAGCCAAACAGCCCTATTGATTTGTTTGCTTTTCTCTATCTCTGTGACATGCTCTGCTCCTGATGCGCACTCCTTTGAAGAGGAAGATATGTTTGCATTCTTTTAATTGTGAGACGGAACTGTCATCTCTGTCTTGTCATGGAGCACAGTGTAAACTTTTGAAAAAGAGACAAATGTTTGTTTACAGTGTTTGAATAACGTTCCTGTCTCTCTACAACCTCCTGTGTTTCTGCGCAAATCTGTGACCCAAGCATGACAATATAAAAATAACCATATAAACATATAATTTCTACTTCGCAGATTTTCTTATTTCGCGGGTGGCTCTGGAACGCAACCCCCACGATGGAGGAGGGATTACTATATATATATATATATATAAAATAAAGCTGAAGATTTTAACCATATCTAAAAACATTACAAATGCTTTGGTTTAAAAACTTGATGCTCCAAATAAGCATATACAGTATCATTAAAGAGAAGATATAATAAAAATTGTGCTAAACCTTTCTTGCCCCTGTGGATAATAGCTCATAGAATTCGCCAAAAAGAAAAAGGTGTTAGGGACCTAATGATATTTCATGCAGTGATAAAGGAGGACTGGTCTAGAAATACAGTACCTCAGCAATATCTGGACTGGTGTGAAGCTTTTATGCTCTGTGAGATTTCAGTGAGCAGGCCTTAACGGCTTAACTGTAAACCAAATGCCGCCCATTCACTCCCACTTCTGACTTACTGCATGACCCAAAGTAAGTCACTGAACCTGCCTGTTCTGTAATTGTAAAAAAGCTAATATATCTTTCTTTTAAAAAGCACCTTTTACTGATGGCCATCCTATAAAGACACCATTTAAGAAAGAGTGTGTACACTTTAAAATGGCTTCATTTTATTTCCATCCATCCATCCATCCATTTTCCAACCCGCTGAATCCGTACACAGGGTCACGGGGGTCTGCTGGAGCCAATCCCAGCCAACACAGGGCACAAGGCAGGGAACCAATCCTGGGCAGGGTGCCAACCCACCGCAGTCATTTTATTTCCTGGCCAGTCAATTGCAATTAAAATCCCCATCTTTGGACAGGTGAATAATATAATCTGAGGGCACATTGACACATATTTACACTTCAGTTTCATTTACTTATTAACTATCCAGGTAGTTATTTTTTTTTAAATCAACCATGAATTATACTGAAACCAGGACGTTTCCTTCAAATTTTTCCAGTTGAAAAGTAAAACACACAAAAAATGACCTTGCATACAATATTTGTCATAAATTGATGTCTTTTCACTAATGAGACTTATTAATTTAACACAGCTAAACCTTATTTGTATGTAAAATATCTCTCAAACCCAGTGGCTTTTGACTTAATGTTACTAATCCCACAGCCTATAGTCTGCAGTAAACTGTCCTTCATGAGAACCATTGCTTCTACAAGTCCTGAAACACTGCTGTGGTCTGCTGTTCTTTAGTCCAGCCATAAAGGATTTTGAGTACTTCCTCCGGAAAACACTCTAACAGTCAACTATTTTCTAATATGAAATGACAGTTTGGTAGTTTTGGCAATTTTGACATCCATAACTGTTGTGGATAGCCTCCCCAAATACGATTCATCAATTACTTGCGTGTTGCCAACCTTAAACTGTTTCCACCGCTGAAATACAGCAGTACAGCTAATTATTTCATCATGTAGGCTCTGCCGAAGATTGTCTTGTGCTAAGCAGGTTGATATGTGTGCTTATGTATATGTGTTGTTAGCTATTCAAGCGTGTTTTTTTTTCATGTTTCCTTTCAGTGCAAAAGACCCATGCATTTCCATCCTTTTACCTATTTACTTGCTAGATTTTAAGGAGCTACAAGTTGACCTTGAAACTGTGTTTAACAGTCTGTGATTCTAATAGGAATGGAGTTAGAATAGTTCCACACATTTTTGTAAATGTAAGTTAAACTGCAGTGGGATTGAGCCTGTCTCATAAAGGCCTGAGTTTCAGATTGTCCCTCAAGTTATTAGTGCTGCTCTGAAGCACAGATTGAAGATACTGTAGTTTTGTTTGTGCTAGCTTCATTTTAGATTACATTTTTATCATTCTTCTCCCTAATATTTTGCTTTTGTCTTCTTAAAGTCTTAACTGTAGACTGTGACTTTAAAGGATTTATTCTTGCAGATTGCTGTTTTATTCTGATGATTTTATTGATGTTTTTTCTTTTATTTTGTGTTTAGAATCCTATCACATTTTCAGTCTGTATTAAACGTTGGGGCTGAAAACGTCTTCATTGAACAGAAGAGTACTGATTTTTCTATCTGTACCTTACTATATTAAAATGGATTATCTTAAATGATCAATATGCTACTGGTGGCACATAATGTGATGCAGAGTTGCCAAGGTTTTAAGTTATGAAACAAACACCAAAAAAAGCAGCATATGTTGAACAAAGTCCCAACTGATACACACACTAATCTAGGGAAGGAAGGAAGATAAATCAATGTACAAAGACTTACTTGGCACAGTTGACAGTGTAGTCAGTGAGCACCTGTGTATGTAAACTAAACCCCAAAGGGTAAAATCATCACAGAGAAGTATAACAAAAGAAGATAACCAAAGAAAGGTAAATGTGCTCAATACGCACACCATTAATATGTAAAAAGCTCCTGAGCACAACAAAAGACAGAATCTGACTTTTGCAGGAAAGTTAGAACAATTGGATTTTTTACCATTCTTAAGACTTTGTTTATATTTTGACAGGAAAATACCACAACTTTCTCAAATCCACTTATTCCAATTCAAGTTCCCAGTAAGCTCGAGCCTATACCGCCAAATTAGGAAACAGCTCGCAGACTTAGCTTACACATACACACGCCTTCACTAGGAATACAATGGGTGCCTGTTTTTTATAGGAGTTCTGTCTCTCTTCTGCTTTTTTGGGGGGTTCGGGCAGGCAAACTTTCTTTTTTTCAATTATGGATAAATTGATATATTTATTAATATTAAGATATGGTGTCTGGCTGGTTTCTGCCAACTTTAATGGAATCTTTTAAATCAAAAAATATGCTGGTGTCATCGTAGATGCAAACCCAAGCAGTTGGCCCATCTCAACTGACATCTTGACGAGCTACAAGCCTGAAAGCTGTCACAGGTTGAGCAAAGAGGATTTGAAGAATTTGAAGTCTACCCACGTCTATAACATCTGAGAATGTAAGAGACTCTGTGAATGTAAAGTGGAATGCATTAAATGTTTCCATACTCAGGTAGCACTGCAATCACTGCAGCCTATTGCACCTAATCACAGAAGCAGCTTGACCAAAGATGGAAAACATGAAAATCTGGCACAAGGATAAAAGTAAGGTGGAAAGGAATCAGAACATTTTTAAATAAGTTGGATGAACTTTACATCTAATGTTGAGTCATGGTGAGTTCAGGCACTATGGCATTTGCTTATTGTTGAGAACCAGCTTAAACTTCTTATTTTAGATGCCCATGTTTCATCTGATAAGATCAGAAGGAGTGAAAAAGACAAGAGTGGGCCTGGAGATTAGTGAATGACTAATGGTTAAAAGCAAGCACATTACAATTAAAGCTGAAGAAGGTGAGACTACCTTCCCCATTCTCATCTCATTCTACAGGGGCATTATTCAGAGTGTTCTAACCAACTGCATCATCTGATTCAGGAACTATAGTGTCTCTGACCATAAGGTCTTGCGATGGATAATACACACTGAAGAAAAGATCATTGGGCCCTCTCTTTCCTACATTGAAGACATCTTTGTAAAGCATTGTATCCACAAAGCTTAAGCATTATGAAGGACCCCTCCCACGGTATATTTGTCCCACTTTTACCTGGTAGGTACTGTAGCCCTTGGCTGTCCTGCTTCTGAACTCTGTGCTGCCACCCTGCTCTCAGATCTACCCCTAGTAGCGAATTTATATGTAGCACATTTGTTATTTGTCCTGTGTTTATGTATATTTTGCACCATGGTCCTGGATAACGGTATTTCATGCTGCTGTATGCTGCAATACTATGTATGGATGGTATGACAATAAAGTGACTTGACTTCAAATACTGACTGAATTTATCCATGTTACTGCCTAACTTGGTAAGTTACATCATCTTGATTAATGTTTATTAACATAGGAACAGAAGTTATTCACATTGTACTAATACCCCAATGAGTGAATCATTCTGATCCTAGAATGCTGGCGACGTAACCAGGGGGATATTGAAACAAACAAACTTAAATTTCAGATTTCATTTGAAGCCACAAGAAGTGGGACCTTCTATATTCGAATGTCAAAGCATTTAACTGAAAACCTGCAGTACAATCAAGTAGATCTAACCATCTTATTGCCACCTACAAACCTGTTATTGATAGCAGCAGCTCTCTTTTTCAAGCGAGAAGTTTTTATGTATGTTTTTTTTAATATATCATATTTATATTTTTCTTGAACTTCTGTAACTAAGCATTGCAGTACAGTTTAAACTATGTATTTAACTGTATGTGACAAATAACCTTTGATTTGATTTGATTGATTTAACACTCAAACCAGTAGTCTAGTAATGTTATGACTACAGTCGGGCACTGTGATGTATTAACTTAAGCACTATAAACATCAAACTTGCCAGTTGAATTCTCATGTCTGATACACTATGCAACTGTAAAAAAATGAAAATGTAAGCAGTTTTACTAGCCGTGTTTACTTATATAGTGCCTAAGGATGGGGTTTGGTACCAAAAGATGCTACCGAAAATGAAGGATGTTTATTGTAATAAACTTGTAACAATAATAATTTTTGGCCGTTACTTTCTTAAAGAATATGAACAGCACTACTTTCTGATATATTTCCCTATTTTTACAGGTTGTAATCAGACATGGGATACAATTGTGTGCTGGCCAGAAGCTAATACTGGAGAAACTGTCAGCATTTCCTGTCCTTCTTATCTTTCCCATCTCCTGAAAAGTCAAGGTAACAAATATATGAAATCAATATATGTTTTATTTTATAAACATTTCTGTTACATTTACATCATTTAGCAGACGCTCTTATCCAGAGCGACTTACAACAGTGTTTGTTAGTTTTTTTTCGCATACCCCTTGGGGTCAGAGCGCAGGGTCAGCCATTGTACAGTGCCCCTGGAGCAATTACAGGTTAAGGGCCTTGCTCAAGGGCCCAGCAGAGTAAGATCTCTTTTGGCACTGATGGGGATTCGAACCGGCAACCTCCGGGATACCAGCGCAGATCCTTAGCCTCAGAGCCACCACTCCGCCTAAAGTAGATACGTTCTCAAATGAGATATCAACAATTAGGGAATCTTGATGGAAAAGCATTGAATACATATGAGGAGAATAACAGAATAAAGCCTTACAATATTTTATTAATTTTATTTGTGCCACAAGAGTTAACTTTCAATATATTTAAATTGCTTTAGTAAATAAATTGATGAAGACTAAATGGTTTTCACCTTTGTTGTAATATTGCATCATGCCAGCTAATATTTTCAGCCATGTATAACCAATATTTAAAGTTTTAAACATAAACATAAAGTCTAAGTACATGACCTATGCTACTGGCGTTTCACTCAATTATGCTAAAAAATGTTGATTGAATGTATTCTTCTTTTTAGGAATAATCTACAGGAACTGTACTGTTAATGGCTGGTCCAATCCATACCCACCATACTATGTCGCCTGTGTTGCAAAAGATGATATTGCTGATGAGGAAGTGAGTCCATTTTCATATGCTGTTGTAGTAGATATGGTTTGAATAGAAATATTTAAATAAAAACACAATCAGCTCCTATGGTGTTATGGCCAGGTAATGTAATGTGAAGCAAATAAAATCAATAATTAGTATGTTTTAAATGCTTCTGTAAGTTTAGAGTATGTTATTTTTTTCCTGTGTATATATTTTACATCTTGATTAATTATTTTTAATTAATGTTTAGTTTTTCATAGCTTTATTTTTGTTTTGTGACGCCATTTTAAATCATCATGATCTCCACAATTTTCTCCTTGCTCTGTCCCAGGCAGTCCTATGTTACTGTTCTATGGTGGATGTTTGTAACATGACCTGCATCTGGTAGTACTAATCAGTCTAAGTCCATACAAATCTAAATAACAACATAGATGAAACAGGAATTTCTCTACCATAAATTGTTTCAGTGAGATATTGGATTCAGTAGAATAACACTCTTTTGAAAAAAGTTGCTGATTTTTTTAAAAATAAGTTTCATTTGTTTTATGGCCTAAGTATTTTTCATGCTCAGAATATTATATGAAGTATTTTCTGAACTGCAAAATGGCAGCCGTCCTTGTTCTTAACATTACACGAGGTGGAAACAACCCAAAAGCAAGTATTTATTGCACATTTTTTCCTATTCCTTCTCAATAGCCAGAAATGTATTTTTCGAAGATTTCTTTATATTGCACAGAAAAGAGAAAGTTGTTGTTGAAATGTTTTTCACAGAAATATGAAAGGTTGGGTTAATCCATTCATTGTCTTGACTACAGCAGGTAAACAATTGATAAAAAAATGCCATCATTTTCTTGCAATACAAAAACAGAAAACTATGAAGAACTAGTTGGGGAGCTTGTGTGTAACATGTCTTTAACAGTAGAATTATCAGAGCCTACGAAAAAATTCGTAGATCCGTCCCACCTAAAATCGCTTCTTAAATCCATTCGCACCTCTCTGCCAACGTCTTTTGTCTTCTAAATGTGCAGATAAAGACAAGCTGCAAGCAGCCGGCTATTCCATCCCCCCACTGACTTAGAACGTGCACAAACTTCTCCCAGCTCATGCCTTGATTGATTATCTACAGTGTTAGAGTGGAAATAATGGATCATTATTTGGAACACACGCATTTCATGTGTGTTCCGTTTCTACAGTAATCTGTGTAAACACATTTTTAAAACAGAAACGTTTTTCATATTCTAGTAGTAAATGACAAAATGTAGGCATAAACTATATAATGTATGAAGCGAGAAGTCCAAATATAAAACAGAAACTTTCACAAAAGGTACAAATATAACAAAACAAGTGTGCTTTTATTCAAAAATATAACTGCAGGAAAAAAAGCCGCCTTATTTTGTGACATTGACATGCATTTACTGCTGTGGCGCAACAGTATCA
Source organism: Erpetoichthys calabaricus (assembly GCF_900747795.2). Taxonomy (NCBI): domain Eukaryota; kingdom Metazoa; phylum Chordata; class Cladistia; order Polypteriformes; family Polypteridae; genus Erpetoichthys; species Erpetoichthys calabaricus. Next base: position 189,480,498 of record NC_041399.2, read on the forward strand.
GTTGCTGACTGGGAATCAAAAGGTCACAAGTTCGATCCTGCACGACTCCCTTTTGAGAAGTGAGCTGCTCTTATTCTTACTATCTTTATATATAAAATCCCTATGTGCGTCCAGGTGTCCGTGTGTGGGTGTCTTCTGGTGAAGTGCGCATGCGCGGGGCACGGTGCGATGCGCGATATTACTGTCAGAGAAAGTTAGAGGTGTTTTACGGAAATACAAACCAGTATTACTGCGAGAGGAAATTAAAGGTACACAATACAGTGACGCATATTACAGCCACATACAAGCCAGTATTACTGTCAGAGGAGATTAAAGGCATATTACCGACGCGCATGCCTGTATTACCGCTAGAGAAAATTAAAGGTATATTATGGACGTACAAGCCAGCGGACGTACAAGACGGTATCCTTCAATAAGGGCGTGCACAAAAAGGCGAGCCTCAAAAGGGCAACCTCAATTGGGCGCAGCGAATAAAGGCGCGCGTAAATAAAGATCTGCACCTTTGTTGCTCTTCACATATTCCAGAGCCATTTTTAAATTATCTACGAACGCCTTTATTCGCAGCGCTCAATTGAGGTTGCCCTTTTGAAGCTCGCCTTTTTGTGCGTGCGCCCTTATTGAATAGAGCCGTACAAGACAGTATTACTGTCACAGAAAATTAAAGACACACAATACACGGCAGCAGCCCACGAAGAACGGTCAGCTCAGCAAGTAAACATCAACAAAAGAAAGGCTGAAAGAAAGAAAAATACGACCAACAAAAAGAATGAGGTCAAAGTCCCTTGCCATTTAATATAGACTGTTCCTACTAATGTTTATGCACTACTGTTCTAGCGCCCGTTATTGTAACAGGCTAAATGACTAGTTTTAGAATAAAAACATACATTTGATTTCAGTCTGTAACAGCCGGTGTAATTTATGATACTTGTAAAGGTTAGCTTTGTTTTTTTATTCACTTTTCATTCTCTCAGTCACGTTCAGGATCCTCCCCCCCCCCCCATTTGAAACTGCTGTTTTCACATAAAGACGCGCTATAGCTCTGCAGTGTATCACGATACATACTATCGCCCCTCCCACCCAGGGATCTGACACACAAACGCTGGCGAATCTGCCTTCTTCATATCTCACTGTCACTTGATTTTCTTTTTATTCAGTTTTATTGAGTGTTCCTACTCACGCTGAATTAGTATGCACCTTATGGTCCATGATGTAAAAAAAAAACCCCAGAGACATAGGTATGTATGATATTTGGAATTATTTGTTTTATTACCTGTATAGTACATTTCGTAAAACTTTGTGGCACGGATGCAACATTATTTATATTATTCATATTCATTCGCATAACATCTTGTGGTTTGTAATCAGTGACTGCGTGTTTTTTTTCCCCCGATCTTGCCAGTCCCCACATGTTGCTGTATGTTGCTGTTTCTTTTGTACTCCAAGACATGCAGAGGAAAGAATAGTACAGAGCAGTAACTTCAGCGCTATATGCAATCATCAGACACTCCCCATCTGACACTGCTGTTTTCACATAAAGACACGCTACAGCTCAGCAGTGCACTTGTGACTGCATTCTCGTACCAATGCTTGCGAACTGAAGTGTCTGTGTGCACTTTTCGTGGCATTTATTTTTTGTATCCAAATGGTGCCATCTTTTGCCTTTATGCCTGATGCAGCTGCGCTGTTCTTATTTTGGACTGGACGTTTCCTGCGGGGAGGGCTTCTGTTCTCTTTCTCTTCCTCGATATCAAAAATAAGTTCCTCGCCACCGTCTGAGTCGTAATCATCCATTTCTTGCAGCAGAAGGGGACAACCTTCTCTTTCATAACAGAGCTGTGGCCATTGCGGTGTCTGTTTGCTTAAAATAATAATCAAGCACAACAGATTCACCTATGTTTGTGTGTCAGGTTTTATCTCGCCACATCAGAGAATTCCACATCTGAGAATTCCCTGTAATTTGCAGCTCTATTCATTATCTCAAAACACCACTCACATTCACAGTAATTTCCAGTTATGGCCACCACTCCCACCCATGCCCACAACCATACAGAACTGATTCTACATCAGAGAATTTCCAGTTCCAGGATAAATTCACACCCGATCTGACGCTGTTCGTTTTCAAATAATATTGCATTAGTGCAAGGATGTTTTCACATATATTGTCTCTTTCTTTCAGGTGTATAATAGGAAACCACAGCATAGACAGAAGTGTGTACATTGTAACAGGTACACACGTTGTAAATGTAGGATAGACAATCCTTGTGTGTGTGTGAACTGTTAACATTTGAATCTGATGATTGCATATAGCGCTGTCTTATTCAGTGTGCGCAAGAACATGCAGGTGGCCAGTTGCTGTGTGCTACAGCATGCAGGCGGTGATCAAGGCACATTTAAAAAAAACGAAAGTGATAAATATATGTGACGTTTTGAAAAAATCATTTTATGACGCGAATAGTACCAATCAGAAAACACTGTCGAAGTAATGCAATATTATTTGAAAACGAACAGCGTCAAATTGGGTGTGAATTTATACTGGCGCTGTTTGAGTCAGATCAGAAGCTGAATAAGCTGAATAAGCTCCTGTTTTGACTCTAAGTAAAAAGCATGAATTAATCAACAGAAATAACCACAATCGACATTTTAAACTTAACGATTTACAGTGCATACCAATTTATACATTTTTATGTCCGTTTGAGGTCAAAAAAGAAAAAAAAAGTTACACTTTCTCCCCAGCAGGGAATCGAACTCAGGTCTCGAAGGCACGGCAGGAATGCTGCACTCTGAGTCAGCAAATCTTAGCGTTATGCCACAGAAGGTTTTGTAATGTTCTTGAACCTTTTGTGAAAGTGTGTATTTGATCTTTGGACTTCAGGCTTCACACATTATATAGTTTATGCCTACATTTTGTAACATTTATTACTAAAATATGAAAAAGTTTCTGTTTTAACAATGTGTTTACACAGATTACTGTAGAAACCAAATAACGATCTATTATGTCCACTCTAAAACTCCAGCAGTTCAGTCACTCCCATATAATCAAACAAGGCATGAGCTGGGAAAACAGTGAACATTCTGCGACGGTGGGGGATGGAATAGCTGGCTGCTTGCTGCTCGTCTTAATTGGCACATTTAGAAGACAAAGTCGCTGGTGGAGAGGTGAGAATGGTTTTAAGGTGGGCCGGATCTACGAGTTTTTTTGTAGGCTCTGGTAATTCTAGTGTTAAAAATCCATTTCCTACAATCTCTATTGGATTTTTTCCCTGAGAACATGTACAGTGGTGTGAAAAACTATTTGCCCCCTTCCTGATTTCTTATTCTTTTGCATGTTTGTCACACAAAATGTTTCTGATCATCAAACACATTTAACCATTAGTCAAATATAACACAAGTAAACACAAAATGCAGTTTGTAAATGGTGGTTTTTATTATTTAGGGAGAAAAAAAAATCCAAACCTACATGGCCCTGTGTGAAAAAGTAATTGCCCCCTTGTTAAAAAATAACCTAACTGTGGTGTATCACACCTGAGTTCAATTTCCGTAGCCACCCCCAGGCCTGATTACTGCCACACCTGTTTCAATCAAGAAATCACTTAAATAGGAGCTGCCTGACACAGAGAAGTAGACCAAAAGCACCTCAAAAGCTAGATATCATGCCAAGATCCAAAGAAATTCAGGAACAAATGAGAACAGAAGTAATTGAGATCTATCAGTCTGGTAAAGGTTATAAAGCCATTTCTAAAGCTTTGGGACTCCAGCGAACCACAGTGAGAGCCATTATCCACAAATGGCAAAAACATGGAACAGTGGTGAACCTTCCCAGGAGTGGCCGGCCGACCAAAATTACCCCAAGAGCGCAGAGACGACTCATCCGAGAGGTCACAAAAGACCCCAGGACAACGTCTAAAGAACTGCAGGCCTCACTTGCCTCAATTAAGGTCAGTGTTCACGACTCCACCATAAGAAAGAGACTGGGCAAAAACGGCCTGCATGGCAGATTTCCAAGACGCAAACCACTGTTAAGCAAAAAGAACATTAGGGCTCGTCTCAATTTTGCTAAGAAACATCTCAATGATTGCCAAGACTTTTGGGAAAATACCTTGTGGACTGATGAGACAAAAGTTGAACTTTTTGGAAGGCAAATGTCCCGTTACATCTGGCGTAAAAGGAACACAGCATTTCAGAAAAAGAACATCATACCAACAGTAAAATATGGTGGTGGTAGTGTGATGGTCTGGGGTTGTTTTGCTGCTTCAGGACCTGGAAGGCTTGCTGTGATAGATGGAACCATGAATTCTACTGTCTACCAAAAAATCCTGAAGGAGAATGTCCGGCCATCTGTTCGTCAACTCAAGCTGAAGCGATCTTGGGTGCTGCAACAGGACAATGACCCAAAACACACCAGCAAATCCACCTCTGAATGGCTGAAGAAAAACAAAATGAAGACTTTGGAGTGGCCTAGTCAAAGTCCTGACCTGAATCCAATTGAGATGCTATGGCATGACCTTAAAAAGGCGGTTCATGCTAGAAAACCCTCAAATAAAGCTGAATTACAACAATTTTGCAAAGATGAGTGGGCCAAAATTCCTCCAGAGCGCTGTAAAAGACTCATTGCAAGTTATCGCAAACGCTTGATTGCAGTTATTGCTGCTAAGGGTGGCCCAACCAGTTATTAGGTTCAGGGGGCAATTACTTTTTCACACAGGGCCATGTAGGTTTGGATTTTTTTTTCTCCCTAAATAATAAAAACCACCATTTACACACTGCATTTTGTGTTTACTTGTGTTATATTTGACTAATGGTTAAATGTGTTTGATGATCAGAAACATTTTGTGTGACAAACATGCAAAAGAATAAGAAATCAGGAAGGGGGCAAATAGTTTTTCACACCACTGTAAGTGGTTTCTAATGACCATAGGCAGAGATTCCACCAGGTTATCATTCAAATGAACAGATGTTACAGTGGGAAGTGGAGTGAGTCTGTTTTAGCAGACATCTGTTGTCATACCACCATGAAACACCTTCAGGATTATAAGATGAAAAAAGCTACCAAGTGACTACTTTTTGTAAGTAATAGTTATACCAAAAGAATTAAATCAGGAAATTGTAATTCTTTCAACTTTAAATAATTATTTTTAAAAATATAATTTCCTCTAAAATAGTGTTGTTTTCATTTTAAACCATTATCTTTTAAAAACTGGATGTGATAAGTTAATTCTGTTGCCAGATTTAATCCAACACACTCAATGTTATAAAGAAAACCTAATAATTATTTTTTTGCACACCAGTGTTATTTTTGAGAGGTAAAAATCTCAAGATATAAGAATATTAAGTTAACAAAATGTAAAAATAATCAATAAATTCTCCATGCCTCACAAGTATTTTTGCATCAGTTATACAAGCATGTCTTTAGGGATGTGGGAGGACACACAGACAACAACCAATGTCAATGTCAATTTATTTATATAGCACATTTAAAAGAACATAGGAATGCTGTGGCCAAAGTGCTTTACAATACAAGAAGAAAAAAACATACAATTAACATAAATAACATAAACAGAAATAAAATAACTAGCAACAAGATTTTAAAATCAATTCGAAAACTGACAGGCAGCCAGTGTAAAGAAGCTAATATTGGAGAAACAGAATCAGACTTTCTTGCCTCAACCAGAAAGCATTCTGGACCAACTGTAACCTGCACATCAGGGATTTGCTAATCCCAGAATACAGCAAGTTGCAGTAATCAAGGCAAGAAAAGATAAAAGCATGAGTAGCTTTCTCAAGATCCCTAGAAGATAAAAAAGGCTTGATCTTACCTAAAAGACAACGCTGGAAAAAGCAACTCTTGACTACAGAATTAATCTGTTTCTCAAAAGAGAGGTTACTGTCAAAGATAACACCAAGATTGCGGACTTGAGGTTTGCAAAAGACAGAGAAAGAGGCGAGAAGTCCAAGACCAATTTGGGCTTTAGCTGATGGACCCACTATAAGAACCTCCGTTTTTTCTTGATTCAGATCAAGAAAATTATTAGCCATCCAGGATCTTAGTTCAAAAAGACAGTTGTGCAGTTGATTCATTGCAGAGTTTCAGACGGGAATATAAACCTGTGTATCATCAATATAGCAGTGAAAAGAAATATTAAATTTCCTAAAAGTAGCTCCAATAGGGTGAAGGTACATAGAGAATAAAATAGGACCCAAAATGGATCCCTGAGGATTACCACATTTAAGAGGAGCAGTAGACGAAAAAGAGGAATTTAAAGTCACTGAAAAGTGTCTACCAATTAGATATGAACTGAACCAGTTAAGATCAGCCCCTTTAAGCCCAACAAGATCTTCAAGCTGCAACAGCAATATCTCATGGTCAATAGTGTCAAAGGCAGCAGACAGGTCAAGGAGGACAAGGACTGCAGTGTCACCCAAGTCAGTAATAATAGAGATGTCATTGAATATTTTCAGGAAGGCCATCTCAACACCATGATAACGCATAAAGCCAGACTGGTAGATCTCAAATAAATTATTGGAGTTAAGGTGATCAACCAATTAATTATAAATAATTCTTTCTAATATTTTAGCCAGAAATGGCAATTGGGAAATCAGACGAAATTTGGCTAAAACTCCAGGATCCAATTCTGCCTTTTTTAGACAGGGATGCACCGCAGCATGTTTAAAAAATGAAGGCACAACCCCCTCACTAATAGAATCATTGATAATGGCTAGTAAAGATGGACCCAAAACATCAAAGGCTTTCACTAAGAGGAGTGGTGGTACAATATCAAGAGGACCGAGATTAGGTTTAAAGCTGTCAATAGTACTTTTTAACTGTGAAAGTGAGACAAGATTAAAAGATTCCAAGACAATGCCATGATTAACAGTAGGAAGTTCATAGCCAGTTGGAACAATACCACAACAGATTGTATCAATTTTACTGACAAAGAATGAAAGAAACTGCTCACATGAAAGAACAGTACTGTTTAATCCTGTCACAGAATGAGGGTGAATGGCTGCGTTAATTGAATAAAATAAGACCCTAGAATTCCTAGAATGACACGATACTAAATCAGCGAAGAAATCATGTTTAGCTTTCTTAACTGCAACCTGGAAGTTGAATAGAGAAGTCCGAAAAATCTGTTTAGAAACAATCAGTCCATCTTTTTTCCAACACCGTTCCGCAGTTTGACAGGCGCGGCGTAGCGATAGAGTAGTTTCATTTAGTCAGGGAGCAGGTCTTCCCTTATTACAGCGTATCTTGAGCAGAGCAATTGAGCCCAAAACCGTTTTACAAGAAGAATTAAATTCTAAGACAGAATCATCTATATCATCATATTGGACATGTAAATCAAGACTAAAGAATATGGTTTTAAAATCGTGATATAATAGAGTGTCTGAATCTGTGAGGTGACAGTGCTACTCACCTTGCCATCCTTGCTTTGCTTAGAATTTAATGAATAAATATATTTATAAGTTAAACATCAAAAGGTTAAGATCAAAAAATTAAAAATTATAAAGCACTTATTTAGAAAAACATTAGCAGTTTCAAAGTAGAGTAGAGTCAAAAACAAGAAAAATGTTATTACGTGTAACATGTAAATATCAAAACACCAACATAAATATAGTAGAAAAGGTATGTCTAGTGTCCACTGCTATACTGATGTAGAGTTAGTACACATCCTTTGTGTGACACTGATTCTTTACAAATGGCCGATTCAACTAATGGTTCAGTTTTAATTTGTTGTAAAACTGACTTTACAGTTTTTCATTTACACATTAATAATGATGGGTTACCTTAGCGTGGTAAGATACATAGAAATATTCATGATTTTTTGCAGCATAATGTTATTTTATCCACTAGATGGGAGCAGAATACTACCCTGAGAGTTACTCTGGCTTAACACTGTAGAGTATTTCTCAACCTTTCCATTTTTTACCATGGTACTGTCTTCTCAAAACACTAAGGGAAGGGAAGTGAATTGAACACAATCATCATAATGTAAGGGGGAGATACCCTTGGTGAATCAATCTTGATTGTCATCAACCCACTTCAATTATAAACAACGGCCAACCAGCAACTGCATGCAACCCAGTGGTTGAGAATAATTGGTACAGGAGAGCATTACACTTCACCCCGAGTCTGACTTGAGTGTAACCATAATTACATAGAATTCTGAACTTGGGTAATGTTTGGGGTTAATGCCAAAGAGGTTAAAAGGAAGGACTTCAACCATAAATAAAACCTTACGATTGAGTGGCTTTCAAAAAAATAATTTAGTACAGTATAAATTTTCAGAGGATAGGTGTCACAGAGCTGAATTAATGCACACCAAGCAGATGAAAAAGGACAAAAAAACTACTATGGTTGGAATATCTGTTTCAAAGGTTTAGTCAGAAAACATTTAGTGTTGAACCATAATATTCATAGATAAGAAGAAGGGTATTCATCCACATAGTTAACCAACTTAATATAATTTTAGGCAGACAGAGGCTATTCTGGCAGTAGTGGTACCAATAAAGGATCCATCCCTGGACAAGGTGCTGATGTAATAGAGGCCACACGTACCTAATCAGTGTTAGGCCAATCCTAATCACTAACTTGGATGAGTGAGTGTTTATAAATAAATTACCACAGACATGCAGAGAGCAAGCAAATTTTACACAGTTATCATGTCATAATTTAAACACAGATTGCTGGAGCTGGAAATTAGCGGTGCTAACCGTTATATTTCTATACTGCTCTAAAATGGCAGAAGTCACAAATATAATTATGAACTCATTGATAGCCATTTTATTTAATTAAGTACATAAAGAATTGTAGCTTCTGGCTCGAGTTAGGAATCTAGCACAAGCATGTTATTCATCGCTGAGCAGACAGCAATTTTCGACGGATTCATTGGAGCATTGATTTTGTTCAGTATTATGTTTTAGCCTCTTCTGTCATGCATTTTCTATTATATCAAAAGATACTTTTGACTCAAATTCTGGTTTATAGCCCTAGGGAAATTCAATAACTGTAATAGAACTGTGAAATTTAAAATTAGGCACTCATATTTAGAATTGAAATATATTTTATTAAAATCACACCCTTTGCATTGCTACTTTGGTTATACATATGCAGATCATATTGTACTTAATGAAGTATATAATTTGTTAGGCAGTTTACTGGAACATTAATATACAGTAAATAAGAATCAGGATCCATAGCAATATTTTAATAAAGGTAAAATTATTCAATATATGTTAAAATATGTGTGAATTTCTCCCTCTTTTTATTTTAATCTTACAAATAAGCAACTAAGCACAACCATTTTGTGGTTTAATTTTAGCTAATCCGTGCACTTCTGGTTAGTGGGAACTGGAAGCTAACAAATTCTAGGCAGGTTGTACACTCAACTTGGCTATTTTAGATCTTCTAATGAGATTGACACTATAGCTTGGAGCTGGTGGTTAAAGCCAGAAAAAGTGGTCGAAACCCATATGAAGATGGGACAGATCTGCAAACGCCACAAAAAGACAGCACAGCTGGTGTCAGTTCTCGCTGCAGTGCCATTGTCATTCTCTATTATTCACTAATGAAAACTGTAATAGGAGAGGATCCTTGTAGTAGTCCTCTGTACCTAGGATAACACCCACAAGACAAAACCTATAAAAATAAAAACACATTATTATAGGAGAAGGTTGCATATGGAAGAAAATAAAGTATCATGTAAAGAGGATGAAAAGAATAAACTTACTGCCCCTCTGGTCCTACCTCAACATGTCACAAACCATTTCAAACAGGCAGAGTGGCCCAGCGAAAAGTCTCAGCATTCCCTTTCCTACCTTTCATTTTTTTTGTTTGTTTTTAAAGTATCAAAGTTAGCTTCTCTTACCCTGGCCAACTGAGACTTTTCCAGCAACTTTTCTTCTGACTCCATACTCAATATGGTTGGCCACAAGGTGACTTTAAATGTCATTCTCAGGTTAGGTTCAAACAATCCCTGGAATCAGATCAAGTATCAGGGCCACCTGTCATTTCTTCTAACCTTTAGATCCTATTTATAGGGCACGTCTCCAAGGTAAGGTTTATAGTATGTACCTCCCATGCACAGACTCACACAGCCTACACAGTTGTAGTGCCTGATTTCCTCTGAATCTAAAAAAGGGACGGTAAACCAAACTACATTAGATTGGAAGCTGATTGGGGTATACATCCTCTTGAACACATCACAAGAGATCTCACACTGGTTCTTTAAGCTTGGGTTTTCCTGATTAGGAAACTAATTAAACTCCTAACTAACATTCTAGATTAATGTCCATACACTTAAAAGGTTGACATGAAAGTATCTACTTGTGTGACAAAGTTATTTCTTCCTGCATACATGGCAAACCTTTTGTCAGACATCTATTACTGTATATACTGTAAATACAGGTCAGAATAACTGGAAAACATTAAAATGAAAATATATTTTTTTTTATTTCACAAGTCTCTCCGCAGCAATAGCACCAATTACAAACTTTTAATTAAAATCTTTTGCTTCTAGCTTTGCCAACTGGTACCTTCTGCCAACTCTGGGTAAAAAGAGTTCTAGTCATCTAAAATTTCTCCTTTAAGCTATGATAGGTGGAAAGGGAAAAGCTAAAACATAATTTCTTACCCCACAGCTACACATTTCACATACTAAAGGTAACATCAATTTTCTTCTCCTTCTTGATGAATACTCACAAAGGATCTTCTGATGACAACATCTAAGTATAATTGACTGCAGTTGACTATTATTAAGTATTGCTAGTGCTATGACAATAATGGCATGTACTGTACTATTCCACCTGACATCTTGTGACTCTAATGCCGAATGCTCAGCCATTTCATATCTTGGGCTCTAGGCATGTTTTCTGCAGTTTTTCTGTTTGTAAAATGTTACTATTTAAAGTTACTATTTGAATATAAAAAGTTGCTTTCTTGCAGAATTGAAATGCTCATAAAATTTATTTATGAATATTTTCATTCCAGAGCTAAATCTGCAGGACATCCCAAGCTGCTTTTTCCACCAGTCTCTAGTTGGTCATCTCTGTGTATATAAAGTCCCACAATTTACACTACATGTCTGGACAAAAACGTAGCCATGACATCCAAGGAACTCTTTGTAGACATTCTTCTTAATCTTTTCTCTCTTTTTTGCTTGTGGGATCAATGTGCTTGATCAACCTTCACCAAACAGCTCAGTCCAGGAACAATAAAGTCCTTTTCCTTCAGATCTTCTTTTACTTTATCCATCCAAATTCGGATTCAGCGGGTTGGAAAATGGATGGATGGATGTCATCACATGTCCATACCACTTTAACCTACTTTCCTATATTTTGTGAGATAGCTCTTCTACTTTTGTTGTACCTCATATCGTCTCTTTTCTTATTCTATACTTTTTGTAACTCCACACATCCATCTCAACATTTTCATTTTTGCCATGTCTAACTTGTCATGTTCTTGTTTTATTACACATACATTATTGCTAGTCTTACCACTGTCTTAAAAACCTTACCTTTAACCTTCAACTTAATTCTTTGATCACACAATGCTTCTGATACCTCCTTCCAATTGTTCCATCCATACTGCACTCTATGGGTTATCTCTGCATCTAGTTTTCCATCTTGGGTTATCACTGATCATAGATATTTAAATGTATCCTCTCTTTTCAAAAGCTCTCCCTGCAAACTGAATGGACTTAAAAACACCAAGGAATTGTCTGTAGACCTCTGCAATTAAATTGTGGTTGGGCTTGAGTAAGGGAATGAAACCATTGCTAAGGCGCTGAGTGTTCCCAGGAGCACAGTAGACTCAGTAATTCTGAAATGAAGGACATTTGGAACCACCAGGACTCTTCCTAGAGGTCATGAAAAACCCAATAGTCACTTCAACAGAGCTTCACAGGTCCTCTGCTGGGATGGGAATACCTGTCAGAAGGACAACCATCTCAGCAGCACTTCTTTAACTAGGCACATATGAGTTTGTCTAATTGAATTTAAAAGACTCTAGCAGCATGAGGAAAAACATTCTCTGGTCTGATGAGACAAAAATTAAACTCTTGGGGCAGAACTCCAAAGACTAGGTTTGGCACTGATCATCACCTGTCCTAATATCATCTCTATGGTGAATCAAGTTGGTGGCAGCATCATGCTATGGAGGTGTTGCGCAGTGACAATGAAGGGTAGACTTGTCAGAATTGAGGGAAAGGTGAATGTAGCCAAAAACAGAGAGGTCCTTGAAGAAAACCTGTTCCAGAGTGCAGGCAACCTCAGATTGGTGCCACTGGTCACCTTTCAGCATGAAAAAAACACTAGAGTGGAGTCTCTGACTGTCCTTATGTTGGTCAGCCAAAGCCCAGAATTAGCATTGTGTGGAAAAACTGTTTGCATCCTCCACGTGCACCATATCTTCCCTCTCATAGTTTGGTTTCTCTGAGAATTCTTGTTGCCCTTGTCAAATCTTTTCCATCTGGTAGTACCACAGAATAGAATGTTAGGCAGTATACCTTTTGTGATGTGTGATTGGCACTGAAAAAGTGAAAAGACTTGTCATAAATGCTGGTTCTTGCATTTTTTGCAAGGTTTTTGAAAAACAGATTATTGACTGAACAACAATGTTTTCATTTTGGGATAAATTGTAATTTATGTAATTCTGAGTTTTTCGAAGACACCAACAGCAAAGAAGACTCTTTTGAGATCAGAGTGTATTCTCTTTGTAAAGAATTAAACACTTTGAGAAATGATACCTATAATGAATATCTAGCAAAGAATACATTTGTGATAGAAAAACAAAGAAGCATATGTGCTAATATTAGAAATGTTTTCTGTTTTTTCATTTTGCTTTATATACAGTAGTGCCTTTCATTATGTAGTTCATTACCAAGTGTTGAATTTATGAATAGAAGCAATGTAAGGGATTTGCTCAGAGTGGCATTATATACAACAACAGTGTGACAACCAAAGACTGAGGATGTTGTGGTAAATCCAGGAGAGGTCATTTGCAACAAAGGAGAGTACAGAATGAAGTCCACTAGCTAAAAACAGCCTAAAATTTCAAAGTAAAGTTCTGCATAGATAAAAGATACAATGAAATTATGCATTTAGTATTGCTGGAAGGAATTTGATCTCAGTATTAACAAGTCATTTTTAAACCAGCATTTCATTAGAATGTGCTGAATGTAATATGCAAACCCATCACATCCTTAAACTACTTATTCAAGGAATAATATTTCAATATTTGATAAGTAAATGAGCATATTTTATAGTTAAAATGACAAAATGTTCTGTTCAAGTTTATGTCAGAACTGCCAGAAAAGATCAGTATAAGGACGTCGTCAAAGTTCATGCCAAAAAAAAAAAGAAAGAAAAAGAAGCAATCTTGAATCTCAAAGTATTTATAATAGATTTGTGCAATAAATTATATTTTTATAAGAAGGTTCAATTGCTTTTTTGGAAGCGTTCATTTGTTGCATTTGATTTTTTTGTGGTGCTTTACAGGGCTGGTACATTTGAAAGGCTTATTGAGTGCAACCCCACAAAGCTGTAAACTAGGAGCTACTCAGTACAAAGCGTTCCACAGTGCATTGTGTGTACACAACAGCAGGTGCAGTGATATCAAAAGGACATTACATCCAGGAGGCGATATACACAGAAGATCAGAAGATATTACTTCTCTTGTAGGTTCATATGAGGCAAACAATATCATTATTCTGTGTCAGGGCTTTCTAAGAAGTAGCAAGGTTTGCCACATCATAATGAAATTGTTATTAAACTAATGCAATCATTTCTGTTGTCTGCTGTTGGCATTATGATTTGTAACACTTAAGAAAAATAATTTTATATTCATATAAAGTTTAGATCACTGTTCCATTTTTTTATATGCTCACATCATGTCAAACACCCTGGTATTGCTGTGCCATCTGCTATTGATATAAGCATCTAAAGAAATAATGGTGTCTGTGAGGACTCTGCTAGATAACAAAACACTAGACATATAGAGTGCATAAGTACATATGAATGAGTGGTGTAAAGTTATAATAGAACTGCTGCTAGTTCAGTTTATTTTTTTATTTCATTTTATACAAGTTCTCAGGTAAAATGCAAGTATAAATTTTACAAATTACTAAATAGAGAATAAGTGCACATGAAGACACAGATTTGCTTAAAAGCACATAGTAATAGAAAGTGATTTGAAACTGATTTAAATAAATGGAATCAAACAAAATCTATCTACTAATTAACTGTTGAGGTACAGCCAGTTGCAGGGTCGGATTTCCCATAAGGCCAACGTAGGCCATGGCAGTCAGGGAGGGCATATACTGTATACAGAAGAAATAACAAACAAATATTTACACATTTTTTAGTATTATTTTGAAAAGGTCATATAAAATGCTGTTTTTAAAATTTACATCCATATACATTAAATAAATTGAGCAGTACATTTACGTTGCCCATCTCTACAGCTTGCACTGTCTTGCTCAGTCACAGGCAAAAAGCATTTACTGTTTCTCTCTCACACACTCAGCGTAAACCACGTGTTAAAGGAAAATTCCAGATTTGGCGTTACAATAGTGATTCCAAGTGATTCATTATGCTCATATCGCTTGACTTTTATATATCTACTGATAGTAGGTATGTAAAATATATCGTTACTACTTTTATATACTGTTTAGTTTACTCAGGGCCGAAAAAGCAGAAAAAGTTGACAGGGGTGTTCGTCAAAATTCTATAATGTCAGATGAGAATCGATATAAATCTTTTGCATTTTATGTCAATTTTATTTGCTGTTTTTATATTGAATACACCATCTAGGTGAATAATTTGAACAAACCAAAGAAGTAATCGTCGAAGTGGCTACGAGAATACAAACAGTTTATCCAAACGTTGACATTTTATTAAGAATGTTTGTCTGCACGCCAGTGACAAATTCCTCAGCTGAAAGGTCTTTTTCTTTTCTGAAAAGAATCAAGTCTCATTTAAGATCTACGATGCAGCAAAATAAAAAAAAAATTCTTTGCATTGAAGCAAATTTAGCAAGATCTGTCGACTTCAATGAAACAATTGAAGCCTTTTCATGGACAAAAGCGCGAAGGAAGAAATTCTAGTAGTTAATTAAGACAACTTGAAGAAATTCGATGGAAAGTTTTTTTGTAGGTGTTAATGTTATGCAATTTTAAAAGTAGTGTAGTAGTGTAGTTTTGAATTGAAAATATAATGTGGTTCAAAAATTATAAAGATTGTATTAAGTGCTATATGTTTCAAAAATAAACTGTTACATATTAAATTCAAAATTATAAATCAACTTTTTGAGGGGAGGAGGGGGCGCAGAATTATGTGCTTTGGCCTAGGGTGTAGAAATGTGTAAATCCGGCCCTGGCTAGTTGACAACAGGAAAACAAAACTGTTTGCAGTAAAAAAATGCAGTAACAGTCCTTGCGACTTTAGTCAAATAGTCACCCACTTCCTCATGGGAATTCTATAGTACAGTCTGTGCTGGACTGTCCAATCTGATCACAGAATCTTTCCATCCATGATTCCAGCACTCCCCATATCTCAGATGTCTTTTCCATAGGCAGGAGTACAGCTTGGCAGTACAGCAGTGACACCAAATGCCACAGCAGGATACCAAGAAGAGAAACAGAACAGAGGAGGGTTAGTTCATCATTAATGTATTACACGTACATATGCTTTTGTACAAATCAATAAAAAACATAAATGAAATGTGAATAGCTAATCAGAGGACAGGGTATACAGTACTATACTAGAGTAGTGAGTCTTCAGTATGAATTTTAAAGCTGAGCCTGAAGGGTCATATCTTATACAGTATAAGCAAGTAGATTGTTCAAAGGCATTATTGTGATACTGCATAAATAATGGCAGGATGCGGTTGTTTTTTGGAGACGGAAATACTTCGGAGGGTAGGTGTGTAGGAAAGCTGTGCAGCCATGGAACACTAATGGAAGAATGGGATTAAATTATTATTCATATGCAGGTGAGTGATTTGCACATTTGTCACTCATAAGGAGTTCCATGAGTCAGTGAGTGCAGTACCTACACTACAGAATATAGAAAACAGAGTAAAAAGGCAGAGAGGAGAGAAGAAATAAGCAAAGAAAAGGTTAATTTGGGTAGATAATTATAATGGATCGAGACAGATAGGAGGAGATGAACTTTGAGTGAGTTTGTCTCCTTGTTATAGAAGCATGAGTTCATGCGGAGATGGGTCTACCATGTCCTGCTGCATTAAGGGGCTGGGGAGATATTGTGCTCTTGGCATCTTCCTGCGAATACCGACGTGAGGTTTCAGAGGGAGAGCCCAAGGGTCAGAGTTCTAGAATGAAGAGTGTATCTGCTGAAGTGAATCAGAATTGACACAGTGCTCATCTGAGGGGGAACTGCGGACAGTCTGAATTCAAGTGCTGGAGTGAGGGTGGAGTTAATGGAGGGAAGATGGAGTCACTAGGCTTCCTCATTTGTATAGCAGTGAGGGAAAATTGTGGGCTTCATTTACGGACTGAGTACAGGAAGAACACTTCAAAGTTTGATGCTCTGTAGAAGGGATATCTGATTTTCTATTGGTTTTATGGATTTTAATTATTTATGGAACACTCCCGTGCACTATATTTTTATGGGCATTCATTTTTGTACAAATTTTAACTACACTGCAAAAAAAACCACTGTTGTTGGTTTTTAATAAATATGCATTTTTTTTTTACTTTTTTGACAAAGATTTTGCTGTTGTGTCCTCACTTGTCCAAGTCCAACCTTGGTTGTGACTAATAATATCTTAAGATACAGAATACACCCATGGCTGAAGGCACCCAAAGCATTAGCTTTAGGTACCTGTATCTAAAACCTTTTCCTCCCACTGTTATTTCTATAATTTTTGGAATTTTGATTAAGCAGGGCCTTGGCCATTTAGAGCTTTAGTTTTAGGATTTTGAAGTCAGTTCTAATCTTAACTGAAAGCCAGTGTAGGGACTTGAGAACTACAGTTATGTGTTCTTACTTTCTAGTTCTTGTAATGATTCCTGCAGCAGAATTTTGAATTAACTGAAAGTTTCATAAAGAATGATTTGAGCAGCCTGTGAATAATGCTTTCATAATTAATTACTACTAAAAATAAATGCATGAATGTATTTCTCGGTATACTGCTAATGAGCCTAAAAATTATTAAAAAAAGAAAAAAAAAACGGACAAAACAAAGCACTAAAAATGTATACTGAAACGTTTGAGAAACAGAATATATAGAACATCAATCATTGGTAAAAAAAAAAAAAAAGCAAAAGGCCGAAAGATAACTGATTTCTGCCCTTCTAAATTAATTTCTAAAGCTGTTGGTTTCCTAAATTATCAAGCCAATTCTTTTTGGAAAATAATGGGGATCATAAAATAACATGTCAGCACACATGTCCCATAGTTTGTTAAATGCATGTTTACTGATACCCTACACATGCATGTAAATGATGAACACCAACTTGATGTCATAGTAGAGTGATCATCACTTGCCACAAAAAAGTAATGGAGAAGTGGTAAACAATAGAAAATGCTTTAAACCAGGGTTGAAATATGCTCAGTCTTTCCTGTCTTGGCCTCTATTTGTTTTCTTTTCCTTCTGATGAATTGGTGTATGCAGTGTAATGGAGGGAAAGGAATATGGCGTTGAGCTCAAGAGAAACAGACTAAGGAGGAGCAGGAATGTGGAGAGAAATGTAGAAAGTGATTTGGTGAAGAGGAGCACCAACTAGAGGTGGTGTTAAAAGAAAGGGTTTCATCCCATAGGATGTCCAGAAACATAGATAGTGGAGAAAAAATATTTTGCAACCAGATAACCTTGGTAAACCTTCAATGTTCATAATTCTTTTATGTCTCATTATAAAATATATTTGAATTCATATTGCCCAACAAAGCATGGTAGCGTACTTAGCAATTACCGACTTTTATAACCTTGTTTTTGCAGAATTTTATAATACGGTCCGAAGACTGGCTTACAATCTTTATTGAAAAAAAGAAGGACCTTCTTATATGGAATATTTTCTGTTAACAATCAGGCACTTTTCCCAAGAGTCTGCCTGGTCTGTTGTATAAACAGAGAATAAAGAAATTTGTCTTTTGTGGTTTGACATGGAAGCCCTTTCTGGTTCTTGCTTATTCTTCTAATGTGATGAGGCAGCAAAGTGCAGTGTCTGGAAGAGAATCAAACACTAATTAGCAGTAGTGGAGTTGGTAAACTGCCTTATAATTTCACAATCAAGTTGTCATCTATAGACTATGACAAATTCCCAAGAGCCATGAAAATATCAGGTTTACATTGAGAGGAAGAGTTTGTTGCTGATGGTTTGTAGCCCAAAACTCCCAGTGACATTACGCTCATAATGACCCCATTGAGAGAGGCACAAAATTTCTTTTACTGCAAACCTGTCCGCTATGATATGTATTGTATGTCCATTATTACAATATGTTCTTTTATTTTTTTATGTTTTACTATTTTTCCAATATTTTGTATTAAATTGGAAATTGTATGTTGCAACAGAAGACTACTCTTGCAAGCTGAATACAGGCATGTAAAGCTTATTAAGAAGAAAGCGATTTACTGTGTGACAACAGTGACAGTTCTTTAAGAGCTGATAGTGACAGAATGTAAGATTCTGGTTCAAGTGTTAGTGAAGTATACCAAGGTGATAATTTTGCTTTGAATGTGCTCGGTAGCTTTCAAAGCTGTTGTTCACTGGATCTCCGAGGCTCAAGAGAGAAAGAAGTATTAGATACAGATAATCCCTTACAGAATTTCAGCATGTTAGCTGTAATTCTGACTGAGAACAAGATACAGTATGTACACAGCAACTAATACAGCAGCACACACTAAGCCAAATTCCAGGCTGAATATGAGTCTGTCATGATGAGCTGCCACATTTATTTGCGCTTCTTGTATATCAAGATGTAATTCAAACTGAATTCAAAATGTGTTGGTCAACAAAACTTTTACTATATGAACAGAAAAATCACAAGTAAGTAACATTTCAGCTTATTTCTCAGGTGTCTGTGTTTTGTTGACAATAATTCACCTGCCACTTCACACAGGAGAAATCCTGTGTTGAAAATAAAACGGCACTGATTGAGTGACTGACTAGTTCAGCATATTGTTGCTGACCAATCATTTTTGCTTTAAAAAGGTCATTTACCCATGAAGCAATACAAATGTTGTAATATTCCTGAGTTGGCAATGTCTGAACTGAACTGCAGGTAGGTAGGTGAAGAGAATCTGCCAATTGGTGAAAAACTAAACATACTAATGTATTTTTGCATTTATTCTATATTTATTAATTTATCTTTTTTTAGTTTTACATTCACAGCTCAAAATACCTGATATTGTGAAAATAATCCAGTGGCAGAATTGTGTTTTAAAATTTGTTGTCCCCGTTGTTTCAATCTTTCTCTCTCTCTCAAAATAAATAGTTGGAAATATTATTCTCTTTTTGATCTCAACATCAGCCATGTCATACATATTGCATACCAGGAATTTTTCATGCTTTGCATCCAAAGCTTCTGTGATAGGCTTCAGGTTTCCTGCAGTCCTGCTCTGGATAAGCAGGTTTAGAAAATGTTTACATTGCTTCTAATTTCAGATGTTGTCTCTGTCATTTTGTGGCTGTCCATACTCCTATTACCTGCTCTTACAATACTCATTACTGTTCTAGCTTTACTCATCCTAGTTCTAGCCTTGGCATAGATAAAAACAACACAGATCCTTTAAACCATAGAGACACAACCTCATTGGTAAAGAGACAGCAACTCTAGAACCGAAAAAGAAACACCAGAGCGCGAGAGAGAAAGAGATGCTGCAAGAGAAAGCGGGCACATCCCACCACACTGAAACAACAGATGATAAGAACCTTTTCTAAAGGTTTCGAGTAATGGGGTTTGTGGAAGAGAGGTGAAAAAGAGAGTGCATGCTGGGTGGAATGGGTGGAGAAGAGTGTCAGGAGTGATTTGTGACAGACTCAGCAAGAGTGAAAGAGAAGGTCTACAGGACAGTACTGAGACCAGCTATGTTATATGGGTTAGAGATGGTGGCACTGAGTAGAAAGCAGGAGACAGAGCTGGAGGTGGCAGAGTTAAAGAGGCTAAGATTTGCATTGGGTGTGACAAAGATGGATAGGATTAGAAATGAGTACTTTAGAGGGTCAGCTCAGGTTGGATGGTTGGGAGACAAAGTCAGAGACGCAAGATTGCGTTGGTTTGGACATGTGCAGAGGAGAGATGCTGGGTATATTGGGAAAAGGATGTTAAGGATAGAGCTGCCAGGTAAGAAGAAAAGAGGAAGGCTTAAGCGAAGGTTTATGGATGTGGTGAGAGAGGACATGTAGGTGGTGGGTGTAACAGAGCAAGATGCAGAAGACAGGACGATATGGAAGAAGATGATCCACTGTGGCAATCCCTAACGGGAGAAGCCGAAAGAAGAAGAACAAGAAGAAGATCCCAGTTCTAGCCTTACTCCTGTTACCCTTTTGACCTAAATGGTCTATTTGTGCTCCTGTTTTCATACAGTTTCTTATTTTCACTTCCTTTTTTAGTTAGTTAAATGAGCGGATGATAACAGTTAAGATTTCTAGTCTAATTGTATATCTGTATGAAATATAACTCAAATATATTGAATGCTTGGAATTTATCTCTCCACAACAAACATGAGCAGTTTGCCAATGTTTATAAGCTACTGCTCATGTATTTGTTAATCACAGGAGTCTTTTACATCGTTAGCATATTTAATTTCTTTCTTAGGTCACCCGTAGCCTTATGCCAGTTTCCTGATGTTACCCACTGGAGCCCCTTGTCTGATTACAGCTTTCTCTTAGAACTTTAGGCGTCTTGCTGCTTTCCTGTTCTGCAGGAGAAAAGGTCCATTAAGGTTCACAACAATTGTCTTGGTCTTACAATGGCATTTTCTCTTCTGTCTGCTTCCACTTGATTTTCTTTACCTTGCATCAAACTTAACCATCTAATATAAAATTCTGTTTCTTTTTAAACTAAAAATTTATTTTAATGGGAACCCCTGTTTCACAATGTAATACACATATCAGCATCTGTCTTGTATTTTCTGTACAAATTTGGTGAAGATAATGAAAGGGCACATCTCCAAAAGCCAAGGACATTACAGCACCTGATCACAGTTTATCATACTAAATAAAATACCACACAGTTAAGGCACAATTTTCAGTGCATAACTAAAATATTAAATCATATACATTAGAAAAAATGTTCCCCTTTAGGAACATTTCATTAATTTTTTTCTATCTAAAACATTGACGACAGACACTTGTATTCATGTAGTTGCAGAATGTTCTCCGCAAATTCACACAAGAACAAAAATGGAGCATTAATTTTGCCATGCGAATAAGAGTGGTGATTCCCCAGTGATAAAAAAAAAAGGAAAGGTAAAAAGTCTGGTCAAGTCATAACTTGTTTCCTATATATTATTCATTTAAATAGACAGAAAAATTATAGCAGTGCAGTGAAATGTCAGTCCTGTTGAATCCTGATTATATGAAAATAAGCTCTTTGTATGCACAGTGAACCTTCTGTAGCTCAGTAATTTAAAAACAGTGGTTTGAGAGTGTTAAAAATACAAATGATCATAAAGTCAGATTTCTAGTGTTGCTGAAGATCTGTAAAAATGAATAATATATATTATTATATCATATATAATTATATTTTAATTATTGTATACACCACAATGACTGGGTTAGGACAGGAATACTGGACCAAGGCTATTCAGGTCATGAAACAGATCTGTTTTTATCCATTTACCAAAGGCAATGAAAGCTATGCCACTGATGCAATGAAATATTATTTTACATCTTAAAAGTGACCAATAATAGGTTTTGAATAAAATCACAACAGGTTTAATTTAAATATTTATTTCAGTTTCTTTTTGAATAGCATGCGTCACTAAGAGTAGATTTAGAATGCTGTAACACATTAATAGGAAAAATGCAATGACCATTTTACAAACTACTAATTACATAATACATGCATGTAAAGATACAGGTTTGTTTAAACACAAAGAAAAACAAAGAAGTTCGAAACTAATTCATGTAAATGGAAACAAACAATACCTGTCCATTAACTTTACATTCAGTCATTTTTTAATCCACTCTGTCCTGAACAGGGTCACAGGGGGTTCTGCAGCCTAAGTCAGGAACAAACCCTGGACAAGGTGCCAGTTCATCACAGGGTGAATACACACACACACATGCACCCCAACCATACCCTAGGGCCAATTTAGTATCGCCAATCCACCTAACCTGCATGTCTTTGGACTGGGGAAGGAAACCCATGCAGATGTGGGGAGAACACGCAAATTCCATACAGGCTTCCTTACTACAAGGCAGCAGTTCTACCACTGTGCCACCATGTTGTCCCCATTAACTTTATACTGGTCTGCAAAATGAAATTCATAAAACAAATTTTTTATCCTGAATAGTTATTTTTATTCACATTTATGAACACAATAAAAAATATACATTAGAAAGTTTCCATCATGTCACATTTAAGTTCAAAATCAAAAAGACATTTTTAAAAATTTTAACAAACTGCACAATGTATTCATTTATACAATATTGTTCTAAGTCAATTTAACATGAAAATATTATTTAAATCTAATGTTTCTAAACAGATATAACAACAATACATATTGATTGACTTACATATACAGTAACTTGTCTAGTTTTTGTCACGTCTTAGTTTTTTTGATCCAGATCTTTGTTTGGTGGCCTGTCATTTGTACACTTTTTCTGGTGCATCTCTATGAATCAATCAGCAGCAGTCCACCATCATACCAACATCCCAACATCCCTGGTACTTTCTTCTCCTTGATACTCTGATGGACCTTTCAGTCCTCATTGCAAGACTTTCAGGGAAACATTTCAAATGTGATTCCAAAAAGTGAACTTTGAGATTCATGTTGCAACCCAACTCCTTAAACTGAAATAATACATTTGTTACAGTTTCTTTTCAATTTGGATCTTTAATTTTACCTAAGAACTTCTCTGAATGGCACCCAAATCTCTTGTGGGTTCTTCATTGCACCATCATATTCTGATTTAGAGGTTAGTTTTCAAATATCAGGTCCTGCAAAAATGTTTTCTTTCAATTTAGCCTCAGACAAACCCGGAAACATTTGGTAAAAATACTTTAAACAAAAGGCTCCATCTTTGGATAAAGCTTTGACAACCAACCTTAGTATGAAGGGGTGGTAGTACCACTTTATCTGGATTCACCAATGCTGGATCTGATGATGTTTGTGGCACCAAGCTGTAGCTTTTCTTCTAACTGGCCATTCCTTAGAAACCCAATGTCAGTTCTTGGCCCTGCTGTCCTACTCACAGAGAAAACCAAGAAAATGTTGTATGCCCTGACTACTGACCCCATAAAATACACAGAACTTTTAGGTTCCCACCTATGAACCAGTGGTGCTTATTTTAGTTAATAACGGTCAAATAAATAACTGTTTTGCTTTAAACATAGATTTTAATTTAAAAAAATATTAAATTCACACAATTTATCATTAAAATAAAATATATATAATTAATTAACTTTAGTGTGAAAACAAAAGTATATAATTGACAACAAAAAAATGTTATGTACTGGATAAAAATGGTTTTCATTTTTAAATTCAGCACCCAAATATCACATAAGATAATCCAAACAATTTTTTTTCAATATTTACATGTGAACTATAGCCAATTGGTAATGGAGAAGAGGAAAAAAAATCCAGTCACCAGCATTCTTAAAGAAAATAAATCTCTGGGGTTGACAATAAGCCATAACTGGTAAAGTCAGTCACAGCCCTGAAGACCATGACGAACTGTTTGACCAACTCTCCCCTCTCCCCCAGACAAAAGATGCTTCTAGTATCTAAGATGTCTTTCCCATGGGCAGGAAATCAGATTGGAATTAGAGTAATGACACCAAGTGCCACAGCATTACATAGTAAAGAGAAACAGAATAGAGGAGGGTTAGTAACAATTTAGAATTTTTGTATTATTTATACAGGGTGAGCCAAAATGAAGTACCACATTTCTCAAAGTCATTGCGTGAGGTAGAGGTAGCCGAGTGGGTATGGGTGGGGGTCCTTTGATAGGCGATCCCTTGTAGTTTTCAGTCTGCAATATGCCTTGGTTTGGTTCACACCACTCTTTTGCTGTCGAAGCATTCTTCAAAAACAACAAATCCATCATCACTATGCAATGCGCCTTCCGAACGCACTTCAGCATTACTCCCAACAGTGATGGAAACCAATTCTTCAGTAGGTGGCTAAATTTAGACAGAAGGGTACAATATTGAACAGAGAATCTCCAGGCCGTCCTCGGACTGTATGAACACCTGAATACATCCAAGCTGTAAGGGCATCAATTTTGCAGTCTCCTAGACGTTCAGCGCACAAGTATGCTTCTGCCTTAGTCATTTCCAACACGTCTTTGAGGAGGATTTTGCGTGAGGACCTGAATTTCCATCCATACAAAATGATGGCAGTGCAGGAACTTACTGAGAGAAACTGGGAGAGCCGTAGGGAATTGTGTGTGAACATTCTGCAAACCTTTCATCGAGATGCCATCGCCATGTGCAGTGATGAGGCACATTTCCATCTGACTGGTTGCATAAATAAAAAAAACTTACGTTACTGGGCTGAAACCAACCCTTGTGAACTTCATCAGAGTCCCCTGCACAGTGAGCGTGTTACACTTTGCTGCGCCATTGCTGAATTTGGCATTGTAGGCCCTTACTCTTTTGAGGTGGGGGGAGCAACAGTCACCGTCGCTTCAGAACATTATTTTGAAATAATGGAGAACTTTTTGCGGCCCAACTGGAAGAAATGGATGTGATGGATGCCTGGTTTCAATAGGATGGAGCAACAACTCATACGCTGTTGAGATCAATGCAAATTTTGCGGAAGATGTTTCAGAGGAAGCTGATCTCCTTGCGCGGCGATGTCAGGTAGCCTTCAAATTTGCCTGAACACACTTCATGTGATTTCTTCTTGGTGAGCTATCTTAAATCATCTCGAAGAGTGTATTGCTAATGATGGCCACCACCTTGAAAACATAAATTTTAAAACACAGTGAAAAAATCTATTTTGTATACCCTTTATTGTGTCGTAATGAAATTTATTTTATCTTGTAGCGTTTTTATAGAAAAAGTGTTTGAAATGTGGTACTTCTTTTTGGCTCACCCTGTATTTTTATACAGATGAATTAACAAATAAAGATACAATGTACACAGCACATCAAAAGCTGTAATCAGGATATGCTAAAGTAGTGAGATTTAAAAGCTGATACCAAATGGGTATCTCCTAAATTAATATTATGTTTCAGAACTGTGGCTGGGGTTTAAACTGTTTTTATGTCTCTTTTGCCCATTTTTTAATTCTTTTGTTATGTTACCAGGACCAGATAATATTTATCCTCGTGTTCTTAAGGAGGCTAGTGAGTACATATATAAACCCTTGACGCATATTTTTAGGAAGTCACTGCACACTGGAGAGATTCCGAAGGACTGAAAAATGGCAAATATTATCCCATTATATAAAAAGGGTGACAGGGCAGATCCAAGCAACTATAGGCCAGTAAGCTTAACATGCATAACAGGAAAATTATTGGAAGGAATTATTAAGGATAAGATCGAGCAACACCTGGCAAGGACAGGAGTTATTCTAAGCAGTCAGCATGGGTTCAGAAGAGGGAGGTCATGTTTTACTAACATGCTGGAATTCTATGAGGAGACAACAAAAGGATACGATCAAAGTGGAGCTTATGATATTATTTATCTGGACTTTCAGAAAGAATTTGATAAGGTGCCACATGAGAGGTTGGGCATCAAATTAAAAGAGGTGGGAGTTCAGGGTGATGTTTGTAGATGGGTGCAGAATTGGCTCAGACATAGGAAGCAGAGGGTGATGGTGCGAGGAACCTCATCAGAACTGGCCGATGTTAAGAGTGGTGTTTCACAGGGGTCAGTGCTAGGGCCGCTGCTATTTTTAAAATATATAAATGATTTAGATAGGAATATAAGTAACAAGCTGGTTAATTTTGCAGATGATGCCAAGATAGGTGGATTAGCAGATAATTTGGAATCCGTTATATCACTACAGAAGGACTTGGATAGCATACAGGCTTGGGCAGATTTGTGGCAGATGAAATTTAATGTCATTAAATGTAAAGTATTACACATTGGAAGTAAAAATGTTAGGTTTGAATACACAATGGGCGGTCGGAAAATTGAGAGTACACCTTATGAGAAGGATTTAGGAGTCATAGTGGACTCTAAGCTATCGACTTCCCGACAGTGTTCAGAAGCCATTAAGAAGGCTAACAGAATGTTAGGATATGTAGCACGATGTGTGGAGTACAAGTCCAAGGAGGTTATGCTCAACCTTTAGAATGCACTGGTGAGGCCTCATCTTGAGTACTGTGTGCAGTTTTGGTCTCCAAGCTACAAAAAGGACATAGCAGCACTAGAAAAGGTCCAGAGAAGAGTGACTAGGCTGATTCCAGGGCTACAGGGGTTGAATTATGAGGAAAGATTAAAAGAACTGAGCCTATACAGTTTAAGCAAAAGAAGATTAAGAGGTGACATGATTGAAGTGTTTAAAATTATGAAGGGAATTAGTACAGTGGATAGAGACTGTTATTTTAAAATGAGTTCATCAAGAACACGGGGACACAGTTGGAAACTTGTTAAGGGTAAATTTCGCACAAACATTAGGAAGTTTTTCTTTACACAAAGAATGATAGAACTTGGAATATGCTACCAAGTAGTGTGGTACACAGTAAGACGTTAGGGTCTTTCAAAACTCGACTTGATGTTTTCTTGGAAGAAATAAGTGGCTAGTACTGGCAAGCTTTGTTGGGCTGAATGGCCTGTTCTCATCTAGAGTGTTCTAATGTTCTAATGTTACATTTGCTGGTCATTTAGTTTGTATGATTCTGTTGTGAGTGTTGCAGGAGATGATCATCACTGAGGTTGAATCCATACCCAGCAGGGAGGCCAGTATGATGGGAGGACCAGGAGAGCTACCAACATCCGGGTACTATGATATACTAGAGAGCAGTGTCCCTGGGCATCACAGCAATTGGAATTCCAGAACACAGCCCTGTTGGGTTCCATGGGTGCCACTTGGGTGCACTGCAGGGGGATATGGGTCCCTACTTTGTGGGATTCCTCTCTGACCTGGAAGTGCTTCATATGGACCATATCCTAGCCCTGGAAGTATTGCAGAGTCATACATAAAAGGAACTGCATCATCTTCATAGAAATGCAGTGTCTGGAGGAGGTGGATGAGGCCCGACAGGATGAGTGTAAAGAAAACGAATTGTTTTCTGGACTGGTTATTTTCATTTGTGAAGACATTGTTTATTAATAAAAAAGGACTATGTTTGAACCTGTTACTGACTTGTGTCTCAGTGGTATCCTCTACTGTTTACACAGTGTATCTTGTCCTATGTATTCTATGTTTTATGGGTAATTCGCCAAGAGGCGGGACCGCCTTCCCATCAAAGGTGAGGGCAACCCATGGTACTTTGTGGTTCATTATGAATGCATTCATTGTAGGGCAAGTTTCTTGTGTTTTGTGAATTGCTGAATTTTTGTCCTCTGTGTTCTCTTTTTCGGCCATTCTTTGGATTTGTGATTGGAACTTACTTGCCATGGATATCCTTTACCTTTTCAGGGATTTCCGGCTGTGTTTTTTGTAATCTTAAGAGCTGCACTATTTAACAGAGCTTATGTAATGTGAATACCTTTAAATATTTCTTGTTGGCCTTTTTTGTCACTAGCCTGGAATGTTTGGTGGTATTTTCCCCTCTACTAGACATTTTGAGTATTTTTTGGCACTTTATGCATTGAAACGTGCTAGTTCATAACAATAAGCAGGAAGTTGGTTCTGTCTCACCCACTCCTGGTGTTATTTTCTTAATCCTTGTAATCTTTGGTAGGTGGGCATCTTGAGAACTTAATGCTTGCTCTAGTCTGAAAGTAATGATAAGCTCAGATAGGGAAGTAGAGCCTTGGTCATTTAAAGATTTATATATGCCAAGGAGAATAATGAAATCAGCTCTAAGCTTTTAAAAACAAACATTTTGTGATCATACATTTTACTTTACTTTACTTTCATACTACTCTTGTAGAAGCATTTTGAATTAACTGAAAGCAGCATAAGGAGTGATTTGAATAGACTGTGAGTAAAACTTAATGGTAGTCAGTCCTCCTAATAATAAACACATGAATAAATTTCTGTGTATCCTCAATATTTGGAAACCACCTTAATTTCTAATATTTATAAGCTGGAAAAACATGTTTTAGATAGTTTGGTAATGTGTTTTTTAAAAAGTATACCAGTGTCATAAAGTAATGTGCAGACCTACTGAATAAAAACGTGATGGAATATTGTTGTGCTCTACATCATTCCCTTAACATTTCTGTTTTTCTATAATCGGAGACAAGTTCTCATCCATCTATCTTATAATTCTATGAAACAATTATTTAAGGACAATATCGGAGAAACATCATTTGGAGCAAAAGTGGTATAGCTGGGTATCATTTGTGTATGAATGAAAATTAATGTCATGCTTTCTAATGAAAGTTCCTAGCAAAAAGAAAACACTAAAGGTCCAGGTACTGAGCCCTGCAAGACACCATATTTAACTTCTGAATAAAACGATAGAGTACTATTGGCACATTTCTGTACATATGGGAATCGATTCAAAAATTATTAACTGACCCAGGCAACGACAGTGACTGAGTGCTCAATGTAGATTTCCAGCCTATGTAATAAAGTAGAATGGTCAAAGGTGACAAAGGCTGCACTTAAATGAACAACATAATTTCTGAGGAATTTGCTTCATCAGAGAGTATTAGAATATTGTTTACAACACTGGTTAGTGCTACTTCTGTACTGTGACCAGTGCGGAAGTAAGACTGGAATATCTGAAATAATTTGTGATATGTCATTTGAGAATAAAGCTGTGTGTGGACTACTTTTTGAAGTATATTAGAAAGAATAGGTAAATTTTAAATAGTTCTTTAACTTATTAAGTGTATTAGGGTCCAGATCTGATTTGCTCACATTCTGATAACTTACACTTTTAGTGAATCAGGAACTAAGCCAGTCAGTAACGAAAGATTGAGAATATATAATATCTTTATAGGAAAGCATTCAACAGAGGGAGTGTCAGTCAAGCGAGGTTCAGACATAGGATACCGAGGAAAAGTGCTGAAGGTACACATAGTGCAAGATATGTCAAATATTTTAACTCTTCAACAGGTTGCCTAACTAGTGAATGATACAAATATTACCACTGAATAGCATAATTTGCTTTTTAATTCTTATAGTACTGTGGTTTTATCTCTTTTGCTTTCATTCCTTGCGTTTTTTGGGTGGAACCATAGGAGACGGGACCACCTTTACATCCCTGCTGAGAGACAGACTTCAGTCTATATATTTGAGGCCTGGAGAGTGACTCCCTCAAAGGTTCATTGAGGTTTGTGCAGAAAAACTTCTTTGTGACTATTGTACTGATTTTTCAGGTGTTCTAAATTTTTCCATTGTCTTTGGCTTTTGAGTATTGGATTTTGAATTTGAACTGGTAGCCTTGGATTGCCTTTCACACAAATAAGTTTGCCTTATTCTACCCTTTTTTCCATTATTTATTCTTTTGTTTATCTAAATCGATTTTTCATTTATAAAGATTCTGTATTGGCCTTGTCCTTCCAAGCCAGTGTTTTTTATGGTTTTCCGTTTTTGATATATTTTTGAACATTTAAAGTTTTTATGAACATTTAACACCAGTTTCATATTTTGAGCATGTGCAGGCTGACGTCGACCTGTGGTTTTTTGGGTGAGGCTGCCTGGAGTGAGACCATCTTGAGGTAGGACAATCAAGGTCCTATCCTGTTTTGTGGGCCTCACTCCCATTTTTATTATGTGTCCATGACTCCTTCTCACAACACCAGAAGAGTGATTAAGCTTTTTGCTAATTTTATTTTGATTGTGTCTAAGGGACATGCGTACTTTTCATTTTAAAAAATAAAGTATTGGGTTCCTGTTCTGTTGTTATGTTAAAATTACTAAAGGGATGTGTGTGCAAGGAGCAGTAGAGTTTGACAATGCAATACAGTGGTACCTCTGGTTATGACCGTAATTCATTCCAAAACTCTGGACGCGACCCGATTTGGTCGCGACCTGAACGTAATTTCCCCATAAGATTGTATGTAAATACAATTAATCCGTAGGAACTATATGTAAATATAGATTTTTTTAAGCACAAAAATAGTTAATCATACCATAGAATGCACAGTGTAATAGTAAACTAAATGTAAAAACCTTGAATAACACTGAGAAAACCTTGAACAACAGAGAAAACTAACATTGTAAGCGTTTGCGCTACACCCTTACAAACCACTCGCTGTTAACACTTTTTTTATGAGTTTTAAGCACAGGGAAAAAAAAAAAAATGCCACTTCTCTTGCGAAACTTTTCAAATCATCCTCTACTGGCTGTAAATTCCTCACCTTTGCAACTTGAAGAAGTATTTTTTTTTCAGCAAATCGCCATGAATCTTCCTGGCTTTCTCGCATATGATCACCTCGCTTACGCTATCCCCTGCAAGTTGCTTCTTATTCAACCACACTGGCAACAGTTTTTCCACCTTTTCCAGCACTTGAGACCTCTGCTTGGTTAACATTATAACTCCTTTTGCAACATCAGCTGCTTTGTTAGGCCCTGTATACGCAAACAAAAGAAAATGGGAAACGGAGAATGGCAAATCATTGGCGCATCTGAACCCGCGTAGGGAAACAGGCCACCAGTGTTTTTGTTCACCACCAGAGTGCATGTGGTCGTGAACAGATGCAAAATTTTGGCAAACTTTTTGATCGTAACCCGATTTGTACGTGTTCGGAAACATTCGTGACCAGAAGTTCTACTGTATTTGGTTTACAAGGTGATACCGAAATCTGTTGAATCAATTAAGGAAGTTAATAAAATCTGCACTGCTACTGTTTGTATATATTTTGCATGGCAGTTCAGAATTTCCTTATGTTAGATTTTAAACAGTGCATGAGGATTATTCAGTTGTTATCTGTTTATCTAGAATAGTACTCCGAGTGTGCCATAGAGAGCAATTTTTATACTTTTAATACTGTCAGTCCATACAGTTTGGAGGACCTGTAGCCTTGATGCTCTCCACCAACCCTCCAGTTATTGGCATTCTAATTTAGGAATGTAAAATAAGGGTGAGTTTCTGTGTGCTTTAAAATATTAATAACTACCCTTATCCTCCTACCTCCACCATCACATAATAAGAGTTAACAACTATTTGTGGTTTGTGACATTAAAATGATTTTATGCTCAATACATAACTCAAGTTAGGGCTGGGCAATGTGACCTTAAATCAGTATCACCATTAATTGAACATTTAACCTATATTGCGATTAATGAATGATTTTTTTGCCCTGATAGTCCACTGACAAGGTTTATACTGTAAATATGCTCAACTATTAAACCTGGGATTTTTTTCTAGAGTGCATATCTTATCTTTGTGATTTTAAAATAACTGAAGGAAACACACAGAGATAAAGTATTTATGGTTATTTACTGAATATCAAAGTACACATCGCTTGAAATGAAATGTCTTATGAAAAAGGTCACATTTTAGTTTTAGTGTAAAAAGCAAATTCGCTAAAAAAAAGTAGAAAATAAATAGCTTGCATTTATTGCAAGCAAATAAAATTATTTTAAATATTGCCATGTGAAAAAGTATAAAATAACTTGCATCTCTTTTAAACAATGTAATATCAGGCACAATGTAACATTAAGACTGGTGCTATATGAACAGTTTTTTGTTGTTCTCACAGTATTTATTTAATGTGCTGAAAAATAGCTTTAGCATAAAATTTTATTTATGTAGAATAGTTTTAAACACATGTAACAATGTGCTTAACAAGAAACAGCACAGAAACATAAAAGAGAATTTAAAAAAATAAGGCATATAAAAACATGTAGACATTATCATTTATGACACACATAAACAAACACAGAAAGAATATAGCAGGTAGCCATTACCCAGATATCCCCATTTAGATTACTGAATATTGTAGCGTTATGTTTGTTAAACTGATGTGCACTTACAGATTGCCAGGTTCAGCAGCTACCTTTTTAGGAAATGTTTTAGGAAAAATATTTTTGCGATGGCACGGTGTATCTTCTGTCAAAGGTTTAGATGAGCTACTTAAACCCACTGTGCCCCACTGTAGCTGTGGGAGCCATATCCTTCGCAATGTAGTAGGAAATGGCATCAGTTATTTCTTCCATTTTCTTGAGTCCTGCTCATATTGTGTAACAGTTGTAAATGCTTTTTTTGGTAAGAGTTGCTCATTGTTTGAGTTCTCCTCCATGCTGCTTCCCTGTCACAGACTGGACAGGGTGGAGTCACATGACAACACACACACGATAGTACCGTATATTTTTTAAGGGAACAGTACATGAGCACACACTGGGGAAAGTATTAACAGAATAAAAAAAAATGCTAAGAGAATTAGAAAGACAAAATAACTGACAAGGGCAAAATTATACAGGTTCTGAATATCGGTTTAGATTAATTTTCAATTAATTGCCCAGCGCTAATTCAAGTGGGACACAATTTTTGAATTTCTTCACATAGCACACTACATGTGATAGCTGGGAGACAGGATTGCAGGCAAGTATTTATTAGTTAGTTTTTAGAAGTGATGGCAACAGCATAATTTTGTTTGAAAAATTGTTAGTGCCATGTTCTGTACCAAGGTTATGTGCATGATCCATAATGTTATTAATCCTTCATTTTCCTTCATCACTAAATTGAACTCTGGTAAGGAAGTCTGAAATTACATTCATGTAAGAAGCTGTACTAACTGCACGTTTGTCCAGAGGTTTATTTTGATTTTGTATTAATCTTCTTATTTATAAGAGTCTCTATTTCCCTAGATAAATGTAGGCACTTTTGCAGTTTGTGTTCTGCTTTCGCATAGATATAGATATGTTTATATATAAAATCTTATATTTGGTAACAAGTATTTTTCTTTCGTAATTGTCTGTACAGGGGTAATTTATTCTTGGTAACAGGTGCTTATGAAAATCAATTTGTTAAAAATTATTGGTTGGTATTAAAAGAGCAGGCAAGACAACAAATGAACATCTGTATAACAAGAGGCATAAAAAAATCTCGTATAGGTTATCATTGCTCGATTTCATAATTTTTATTCCGCTTATTCTGATGAAAGTCCTAGTAAAAACATGCAGCATTTGGCTGACCATTCCACTGTATTATCCAACCTCTCTTACAGAATTCCTGGACACTTCCAGTACAGTTAATAGATATTATCTCTCCAATAGGTTGTGGGTCTGCCCTTGAGTCTTCTCCCAATAGACTGTGCCTTGAATACCTTTTTCATGATGGTGCCAAGGGTGTATTCTAATAAAATATCCATAGAACCTCAACTGGCCACTCCTAGTTCATCTCATATTACTCAGGACCTAACCTTATGAAGCAGAGTGAGCCATTCAATCATGCAGCCTTGCACATGAACCTTGTTTTGGCTGCTTGTATTAGCAATCTTATTCTTGTGATTATAGGTGAGGATGGGAATGTAGACTAACTAGCAAATCAAAACCCTTGTCTGCAGATAGTGTACCAGTTCATTAGCCAATCACATCATCATCATCATCTATTTGCTCCTCCACAATGGGCAGGAGCTCACCACTTAGCTGAAAAGAGAAAACCATTCTAAAATCAGCTGGATCACTTTCAGCTGCAAATCTTCCCATTGAGTCCTTAAGATCACAGTCTGATGAGGTCAAGCAGACTACGTCTTCTCCATCCAACAGAAACCAATCCTTGGTTACCTGCACTGGATACTCTCCAATTCTTTGTTGTGCCCAATACCCACATTGAGAGGACACGGTTTCACACCAAGCATCCATGCAAAACCATGGAATGCATCAGTGGTCTAAGAAACCTCTTACTTTTGAAGTACCCCACCCTCCCACTGAATACTATGGAGTAGATGGTCAAATTTACAATGTATATATAGAAAGGTTACTCATACATCTGTGAAGGAGTTTAGAGTTGGTCTGTCGTTACATGACCAGGAAGAAATCTGCATTTTTCCCCACTAGATTTTAGGTCATTATGTCAGACTGAGTTCCAGTTCTACTAACCTGACAAAGGAATTTTTTGTAAGGCTCAAATGTGTGATCCCATTGATACACAACCTTTTGTCCCCTTAAATAAAAATGGTGATCACCACTCATTCCTGCCAGGGCATGGCAGTGCCTTTGCTTTCCATGCAACACTGAAGAGACATGTTAGTTAAGACACCTACAAAATATTCATCTTTTCATCCACCCCTGCAGCTTTGCCACCACAGAGCTTCTTAAGCACCACAATGACCTTAACACAAACAATATCTGACTCTGTCTCCTCTGATACAGTATCCTCCAGGTTTCTTCCATCTCTCAATAATATCCAAAGTTTTGTTTAACATTTCCCAACCCTGGATAAGAACTTTCTGAGCAATGTCAAACCTACCCTTCCTGTATTGTCAAATAATTGGCCAGAACCTCTTAGAGGCTATCAGACAGCCATACAGTCAGATATGGAGGTCCTCCTATTAACACTGCTTGGAAAACCTCCTTTTTCACTTGGGCAGTTTCCCTAAAATTGATATTCACCAATGGGTCCAGGGACTGCTGTTACGAAAGACACCAAAAACCTGCTGGCCTCAGCTCCTTGCAGCTGGCTCAGTTACTGGTATGCTTGAACCTGGTCTATCTTCTCCACCTCTTTTTTACCAGACTGCCCAGAAAGTATAACATCAGATAAGATGATATAAGCATAAATTTCATCATGCCTGGCACTAGGTACATTTGTGAGAATTTTAGGTTTTGGACATGCTGTTTGTTATAGAAAATCAATGAGTAGTAATCAGGTTCAGAAAGCCACTTCTCCCAAACTGACTCCTTCAATGTTGAAGTCTCCCAGTAGGACTACCAAATATGGTACCCTTATGAGGACAACATCCACTGTCTCTAAAAATCTACATGCTGCATACACTTAAACAATAGTCAGAATTTCCAATTTGCTATCAGAATTGTATTGAAGAAATCCTCCAATCCACCAGAATAAACTACAACTTGTTAGCAGAGGATATATCACTCTTATGATTAATGTTATACTTTGAAATACTTCTTGTAACAAATACAGAAAATCAAATAACCTGTTTAATTGAACAGTTGAGTCAAGAAAAGAATTAGTCGTTTATTAAAACTAAAGATGTAATAAAATCCTACGTCCACTGTCACACTCCAGGATCACGAGTTTGTTACTGAAAAGGACCAGTGATATGCGGTGAGGTTCACGGCTGGTGAGGCACTTCGGAGTCAGATTTACAATACATGAACTCAAAAGAGTAGCTTATTCACTATTCAGTTGGCAGCATGCACATTGACTGCTGGTTATGTTTCATATCTCATCAGCATTCTTTACACATACATAGCTAAGGTACATATTTGGCTAAGAAAGAACATTACATTTATAGCGGGGAGAGCGCATTTGCTCTGCACTCTCCATGTGTTTTAAATTTGCCGTTGTAATTCCACAATTCATACTCATTCAATGCAAACAAAAATATAGAGTGGTGTATAAAAAAAAAAATTTCAATTTTGACCTTAATTGAAATATTTAATTGTTTTTAAAAGCTTTTAATTCTGATGCTTTAATCAATTTTAATACAGACTATTCAACAAAAGGAAAACAAGAAAAAACAAAAGAATATTTTATTTAAGGTCAAAATTTAGTTTTTAAATTATTGGATTGTTTTTTTCTTAGTCTGGAAATCCATGTGCCGATCCTTCTCCACAAAAATTTCCTTCACTTTCTTGTAAAAGTCCTCCTTATTTTCCTTTAGTCTTAATCTTCCATTTTGAGAGTCAGTGGGAACAAAAAATAAAAATAAATGGGCCGCTGCAGTGCACTTGACTTTCTGATATCATTAACTTATAGAGTGTCTGCGTAAAAGAACAGCAGCAACAAGCACCTGTTGGGGTCACATCTGCCCCCCTTCAGTGTGGCACGGTACTGTCTGCCTCACCTTGTGCCTTTTCATTGCAGTTTTGTGGCCGATCAGCAAGACTAAATATGTCACACACATTCATTAAAGCTATTAGCCAGACTGTGGAAAGTGAGGGTATAATAAACATGTCTACACACATTATATTGGCGACATACAGAAAGACAGCAACAGGCACGCACCAATTGCATGCATCAGCCTAGTGTGTGAGGGATGGTGCAGTCTGAGGTGAGGTGAGGCTTGTTGCTGACGCACCTCACTTTTCTCCCCTATATTTGAACAGGAATTTGACTATAGTGATTTTGTCTATAAAAATGATCAAAATTATTGGAATCATACAGAAAACAAATTTATAGCACAGACCAGTGGACACATTTATTTGCTCTGCCTCGCCTGCCTCCTCTGACTGCATGTCCCTGAAAAGGAGAGCTATGTTCCAGAAGTCACACCAGTTTATTCTCTTAACATCTGTGGTGGTGATGCCTTCCCTACTTTTTTTATAAGA
Organism: Erpetoichthys calabaricus; assembly: GCF_900747795.2. Classification (NCBI taxonomy): domain Eukaryota; kingdom Metazoa; phylum Chordata; class Cladistia; order Polypteriformes; family Polypteridae; genus Erpetoichthys; species Erpetoichthys calabaricus. The sequence continues at coordinate 189,517,156 of NC_041399.2, forward strand.
AACTGGCCCTCAGACTGGTCAAAATGAAACACAGCCTTGACCTAAACATGTCTATAATTGCTTTTTAAGGCCAATATTACTTTACAGGCAAATTTAACATAATTTTTAAAATGAATAAAAGTCAAGTTTAGCTCATACTATGAAAGAATATACAATTATAATTAAGAAAAAAGTGGAAAAAATAATATATGCAGATAAAAACACCACTAAGTAATCTGTCTAATATCTCTACTTTAGGTAATGTTTTATTAATAAAAAATATACTAATTAGAAATCTAATTATCTTCTTGATTTTTATAACAGTCTGTGAAAATTCACATATTCCATAATAATCAAGAGTTCAATATTCATCTGCTGCTACAGATTTCATTGAAGCTGCCTGTCAATGAGTTATCTTATGAAGTGGGCACTGTAGAGACCCAGGATTTTAATGACATTTGTTTATAGCCATCTGATCAAATCAACCAGCTTGAAATAAGCCCTCTTCAGAATGAAATCATATACACTTTAATTAGTCCTATTGGTAAAGATAAAGTAACTGAAAAAAACAAAAACAATGTTTTTTTCATTCTTTTATAAGTGTCTATTAACTCTGCATTACTTATTTAGGCTCTATTGACCACTGAACTTGAACTCCAAATATTTTCTGTAAAGTATGTATGTATTCCCACTGGTTCCAAAATAATGAAAATTGCATTACAAAATAAAATCTGTTTTTTGATAATCTAGAAAACATGTTTAGTTAGTTGTTCATAATACACCATACAGTATGGCCAAAAGTGTATAGGGGCCTGACCATCAGACCTACACATTTTGTTATGTGACAGCCTTATTCCAAAATGGATTCAATTCATTTTTTTCAGAATTCTACACATAACACCCCATAATGACAACGTGAAAAAAGTTTACCTGAGGTTTTTGCAAATTTATTAAAAATAAAAAAATTGAGAAAGCACATGTACATAAGTATTCACAGCCTTTGCAAGGGGCTGAGCCCAAACCCTGAAAAACAGCTCCCGACTATTAACCTGCTTTCATACAACTTTACAAGTGAGTAGTATATGTAGTCGAGAATGTATTGTTCTTCTGGTATCTGCCAAAACCAGACTCATTCATCAGTCACACTGGAAGATAGTGAAGTATGATTCATCACTCCAGAGAACACATTTCTGCTTCTCCAGAGATCAATGGCGACATGCTTCCGAAACACCATCCCACACTTGGCATTGCACATAGTGATCTTAGGCTTGCATGCAGCTGCTCAGTCACTGAAACCCATTTCATTAAGCTCCCAACATGCGGTTCTTGTACTGATGTTGCTTCTAGAGGCAGTTTGGATGTCTGTTGTGAGTGATGCAACAGAAGATAGTCGATTTTGACACACTTTATGCTTCAGCATTTGGGAGTGAGAGTGCATGGTCTGCCACTTCATGGCTGAGTTGTTGTTGCTCCTAGATGCTTCTACTTCTTGATAATAGCATTTGCAGTTGACCGAGGCATATCAAATAAAGCAGAAATTTCATGTACCTACTTGTGGCAAGGGTGACATCCTATAGCAGTGCCATGTTTAAAGTTTCTGAGCTCTTCAGTACGACCCATTCTACTGCCAATTCTTGTCAATGGAAATTGCATGCCAATGTATTTGATTTTATAAGCCTCTTAACAATGGATATGGCTGAAACACCTGAACTTAAATCATTTTGGTGGTGTCCACATTGTTTAGCTATATTGTATACTAGCAAAATACCTGCGCTTTGCAGCGGAGAAGTAGTGTGTTAAAGAGGTTATGTAAACATAATATATACATATACATATATATATATATATATGCATATCTACATATACACATATCTACATATACATATATATATACATATATACATATATATATATATACATATACACATCCACATATATATATATACATACACGCATATCATAATATATATACACATACATATACACACATACATACACACACACATACACATATATACATATACACATACATACATAGTGCATTGTAACACTGGCTGTGATTGTTACATGGGAGGGAGACGACAAATCACAGCTTTCCGCCTTCTAATCGGGCCTGTGATTGGTGCTTTGACGGATGCCCAGATCCCACAGTATCTCCCCTTAGGAGAGGCGTTAGGCAAGTGTAATTGAATAGCGGTGCTGCAAGTTTAGCTTTACACCTGTTTTTAAGGCTTATTGACTGAAAGGGGCTTTCATGAAAAAAGTTAGGGCTTTGCTACAGGATACACCCTCCACAAGTTAAGGAAGTAAAAATAAAGGTATATATTTCTGTTTTATTTAAACCTTTTAAGTTTGTATGCGGGAGGTATGGTGGCGCAGTGAAAGGTGCCAGTTAGGAGACCCGGGTTCGCTTCCCTGCATAGAGTTTGACTGTTCTCCCCATGTCTGTCTGGGTTTCTCCGGTTTCCTCCCACAGTCCAAAGACATGCAGGTTAGGTGCATTGGTGATTCTAAATTGTCCGTGGTGTGTGGGTGTGTGCGCCCTGTGGTGGGCTGGCACCTTGCCCGGGGTTTGTTTCCTGCCTTGTGCCCTGTGTTGGCAGGGATTGGCTCCTGTATTTAGGATATAGCGGGTTGAATAATGGATGGATGGACATCTGTATGCATAGCCCTATTTGCCCGTTTTCATTTTTTTTCTTTCTTCAGTAATATTTCAGCAAACCCGGAGCTTGTCAGTTCAATTCCTGGTACTGACACCACTGTGTGACCCTGAGGAAGTCACTTCACCTGCCTGTGCTGCAAAAAACAAAAGTAATGTAACAAATTGTACCTCAGATGTTACAAGTTGCTGGAATAAAGGCATAAGTCAAATAGATAAATATGTATTATACACATAGGAACTATTCATTTATTTTCCGTTAAGTCATCTGCAGCAAACCTTTATAAATGAGGGTTTCTCCTTTTTAGATAGTGCAAACTGTTTCTTCTTCATTGAGGTTTTCTCTTGGAGAGCTTTTTTCATTTCATTGAAAATTAAAGCAACAGCTGCCAAAATATGTAGCTTTCTTATTAATTTTTCAACATTGTGTAAAATAACTTTATAAAGTAACATAAAAGGTTTAAATACTGGTTATCCTTTTACACTAAAATATTACTAAAGAGATACAAAAAAAGTAAAATGCATATGTTGTTTTTCTTTAAGGAGATTAAATATTACTGAAGAAAGAAAAAAAAAAACTAAAACAGCCAAATGGGGCTATGCATACGAACTTAAAAGATTTAAATAAAACAGAAATATATACCTTTATTTTTACTTCCTTAACTTGTGGAGGGTGTATCCTGTAGCAAAGCCCTAACTTTTTTTGTGAAAGCCCGTTTCAGTCAATAAGTCTTCAAAAGAGGTGTAAAGATATTGACAATAAGCTACGCAAACCCACCAAGACATGCAATCGTTTAAATCAAGGCGTGAGTCGAAAAACACCATCCCATACTATTAGTTAACGATTAACACATTTCTATATGTATTGTAAGCGTACAATACAACTGATAATATGTTGCGCTTATTTATCTGGCGTACCGACATTTTTGCGCGTTTAACGGCTGAAATCTAACGTGGTTTGTGCCCTTCAGAATGAAAACAGTTTGCATTTACCTTTTTAATAAAAGGCAAGCTTTTAAGTCTGAGAAATCACCCCGTAAATGCACACGTTTAATTGCATATGTGTTAATATGTATGATTACACAGTATTAAAAGACACTCAACAATTAACATCATTTACCTTCGTTCCCGCGTTTTATAAAAGGCGAGCTTTTAAGCCTAAGAAATCACCCTGTAAATGCACACGTTTAATTGCACATGTGTTAATATGTATGCTTACACAGTATTAAAAGACACTCAACAATTAACGTCATTTACCTTCGTTCCCGCGTTTGAGTCGTGCTGTAAATCTCTTCCTTGTTTTCAGTTCACATGATTACGTAGGAGGCGTGATGACGCGATATGTGACTCCGCCTCCTCCATTACAGTATATGGACAAAAAAGAGGTTCCAGTTATGACCATTACACGTAGAATTTCGAAATGAAACCTGGCTAACTTTTGTAAGTAAGCTGTAAGGAATGAGCCTGCCAAATTTCAGCCTTCCACCTACACGGGAAGTTGGACAATTAGTGATGAGTGAGTCAGTCAGTCAGTCAGTGAGTGAGTCAGTGAGGGCTTTGCCTTTTATTAGTATAGATTTGTTTGTTATATATTATGATAATGTTGTGAATTTAAATGCACCATTTGCATCTAGTTAAAGCATAAAACCTAATATGCAAAGATATTTGATGGTTTTAGATTGAAAAAAGGCTACATAGATAATGCATATTTGAACATTTCTATTATTACTTTCACGATTATATTGGAAATAGGTCATATTAATATGAAACTGTCACTAGTTTCTAAGAGAAAATACAAGTAAGAATTTTAATGTGTTGTTTATACTTTACAATGAGCTTAGACTTGAACAGTTCAAAAGCTCATTTTGCTTAAGAGGTTTTCTAACATGTTTTTTGGAAAATGACAAACAATAATAAACAATACATGAAGTAAACAGCAGATGTGTGATTTGTTAAATTAGATATTTTTCAGACAATATTTCCTGAATGAGGTTCAGAGAATTTAAATATTATATTTACAAAAGTAACAGCAGTGCAATTTAATAATGTGCCTTGTAGATGTTCACCTTTTGTTAATCAGTAACAAAAAGACAATCTTCTTGAATTTAAAAAATGTAAGGTGTTGTGATTGCCTGTTGTCACTATATCAATTAAATAGAACATTTTATTTATTTAATATGCCGTAGCTAAGGACTATACTAAGTGAAAGTGTAATATTTTACTCAGTCAGTAGTTTTCTGAAACATTATTCCTGTTTTTATGTCTTCATGGCTTTATTAACTTCATTGTTTTGATAGTTTAAAATAACAGGAGAAAAACTTCAAAAAATGAAGAAGTAGATGAGTTTTATGAGATTATAAACATGTATAAATTTCCACACTCGATATATTATCACTTGTATAAAATTTAAGATGTTATCCTTTACAATCCATAAGGATTAGCAGGCAATGCAAGACTAAGAGCGTTTTGTAGTTATGGGGTCATATTTTAAACCAAGGCCCATCAGGCTGGAAAAAGATATACTGTACGGAGGATGCACAGATTATATGTTGCAGCCTTTTGTAAAACACATATATATGAATGGTATTAATCTTTTATTTTGTATTTCAGGGTTCTTACTTTGCCACGATGAAGACAATCTACTCTATAGGATATGGCACGTCAATTGTTTCACTCACAATTGCTGTTGCCATTTTGCTTACCTTTCGGTATGTTTTGCTTTTGTTAAAGACATAAAAACGTTAATATATTCTTTAAATTAAAAAATGTTTTTCCAAGGATGAAAATAATTTCAATTTAGAAGAGACAGACATAGCAAGAGGGTTATAGTCTAACAGTGATACAAAAGTGAGTGTTCTCCACATGCTGGATTTTACATTTCAACATTCCCAACCTGAACTATTAGTGTATGGCATATCTTTATTATGAAGCTTGTGCCATGAATTGCTAAAATGGTTTATGTGCATCTTTCAGAATGAATATGTTCAATGATAACTACCCACAAGCCTTAATCTGCTGTATGCATCCACCTATTTTAGAGCACACTAAATCAATTCAAGGTCACATAATCAATCACAAAGATTTATGTACAGTAATTCATTGTGCATTGTAATGCACTTTGAAGTGAAAAGGTCACTAGTATACAGTAAAAGAAAACACGGCTTAGTGGTTGAAACTAATTTACAAACATTTCTTTTCTACTTAAATGCCAAATATCAATTTGGAAAGATAAACAATTCTTACTGTGTATCGCTATGTACCTTATTTATAAAAGTGGTAGTAAATATTTTCAAGGTAGTACAAGAAATCTGAGACTTGCAGACTTCCTCAGTTTAGAATGAAGTTGATGGTTACTGTTGTTAGCTGAGTGTTGTCCTTAATAGCTATAGCAGAAATGGTTAACTGGTCCATTTAAAAGCCAGATGTACCATCTATGAGATGTTCCATTCCGTGCAACATCTGCTTTCATACAATATAATTAAAAAGTCTATTTGAATAAACTGTGGTAAACTAAGGTAGCAGAGTGGCCCAGTGATTATTGCTTCTGATCCACATCTACAGTATAGAAGAATAACTTTGAATTCTGGCCCAGTTGCTGTTTGTGCAGTAATATAGTTCATCTGTGCCCCTGCATTTTTCCCCAGGAACTCAAGTTTTCTTCTGTATCCTGTAGATCACTTGACAACCTTATACTAGTCTTGTATTAGAGTGACTTTGAATGTGTGAGTTAGAATCACATAAGCTGTTTGACATTTATTTCCAGTTCTGCACCTGCAACATCATGTAGTTTTCCAGATTTTGCAGTATATTCTAGTGCATACTAATGAGTTCCCCAACTACAGTAGCTCTAGAAAATCCTTTACTGATTATTTTCCTTCTTTTGTGTATCTTGATTGATTACTGCTGTCTGTATTGCACAGCAATATTGAGTAAGGAAAAAATAGACTAAAAGGTCTAAAAACTAAAAAAAAAACCACTTTTTTTATTTCTTGGCAGGAGACTTCATTGTGCCCGCAATTATATACATGTCCAGCTTTTCATAACCTTCATCCTGAAGTCTGTGTCGGTATTTATTAAGGATGCTATCCTATTTTCCAGTGAAGACACAGATCATTGTTCTTTTTCTACAGTAAGTGATCACAGCCCCTCAATTATTTTTCCCCTCACCAATATCTTGATCCTTTAAAGGCTAGTTGTTAGAATTTTGTTTTCTCAGAAGAATAGGAGGTGTATCAACATCCAAAATTTTTTCCTGCTTACAGTTTAGATTAATTTTATGGTATACTGTATTCCAAGTTATATGGTAACTATTTTTCCATGTATGCACAACAGACTGTTTAGTTCAACTTAAGGTATCTGAGGTGTTTTATTAAAAAGGAAAGGTGTATATGTATTGTACCAAAGGGAAAACTTAAATAGAAGAGGATATCTGATAATAATGATTTATAGAAGCTGTAAAAACTTCAAGCTTCCCAACTAATACAGACGTGAGCAGGCTAATATTCGCTTAACAATTTTCATTTTAACCAAAATATTTTACTGTATTTTTCTTCCTCTAGATTATCCCTGTTTTAATGTAAATTGGATTTGTTTCTTTTACTGTATAATTGTAGATGAGTTAGAATTCTTGTGGTTGAGAAAGAACAGTGAAAATAGTGTAGTATGAGATACTGACTGCTCTTTAGGTAGTAATTGTTTACTAGTTACTAGTCTTTCTTGCCTTTTTATTTACTTATCTATTTATGCATATATTTATTTAAATAGCTTCTGTAAAAAGCCAAATTTCCCCCAGGAATAAAATAGACTATCTATCTATCTATCTATCTATCTATCTATCTATCTATCTATCTATCTATCTATCTATCTATCTATCTATCTATCTATCTATCTATCTATCTATCTATCTATCTATCTATCATGATAACAGGCATTACCTAAAAGAGTGCTGTTAAGTGCACTAGTGATTAATCGTATTCCAAGAGTTTCTCATAAGTAAGCAAGGATTTCATTCCAATAAGGTATGAATGAGATATTCAAAAAACATTTAACTCAATGAAGCAAATGCCAGGCAACTTTATTCAGAAAAGGATCTTGACTCAGGTCCATTTTAGATAGTTGGAATTAAGAAAATGTGTGATGAGTAAAGAAAGTACATTTAGTACTGTTTAAATTGGTGGTTGTATGATGATTGAGGGGATGCTTTGCTGCCTTAGGAACTTCTAGATAACCAATGATAGAATGAATATTTTTCTGTATCAAAGAAGTCTTAAAGAGAATGGTCATCCATTGCTGAGTTTATTCTGAAGTGTAGTTGGTACATGACGGAAAACAATGTTTCAAAACACAAAAGCAAGTTCACATAATAGATAAAATGAAGTAAAATTAAAGCTTGGGACTGAGTCAAGAAAGATGTGTGCAATGAGTAATGAAAACACATTTAATAATATTTATTTTCTGCTAGGTGGCTTGCAAAGTATCCATGGTATTCTGCAATTATTGTGTAATGACAAATTTCTTCTGGCTGCTTGTAGAAGCCCTATATTTAAATTCACTTCTTCTGTCGTCATTTCATCAAGATAGAAAGTTCTTCTGGTGGTTTGTGCTATTGGGATGGGGTAAGTATCCACTACATGTGTGATTGTAAACAATTAAGGATGTTTATTCACAGCTTATGTTTATTTTTCTTTATATATTCAGACTGATCTTGACTGATCTTTCAATTACCAACTGAGTAATTTAGAGAGATGTTGGTCATAAATATTGAAATAGGGATTTATTGTTAGAATTATGTTAGTTAATTACCAATAAAAATAACATGTTACACAACTAATGGGAAATGCCCTTAGCAATGGGCTCCTGTATAATAGCAACTGGAGCTCAAAATGGTGACATTCAGTAATAAACAAGTCTTCCAAGCAATGACAAATAGCTACCTGTAATTCCAAATTTAAAAAAATGATAATGAAGGTGAAACAAAATTTTACACTTTTCATAGCCTAAGAATAGAATAAATATATTTCAGTAATAAAATTATAATTTTCAGAAAAAAAAATCCCAAAGATGCAAAATGATAACAAGAACAAGCTTAGAAATTAAGTTAATCGAGATAAAGAACTGGTGTAGGCAAAGATACAAAAAATTGAAAGGTTACAAAGATTGGCATTAAACCACAGCAATAGTTGCAGTCATTGCCTAAAAGCAATACTGTACATCGGGACTATAATAATATAATTAATAGTTTAATTAGTAAGCTGAGTTGGTCTCCTTATTTGTAAGGTTTAAGCAAATATGTTTGAATTCTGTTTTGAGTGCAAAGCTGTTTCACAACTGGAATCAATTCATTCCCTCCTAAGAACTCAAATTATTCAGTCCTGAATAAACTATATAGCCACTTAATCATTTATGTGATATAAAGAGCATAAGTGTTTTGTAAGTTTTAAGTAGAACTTGTCAAAATATATACTTCACATTTTCTTTTTAAACACTGTGCTTGAATGAGTGGATTAGGAATGAGTGGAATAGAGGGTTGCAAAACCATAATAATCTCTATTCAAGTTATAGAGAATTCAGTCATGGCCAAAAGTTTTAAGAATGACACAAATATTTGTTTTTACAAAGTTTGCTGCTTCAGTGTTTTTAGATCTTTTTGTCAGATGTTTCTGTGGTATACTGAAGTATAATTACAAGCATTTCATAAGTTTTGAAGACTTTTATTGACAATGACATTAAGTTTATGTAGAGTCAATGTTTGCAGTGCTGGCCCTTCTTTTTCAAGACCTCTGCAATTCACCCTGGCATTCTGTCAATCATGCAGTCATTCTCAAAACTTTTGGCCGCAACTGTATTTCAATAGAATATATAATATTCACTATATATAATATTAACTTATTTTAGAAAAGTTTAAATAAGATTTAAATCACTGACAGACTGAGGAGATCGTTCCTCCCCCAAACTATGCGACTCTTCAATTCCACCCTATGGGGGTAAACGTTAACATTATATAAAGTTATTGTCTGTTTTTACATGCATTATACAATCTTTAATATTGTTTTTTGTATCAGTAAGGTGCTGCTATCTATCTATCTAATCCAACCCCACAATTTATGAGTCGATAAATATACTGATGTCATGATCTCAGTTTTGAAACTGTAGACTGCTGTAGTATTAATAGTTTAGGGATAAGTCTATGCACAGGAGATAATGAAGATAGAAGCATACACCAAAGTCACCTCCAAAGTAGATAATACCTTTATATACTGAGTGATGTTATTTCAAAATCTCACAGCATGAACCATCCAGTAAAACGAGAAAACATTTCATGGCACTACTACCACCATTTTGGAACTCTGAAGAAGAAATTTCTTTCAAGCAAGAATATGATTGTATGTATAACAATTTAGTTAAGTTAAAATGAACAGTATAAATGTAATGCACACATCTTAAAAATAACATATTCTCAACTGCATTAGTTTCTGCTCAGTTGATCAACACTAATACTGTAGATGCTAGGCAATTCGAGGAAACACTATGAAACTTTGTACTTATTTGATCAGGCAAAATTAAAACATAAAAACTAAATTATGTGGAATTCTTGTTGGGCAGGACAATTTTAAAACCATAGCTGCATGTTGTCTATGGAAACAACTGTATGTGTGTGTTTATTCAGGCCGTCTTTATCAATATTATTTTAGAAGCCATTTAAGCAGAAAAACCTTAGGCCACAATTTTTCAATAATGCTTCTTTACTCAATTGCTCCTTTCTAAACTTTCTTTAGATATAATAATTGTGTGTCTAGAATGAACTGAGGCTTAACAAATACTGTAGTTTATTCCTTCATATGCTACCTGCCATTAGCCTCACTTCCTTTTTTTTTTTTTTGTTGCTTGGTAACTCTCTGTACATAACAGTTACACAGAGAAAGAGAGAAACTGAAAAGCAATACACATTATTTATTTTATTTTGTCTTTTGTACATTCAGTCATTCCCCTGCATCATTCTACTGATATTCTGCTTACCTGAGTATGCTCCTAACCATCTGTATATTTTTGGAATACAGACATTAAAATAGAGTGCTGCAGAAAAGTATATTCCTCTTCCTGATTTCCTTTATTTTAGCAGGTTTTTGACACTTAATGTTTTCTGGTGTTAAACCAAACCTAACTTTAGGTAAAGGGCACTTAAGTAAACAAATAAATGTTTAAGGTTTGTTTTGTTTATCCAATGAATTATGTTATAAGCAGCAACTGGAGCTGTGCAAAAACAGTCAACTGAAATGAACACACAGGTTTGGTCACAGCCAGCCCTGTTTAACATAAACAGTCATTTTGACCCTTACCATCAGAGTGAGATTGGCAGCATGAATATTAGAACAATCTAGATGAGAACAGGCCAGGATATTCAGCCCAACAAAGCCTGCCAATCCTGTTCACTTAATTTTTCTAAAAAAATCTAGTCTAGTTTTGAAAGTCCCTACAGTCCTACTGTCTACCACACTACTTGGTAGCTTATCTATATATATAATTCACTAAGTCCATGGCAAGCAAGACGCACGCAAGACATGGCAAGCAAGACGCACGCAAGACAGAGCCACGTCTGCCAACTCACAGAGCCCTGCCCACCAGCAATTCACTAAGCAGCCGACCATGGCACGCACGACAGAGTCCCGCCCGCCAACTCTAACATTCCTCCCACAACCATTACCTTCACATTGTTTTCCTTTAAGTCCATGGCAAGCAAGACGCACGCAAGACAGAGCCACGCCCACCAACAATTCACTAAGCAGCTGACCATGGCACGCACGAAAGAGCCCCGCCCGCCAACTCTAACACTCCTCCCATGTCCATTACCTTCACAATGTTTTCCTTTTATTTCTGATCCCTTTTAGCAACTATATGGCGACATCGACTTCTCAACTGTGACTCCAGAACAACTCAGTACGCGAGCTATATTAAGCGTCACCAACGAAGACTCGCTACACCGTAATGAATAAGTACTGAAACTTATCCCTACCGATGAAGTAACTTTTACCAGCGTTGCCTCCATCGTCACAGACGATCCCGCAGATCAAATTTCATTCCCTGAAGAATTTCTTAACAGTCTTACTCCCACTGGCATGCCTCCGCATAAACTCAAAATTAAAATAGGTTCAGTCGTCATACTTCTCAGAAACTTCATGCCAGCAAGAAGTCTCTGTGATGGCACTAGACGGACTGTTACCAGCATTCACCACAATGTACTGGAGTGTAAAACTATCAGAGCTCCTACCTCACAAACTGTCCTTATTCCCCGGATATCCCTGACCCCATCAGATTCAAATTTGCCTTTTACTTTTACACGCAATTTCCTGTTAGATTGGCCTTTGCAATGACAATTAATAAGGCACAGGGACCAACTTTCAAAACAATATGCCTTTATCTGCCAAACCCAGTTTTCAGTCACGTACAATTGTATGTTGCTTTCTCCAGAGTTCCATCTTTTCATTCACTCACAGTCGTATCCTCAAACCCACCCCATTTGGACAACTGTGTCATTCAGGAAGTGTTCACCCATCAATAAATAATTATGTGGCGTATGCTACGCTGCGGGTTGGCTAGTTCCATTTAATGCAGACATTCAAGAAGCACATAATGCCAATTTCAATTTCAAAGGAAATTCCTAAAGAAATTATTGATATCTATCAGCGTGGAAAGGACTACAAAGCCATTCCTAATGTTCCAGGATTCCACCAAATCCCATTGGAAGCCATAGCCAACTGGAAAACATTTAGAACATTAGTAAAAGTTTTCAGGAGTGACCATCTGCCAAAATTACTCCAAGAGCACATAGTAACATTATTCAGGAAGTCTCAAGGGATCCTAAAATAATCTTCAAAGAACTACAAAATGGCCTTGCCTCTCAGCAAAAGTCAATCAGGAAGTTACAGGGCTAAAATGGGATTAATTAGAGAGTAGCAAGACAGACACCATTGTTAAGATGAACACAAACACTTGTTTCTCATTTACCAAGATCATCAAATATTTCAGGAAGATGAGCAGATTGCACAAAGGTGGAACATTTTGGACAACATTAATTCTGGTGTAAAACAACTACAGTAAGACCATCATACTAATAGTGGTGGTAGTGTGATGGGGTGGGGATGTGTCAGTGTCTTGAGACCTGGATAACCTGACATATTTGAATAAACCAGGAATTCTATTCTTTATCAGAAAATTAATAGGAAGAATGTTCCATCTCTGAGGTGAAGCTGGAGTGTAGTTGGGTCATGAAGGAAGGCTCCAAAACACAAAATCAAGTTTGTTTAAGAATGGCTGAAAAGAAGTATAATTAAACATTTGGACTGGCTTAGCCTTAAAATGCTTAAAATGTATCACTGTTTCTGAATGGAAAGCCATTCCTCTAGGAAGAGTGGGTTTAAATTACCATGACAGTGATGTGAAAAACTGATGCTGAACTACAGAAAACATCTGGTTGCAGTCTTTGCTGCTACAATTCTCATAGCCAGTTTTTGAGGTAAGACAACTTTTTCACATAGTGTAAGCTTGTGTTGGATAATTGGGGTACAAGTCTGTAATTCCCGTATATATTGTTGCACAGGAAAGAAAATTGTGACAAAGTTGCTCATTCATATAAGTTGACATCTTTTCAGACATGAGTCCATGAATCAGTTTATCCTGGCTCACAAGGAAACAGATAACTAATTTTTTGAGTTTAACCGAGAGATGTCTGCAAAAGGCAAAATAAAACAAAATATAAGTGAAGTGAATGAAACCTAGATAATAGTCAAGAATCACAGTCAAAAATTAGGCAAGAAGTCAAAAACCAGGTAAGACACATAATCAGTAATAAAGATAGAATTTCTATAAAGGATTTATCCACAGGCGCAACTGCTGACCTTTTATCCTTTCTTGATGATAACATCCAGGTCACGACCATACAGACTACACCCCTTGAAATGCTAGATGTGACCCTAACGATGGTTTAGTAAAATGACGTCTACTAAATAAGAAGGCTATGAGACCCCAAAATTCAGCCCTGATCATGACACAAACTGGCAAGTGGTGGTAGAACTGTCTGTTAAAAAAAAGGAGAAGATATAAATAACAGCACTACCTCTTGACCCGGGCTGGAATTACAATCGTTACACCTCCCCTGATAGTACTCTCTACTAATGTGTACGTTATATACTGTATAGTGTTTATATATAAAAAGTGAAAACCTCATCAACTATTAAACATTAGTTGAAAGCCTGAGAGCACTCAATATCAGATATTTGAAATGATTGAGAAATTGGGCACATACTTTTTACAACACTGTATATTTACCCTTTTCACTGTGCCCTCCATAATGTTTGGCACAAACACATATTTTTTCCTTGAATTACCCCACTGCTTCACAGTGTGCAAGATCAGGGTTCAGACAGCCCCCTGACCCGGACACAGACAGGCCCAAAAGCACATTTTTTATTTTCTTCTCTTTAGCTCACTGTGCACAAATCACCAACACCAATTACTCAATTTGTTTCTTTCTTTCTTTCTTTCTTTCTTTCTTTCTTTCTTTCTTTCTTTCTTTCTTTCTTTCTTTCTTTCTTTCTTTCTTTCTTTCTTTCTTTCTTTCTTTCTTTCTTTCTTCACCACCTACAGTCCTCCACACAAGCTCTGTTCTCCACCTCCCAACTCTGGCTTGTTGAATGGAGTGAGGCGGCATCCATATTGTACCCAGAAGTGGTCCATGTGATGTCTCATTAACTTCCGGAAGTACTCCAGGTGTCACCAGATCTTTTTCTCGCAGCACTCCCAAGTGTGGTGGAAGTACTACCGTCCTGTGCTCCACAAATGTCCAGGCGCCCCCTGGCTGAGGCCACAGGCCCCAATTGGGTTGAGCTTCCAAACTCTGATCTCGTGGCCTTGATGCAAACCAGGGTGGCTGCCCTCTATTCTCCAGGTGTCCTGGCTGGGTAAGAGCCTCAACCGTCCGCCACAACAGCTTATTACAAATCAAACAATTCAGACATGATTAAAGTACACATTGCAGACTTTGATTTAAAGGTATTTGCATACATTTCGGTCACAATTGGAGAAATGACAATAATTTTTCTACATGGTCCCAGTATTTCTTAGCACCATAACGTTTGTGATTACTTAGGTGTATTTCATTGCTTCTTTAGTACAGGCATAAGATACCAAGGCTTTATTCTACCTATGGACTACCTTTGGAGTCAATAGTTCCCATTGCTCAACATGAGGACAAGAGCTGTGGAAATGAAAATCAAAGCAGCCATTATGACGCTGAAAAACGAGAATAAAACCATTCACTTAAACATTACTTTGATCCTCACATTTTATGAACAGTACAATAATACAGCATAATGTTAAAGGGGACAGCCAGTTATATCAAAATCAGGCATATTGCATAAAGCTTTCTTCATGAAGATTGATGTTCTAGATTTTCCTTGTCTTTCTCTCTCTCTAAAATCCGACTACAACATCAACTTTCTGCAGTATAAATTCATCACATAGTACACACACCAAAAAAAAGTCAAGCCTGCATTTTTATTGAAGTTTGAGATAAGTGTTTTGATTCGTTCTGCATTGACTCCGTAGTTTGTGTTGTTGCCTCATGACTCCAGCATCATGCATTCAATGCATCCCCCTTTTTTGGCATTCTGCTTTCCTGCCAAGCTCCAATGAAATGCATATTAGTTGAAATGCTCTCACCATATCGAGTGTATATCTCTGTCCTGTTATGGTCTGTCTACACACTCCAGTTTAAATTGTAAATGGTGCTAGCTGCTTCCAGGAGCACTGATGGGGCTAGAGCTTGTTCGATTTTTTTTCATTTTCACAAAAAATAATCAAGAGTAATATTTTTCTTCCAAAACATTGACTCATCAGAAATCCATTAGACTAATGACATTGTTTTTTTTATAGGCTTTCCCAAATTTTTTATTGTGGTTTGGATCATATCAAGGCTTTATTTTGAAGACACTGAGTAAGTCATACTTTACGTTTTTTGTGCACTTGATGTCTCTTATTCCTCCTGAGTGGTTTGTTATTACTCCATTTTATATACATTATCAGTAGTCATTAGTTCATTTGAGCTAATAAAGTGAATAATGTTAGCGAGGTAACAAGTGGCATTTAGTACATCATATAATAAAGGATTTTCTTCTTCAGAGGATGTTTCATTCTCAGAGTATAATATATCAAAATGGTTCTGTCAGACTCTTTTGAGCTTGTGTCAATCCTAACAAGATTTATCACCAGTGAAAGAGTAATAACATCAAGAACATTGTTTGTGAGATGGATGCTATTCATTAAGACTAAAACACTGATTCAGAGGCAAAGATTAATCCAAAAACCTTGTCGTTTAATGTCAGATTTTTCTAGATACTTGGCCAAACTGCCAACAAAACTGCCATTGTTATAATTTTCCCAAAAGCAAGACTTCCCTGGGTTGCATATTCAAAAGTGGTTTAGGGTAGGATTGTTTGAAGTTATATTCTATCTTTCGTATTACTCATCACATTTTGCATTATATCATCATTTTTAAACAAAACAAATCTCTGTCCACACTAGCTTTTTTTGCATCATTTACTAAAGTATCTCTTCCAGCGCTAAAAAGATTGAAAACACATGTGACGAAGCTACACTGGGCACCTTGGCAGAAATGCGTTTGGCATTTCCACACAAAGAACAGGAAAGATGAATACAAAAAACAGAAAAAAGGTTTTTCTTCTTTTAGACTGATAGTTAAGTGTTATTGTTATTGAAATTAATACACATGTACAAGGTGAGAAAATGTAACGAGCAGGATCCAAACAAGGAAGAGCCACATTATAAACACAAAGCAATTAGAGCACAATTAGTTTTCAAAACGCTCCATTTTCAACCATCCACACTGTTACAATGAGAAGATGTTAGCAGAAATATGTAGCTCTGGAGAGCATTTTAAAACGTCTCCATTTTTTGGGGGTTAATAATTCTGAGGTAATATGTATGAAAGGTGAAAACAAAGAATAATGTCTGTCTTTTTAAATGAAAATGTAGCAGTGTGGATGTGACTTAATGCCAAAGACACATTACATGTTTTCTAGTCATGGGGTATGTCAGATTTTCCAAATGTAGTTGCTAATCTGATCGCCAGACAAAGCCAATTTACATGACTTAAAATTGCTGGGAATATCAATTTTAGCGACTATGTGTCAGCTTGCCAGAACAGTTGTTCTCATCCCTTTTTCTAAAAGCCAATAGCATGCTGCCTGTTGGAGCTGATGTTGTACAAAGGGTTAATAGGTACTGTGAGTTTAGCCACAATCTCTGCCCTTTTTTTTTCTTTTTTTCCATTCTGTCGTGGTACATAAAACACAAGAAATCAGACAGCCAAGCTTCTCTTTTGTTTGCATTCATTGGTTGTCAGCTCTCACACACATGATTCTGCCGCTACAACTACAGACAAAATCAGAACTGTTTTACTTTCTCAGGGCAACTTTGTGGACTATTTGGAGTTAGTTACTGGATATGTCAGATTACATGATTGTCCTTCATAGGAGAGTAACACATGAATCTTCTGAATAAACTGAGCTGTGTTTCTTGCCACTGTTTTATATAAAGTAGGCTGGTAATGTTTAATCAGTGAGATAATTATTCAACTTCTCAATTCCTATTCACCGAACCAAGGATGATGGAAAACATTTGCAGTGGGATGCTTGGGGAGTGCTAGGTCTTGAGGCTGGTGTTAGAGGGTGGTGCTTCACAATAATTACTGTGGGACGTAATTTTTCAGGAGAAAAACCAGTAGGGATATTTGGTAATATGATAAAGATTATTCAAAATGTGGCGGGCGGAGGGGATCCATGCCCAGCCAGGACACCTGCAAGGACCGGGAGAGGGATTATACCTCCCCTGGGCCACGAGAGGGCGACAGCCCTGGTCTGTATGGGGGCCATGGGAATGGAGCATGGAAGCTCAAGCCTATTGGGGCCCGTGGTCACCACCAGGGGGTGATTGGAGGATTGCGGTGCCCTGGAGGCCAGCACTTACGCCACACTCGGAGGTGCTGGCGAAAAGAATTCCAGGGACACCTGGAGTGATTACTGGTGCTCATGCGCCACTTCCGCCACACCAGGAAGTGCCGCCGGACATTCGTCAGAGAGCACCTGGAGCACATCCGGGTGATTATAAAAAAGGCCGCCTCCCTTGAGCAGAGAAGCCGGAGTCGGGAGGAAGAAGGCAGTGCTCGGGAGGAGAGGTGGAAAAGCACTCCAAAAGTGAAGTGAAAGGGACTGACACAAGGGTGTTTGGTGCTAGGCATTGTGTTGTGTGCAGAACTTTGTTGTAAATAAACGTGTATGTTTCAGGACTTCGTGTGTCTGCCTGTTGTGTCTGAGCCGTACTACCACAAAAGGTAATTCATTCAAAGCTGAATTTAAAATTGCTACAAATCACTACTCTTTATTAGCATCAAATCCTAATATTAAAACAGCCTCCTCATAAAATATATTTGAATAAGTAAGTACCAACCAGAGTAAAAAATACCAATTACTTTACTCACTTTTGAAAATTAAGATAGCATTTCTAGTTAAATGTTTTTGTTGCGTCCTCATAGAATGTGAGCATGTTATTAAAAATGGATGTAAAACCTGTGTTGACGGTTGAGTAATAAACCAGTATTTAACATGCATTGCTCAACATTTTCTTTAATAATTGCTTCCATTAATAGTCGTGTTAAGAATACTGTTCAGAAAGACTCATTTTCTCCATCAGAGAGTTTGTGTGTGACTGCACATTTCAATGTTCTTTGATTTTTTTGTTTCTAATACGGATATGATGACACAGACATGAGTCACCCTGGAGAGGGTGCCAGTCCATCACAGTATCCTGTTATTATTAAAATACAATAGTAATACATACTGTCATGTTGCAATGTAGTCAACCTGTACATCATAAGAGCACAAACAACAAATAATACAGCACTTTCATAATGGAAAAAGAATCATTTTCTGTGCTAACAATTGTTATGTTAGGTAGAGCAGATTAATTTTTTCCACAGATAAAAGAATGCCATCACTTGTCTTCTGACTAAGTTTTGAATTACTAGGGTCATGACTGATTAAATTGCTGTCAGCATTCCTGTATAGGAATTAGATTATGTGTCTAATTCATGTTTATCATTTTCCCACTGATTGATGTTTACATTTTTTTTCTTTTGCAAGTCAAGCCCAGAAATGTATTTAAAGCTTTACGCCTTTGAAGTTAAAATGAAAAGGAATAGTCACAACATAACTACATAACAATTACAAAAGTAATTGTTTTCTGTTTTGTATAAAATTGTATTTTTGTACACATTAATTTGACATACCCTCATTGCTATTATTTATATTATTATTTTTCTGTATTTATTGGTTTAGTCATGCCACATTTGTAACAATTTTCTTGATTCCATTAGTAAATTTGGAAAGCAAATTGACCCAATATTACTGGTAAAACACTGCCTTTTGGGAATATAACACTAATTCAACTAGAAATAAGAAATGCCAATGGTGTTCTCATTATAATTTGCATTATTTATATTGTTTTACTCATGTGTAAGTTACGGAGTTTTCTTTTATCTGCTTTTTAGCTGCTGGGATATTAATGAGACTTCTGAATACTGGTGGATAATAAAGGGTCCAATTGTTACATCTATTGCAGTAAGTCAGATGTATTTATGGAATCATATTTACATTTCTACTGAGATCAGACACTTTATGCAATATGAAAGTTTCAATAGGGCAAACAACTTCAGCTAGATTGCTTTAATATTTTTATAATAAAAATATTTGTCTTCATTTCCTGTATTCCTCCTGTAAACCTCCACATTGCCTTTTTAATAGTCTATATGTCAGTTGCCGCTTTGAAAACTCATTACGTACTCAGTTGTAGAATCAGTATAAAATCAATTTGGTGCAGTTTAATAATTATATTCACGCTTGAGAAATATTCTATTAAAATTGTTTTCAAATTGCAGTTAACAGCAGCAATGAATTATTTTACTGGTTCAGTAAATGAAGAGAATTCTTTAAAATACAGCCGGTGACAAGCATGTCTATGCCGTTCACCTTTCCTAGCCACAATTACAATGTCCTCTCTGATCTCTATATTTGATACGTGACTGAGCATTTGGATGCTTTTTCCATATTTGTAACATTGACCTTATTATTATCTGCTGAGAAACACACATTTAATAGGTTTACCTTGCCAGTATATTATATTTTATTCATGTGTTTTTAGCACACTAAATCATCTAATTGACCTTGAACATTTCATTGCAAATAACTTCCTTGAGCTTCATATACTTTACTATTTCTTCACTTTACTTAACTAATCTGCTTTTCCTAGGAAGGCTCAAAGTGGCCAGTGTTTTTACTAGATTCCAGGACTTTTAGGACCTGTTGATGCCTAATTGAGGGGATAACATCCCCCCAGAATGTCTAGATCTTCTCCTTTTAGGCAATGCTTGATGCAGCCCCATGAGAAGTGCTTAGAGGCCATCCTAAATACACACCCATACCATGTCAAATTACTACTCTTTATCAAAGAGAACAAGTGCTTCTACTTCACTGTTCTCCCACACTGCTGAGCTCTTGTCAAACTGCTGAGCTCACCTTGTCAAAGAACGTTAACCCACATGTAATGGGGTTTGGATTATAGTAAAAATACTGCAAGCATACAAGGAGCCAAATGTGCTAGGGAGGCTTTGCTACCCAGTAGGTCTCTGGCTCATTTTTATGGGAGTTTTATATTTTCACTTTTTTCCCCTGTAATTTTTTTGTATTATTCACATTGCTAGAGTGTGCATTATTAGTTTACCTAATATACTGAAATTCCATCCATCAATACATCTTTGAATCTTCTTCTTCTGATTCAAGGGTGTGAAATGTTTCTAAGTAGTTGTGTCAAATTTTAAAATAGTACAAATAAAATTCCCTTCCTAATATCATATAATGAAAAAAAACAGATTCAATATATGGATGGATGGAATATATTTTTGAATATTTTATTTGTTGTGTGTTTGGAGCA
This sequence comes from Erpetoichthys calabaricus, assembly GCF_900747795.2. NCBI lineage: Eukaryota > Metazoa > Chordata > Cladistia > Polypteriformes > Polypteridae > Erpetoichthys > Erpetoichthys calabaricus. The sequence goes on from NC_041399.2 coordinate 189,537,851, forward strand.
ATCAGCAGAAATTTGATATTTACACATAAGGTACATAAAATATTATTAAAAGTGTTCGCATGCCAGAACTAGCAACAGGATAATTTTGCATTCATTTTTTTCACATCCTTGTCTCTTTTTGACAGGTAAATTTTATACTCTTTTTAAACATCATTAGAATTCTAATACAGAAGCTAGATCCTCGACTTATTCAGTTCAACAATTCATCCCAGTACAGGTAAGGATGAGTTTGCATTTTAATGTGCTGTGATTAAGATTCCAGTAAAGTCAATTAGGCTGTCATACAGTGGTTGCTCAAAGTTGATGTCTTAAATAAAAAGAGAAAAGAAATGTAGTTCTAATAGATTATTCTGTGTTAGTTTTGCATAAGTATTATAACTATCATTTTAACCAGTTTTTCATCTTATTTTAAATAATTTTAATTAAATAAGATTGTCCAGATTACATTAATTCAATTCTGAAATTAAAAAGCCTTAGAAATATCTGAAACTTCAAACTTTCAGCATTTCTAATTTACTTTATCTTGTGATTCAAGTTCAGTGCTGTATGTTGATTAAGGTTATTCAATTTTGTCCAGCTCGACACAACCAACAATGTTTTAAATCGTGGATGTCTTATGTCACACTCTAAAAATATGAACATGATTTGTGCTATATATTTCCCTCTAACATGTAAATGTATTGCTTAATAGTCATAGTCAAAATGCATTAACTATATAACACCTGGTAATTTTTGTTGAGCTTAGCTCATTTGTTATAGGTGTGTCCAGTTGGCTTTATACTGGAGAAAGCAAAAACTCCAATTTCCGGTGTTCTGAAAGTAAAGAGCCCTTTATAAGTTGTATTGTGCTTTAAAATCAGCAAAGTGAGTCCATTTTACCACTTTAGCACTGTAACAAGTAGAACCACATACATATTTTACAAAGTATTAATTACATAATGAGTACACACAGATTCGTTTTAACAGACAAGAAATCAAAACAGTTTAAAACTGAATAAAATAAATTGAGCAAAGCAATATTTGTCTATTAATTAATGGTTGAACTATGAAGCATCCCTTACACTAATCAGAGGATATCGTTGTTTAGTTTGGAGACCCCCTAACTAAATCTTCCATCCTCTCCTGTAGCCTTATTTATCCCTGAAGATGTGCTTTGGATTGTTTAATGTATAATGTTTTGCTTGTAAAATGGGTTATCTTGGTTGTGGGTTGAATTCTGTTTTTAGGTTTTTTCTCTTTTTTCTTCCTGCTTTCCTTTTTTTTTTTTTACTTTTCTTCTTTTTTTCTAGTTTAACTAGGAAGTCATTTGTTGTATACATTTGACATGATTGTAAGGCAATGTTATTTTCTACAAATAAAACTTAAAAAAAATTATTATATGTAAAATGGGTTACTCTAGTGAGTTCATAATAATGTTACATTGCTATTGTTCTGTTCATGCCAAGGTCTAATCCCCGGATCAAGTATGTTTATTTTTATTTTAAGGTCTTTGTTGTATTTCATAATATGTTCCATTTTAATGTTAGTTCTTTTTTGGATTAATTTCATCTCTTTTATGGTTTTTGTTAATGTCGTATTGTTTAATTATTCAGTGCTTTCATATTGATACTATATCCCTTATGTTCTGTGAGTGGAAGCCCAAAAGGCAAGTCCACCATGACGCCATTGCCAAAGGACCACCCAATTCAGACCAATCTAAGGTCACACAAAGTGTCATTAAATATTGAAGTGTTTAGAGCTTCTTTGTAAGTATTGTTTGCATTTTTTCTGGTTTATTGGATTCTTGCTTTTATCTTTATGGTTACTGATTTCTGGATTATGGGTTGCCTTTTTTATGGCTTTTTACCTTGTTTTTTGTTATTTTGTGTCTGCCGTGCTACTTTAAGTTTATGAACAATTTATACAAAATGCAAAGAATTATCCTCTCATATAAAAGGGCATTTTTGAGCATTTTGATCTCTTAACACCTGTGGCCCACAGACCAACAGCACCATCAGCATTGGCGGCAAAGACCTGAAGAAGGTCGCCAACTTTAAGTATCTCGGCTCAGTCATCAGCAGCAACAGCAACCTGCTCTCTGACATCCGTGCACGGATCAATGCTGCATGGTTGAAATGGCAACAGGTCACCAGAGTCCTCTGCAACTGCTGCATGCCAGACAATCTTAAGTCCAAGATATACAAAACGGTGGTGTGCCCAGTTGCCCTCTATGGCTCAGGGTGCTGGACAGCTACAGCAAAGTACGAATGGGCCATTAGTCTGATGGAAACACGGATGCTGCGGTGGTACCTTGTTTTGACAAGATGGGACCATGTTATGAACACTGATGTCCGGAAAAGGATGGGAGTTGCACCAATCATGGAAAAGATATGTGAGGCAAGGCTACAATGGTATGGGCATGTCGTCCACGGAGATGAGAACTCAGTGATCAGAATGGCACTGCACCTGAACCCCCAAGGCAGACGCCTGCGAGGGAGACCGAAAAAACATTGGATGGACCTGATCAAGGAGGATGAAAATCGCTGGTGTTGCCAGGGAAGAAACGTTACAGACAAATAGACACTGTCATCGCATGGGACTAACACTAGGAAGAAAAAGAAGATCTCTTAACTCCTGTGTCTCATTTTGGGCCTAGGCAAACTGGAGCACCATCTTTTAAGTTTAAGGTATGGTTGCATGGGGCGAGGCCTGTTTCTGATGCAGATTTAGTGAAGCCTTGGCCTAGTATTTGTTAATTTTCAAGCTTCTTCTCCCTTTTTGCCATTTTAATATTACAGCAATCAGTTTTACTACAGACATAATTTCAAATTATCTGTACACTAGAAATGAAAACTGTTTAAGAGTAGCTGTTCCGCGTTCAGACAGTGAAAGGACTGGGAGGTCAACGTGAGTCAAAATAGAAATCTAAACTAAGAGATGAAAAAGTGCCTTGCATTTCAAGCATAAACAGGAACCAAACTCAAAGGCAAAAGAATAACAGAAAGGTATTCAAATACCAAGAGCTTAATGAAAAATGCAAACAAACTTTGTTTCATTCTTTTGAGAAATTTGCAAACTCCAGTAAGAAAGTGACCCAAAGGATCACCCTTTACACCCCGTGACCCCTGACATCACTCCATACATGATCCCTGAGGTTGATATTAGTAACCTCATACCAACCATCTGTTATATTTCAATCAGCCAAAGTATGAGTAGCTGCAGTAAATTTTAAAGTCCCAATAAATACAGGGTTTCATGCATCTGATAATATTATTTGATGCTAAACATATAAATTGAGGCCTTTTTAGTGTTGTGAATGGGGCCAATGCAAACCAGAAACATTTCTTATAGGTGCACAGCTAAAGGTGAACCTATTTTCTCAAGAGCTTTTGAAAGGAAAGCAAATCTAGTTTTAATTATCATGTACTGTAGAGACATAGTGCATGCAAGGAAAGAACTTAATCTTTTAATTCTAAATTTTAAGTAATTGTTTTTTTTAAAAAGTGCTTCTACGGCTGGGAGGAAATTTACATTGCAGTTCAGGTTGACTATTTGTTTAATTTACTACAATTCAAGATGACATTTAAATGTTGTCTTTATTTTCATCAATTAGTTGGGAATGATATTTAGAAGCGGAGCATATACTATAGCATTTATGTGCCTTTTCATTGTTTTTAATTCCATGCAATTTTGTAAACCTGCCACTTATCTCTTTATACATCCATGTTCTTGTACTTTGGTATTTTAATTTAAGAATGTACGTGCTTTATTAAAGAAATGCTCATACCAAAAATGTTATTTTTATACTGTATCTTACTTAGCCCATGTAGTCTGTAGTGATGGTCAATAAAAATGTATAATCTCATGTTTTCATGCAGGCGTCTGTGTATAAGGAGGTGCATCCATTCATTTATTCATTTTCTAAATCTGTTTGTTCACAGGAAGCCACAGGGCTATTCTGGTAGCATCAAGTTTAAGGCAGCCAGTAAACTTACATGTGACACAATCTACTATGAGAAGCAACAGTCACTAATCACTCTAACCTGCGTAACTGTGAGATGTAACTGCAAAATATTCAGCAGAATACTGTACCAATGAGCTTTAGAAGCAGATCTTGGACATGTTGGAAAAAATATTTGCAGCAGATGGTGTTAGCTGAAGCTGCAAAATATTATTTGGCCAGATTTGTAAGCTATGTCACCAGCTGTCAGTCATCTTTAATAGCAAAGAGAGAATGGTCAGACTTACCTAGGGAGGCCCAGGAGAAGGCATCATGAGCATCCTTAATACCTGCATAGTAGTGATCTACAATATTTTCATCTTATGTAACTTGTTTTATTTGTTGTTGATATTTAGGAAGAACCTGGTTAAAAATGACATGGTTAAAATCACCAATCATAATGATTTGCATCTCTGGGTTATCTTTTTCAATCTTATGAATTGCAGTGGCGACTCACTAATGTAATCACTGAGTATTAATGCAAGAGCAAATGTAAAAACCCATCCATAATCACTGAGGAGAACTTGTGTGGTAAATAAAATGCCTTACAGTTTCTACTAAGCAATTCTAGGTAGGGAATAGAATGATTTGAAAAGAACTGTCACATTGTTGCACCAGTCTTGATTAATGTAGAAACACACTCCTCTGCCCATTGCTTTGTTGCAAAGTTCAGTAATGTAGTCTGGACGGAACAGTGTGAAGTAGGTTAAGTCCAATGCAGAGTCATTCAGCCAGGTTTCAGTGAAGCACAGGACAGATAAAAAAGAAAAGCCTATTTTAGCTTGTATTAACATCAGCAGTTCGGCGACTTTGTTCGCCAGTGAACAAACGTTAGATAGATATATTTCAGGTGTGGTTGCTGTAGTCCTCATTTCCTGAATCAAACCAGGACACCAGCTCTTTTGCCTCTGGTCCTCTGCCATCAAGCTACCGGTTTAGCGGCATGAGCACCTGTGATCAACAAAGTTGTAAGATCCACAGATGTAGTTATAATATGTGGAGTGTCACAAAAAGCAGATGCAAGAGTCATAAAAAGGTTTGGGGCAGCCATCCGTATAATATTCCCCGGCTGCAAAATGGTAAATTGCTAGCACTGATGTGCTCAGAACGGAGTCCAAAACAGAACTGATCGATTATTTGTTAAATGGCGGTTTTAAAGGCCAAAACAGGATATGATGTCAACAGGGCTAGATCTTCCTCCATAGGCTTGAACCCGGAAGTGTCAGCATGAAAAGGGCCGGAAGTGGAATGGTCCTCCACCATGGGTTTGGGACCAGAAGGTGACGTCATCAGAAGGCCCGGAAAACAAAGTGATGTCATCAGAGCCTGGTGGAATTTCCCATGAATGGTCTGCAGGAAAGTGAGAAAAAAGGTCAGCGCACTCCTCGACCCCCTGGTCTGGCATGGAATTACTCTCATTTAGACCCTTTAGCTGCTTCCCATGCACACATGTGTAACAGGAGTTAGATCAGGTTGCACACTGCGACAGATGTTCCCTTATATATGTTATATGACTTTGCCTTTGAATTGAACACAAAAAGACAGACAAAAGATGGAGCATCAAACTATCGTGGCTGCCATCCTAGGCACCTTAGAACTAGAGATCATCTAATTAAAAGTAAAATTAATATTAATAGTGGATATTATTATTATTTTACTTGTCTCAAAATCTGCAACTCTGCTACAGCACAATGAATAACATAGTAATATCGGGTAAACCATTTTGTTACTTTCACAACCATCATAACCCTAGTTTTACATCTCATCTGAAGGACGATGACAACTTTTTCAGCACTGTGCCCCCATCACTGCACTGGGATCCACACACAAACCACAGGGTAAGTGCAATCCTATATTAGAAAAAAACAAATTATATGACTGGGTGTATTATTTATTATGAGTAATGATTAGTGCATCTACAAACATGTCAGTCATCATTGAGGTTTATGCAAATTAAACAACCTTCTTTATATAAAGTGTTTTACAAAATTACAAAAAAAAAATTAAGAAACATTTGCCTTTATAAAAAAAAGGATATTGTAATTCATCAAGACAAAAAAAATATAGAATTCACTTTTAATTTATTAATTTCATATTTTTTCAATGGAGTAATGCATTTTAGTTTAATTAGCAGGCATTTTTATTATTCCCACTATGTGTATAGTAAACACAAGTGGTTTTCAAAAATTGCATGTTAGTCTGTTTTCTAATTTGTAATGATATTGCTTATTATCTGGCAAACAATAGTACTCAGTGAATTGTGCTGTATATATAAAAATTCATTTGACCTACCCAGCAACCAGAATGCCAAGACATTTTGGTGTAAGACAGTGCCAAGCTCACCATCTGTTATAAGACCTCACTTGCTAATGCAGGATTTACAGCTGCCAAGAAGTGATAGCTGATATTATCTTTTTAGAGAGTTAATCCGTATTAACAGTATGTACTTTGAATAATGTAAAATCGATAGTTTATATGTATTTTCAATTAAATGTGTTTAATGATCAAATAGCAAAGATTTGCTAAGAATTACTTTATATTGTACTTTATAACAATAAAACAAACAAAAAGTTCATTTTCAATGTTATTGAATTAAAGGATATTAGTTGATAATTAAGAGGGAAAAAATATATTTCAAAATCACAGCAACCATTTCAACGTTACCATGTTTTTCTCTAGGACTGTGTAGTTTCTGACAATATAGAAAGTGATCAAGGAATAAACCCTGAAAAGATGGCTAGTCTAACTCTGGACATTCCCATTACAGACCTCAAATGTGATTAATAAAGTTTAAAAAAAACATATTTTGCATAATACATACACATTAGTCATGTCATATCATTTTTTAACATCCTTCCAGACCAGGGCTCACTGCGGCCTATCCCAGCTAGCATAGGGTGCAGACAGGAACAAACCCTGGACAGGGCGTCAGTCCACCACAGGGCAAACACACCCAACCCAAATACTAGGACCAATTTTGCGCTGCCAGTTCATCCACCCTGCATGCCTTTGGACCGTGCAAGGAAACTGTAGCACCCGGAGGAAACCCACATAGACATGGGGAGACAATTAAGTCTCCAGGAAGGGAGGAGCCAGGATGTGAACCCTGGTCTCCTCACTATAAGGCAGTAGCACTACCACTGTATAACCATAAAATTAAATCTATATCAATTAAACAAACTGTGAAACAATAACAGAATTCACAAAATGTGTAATATTTTCAGTTGCACTAGTAGTTGAGAACCTAAAATCTAATAATGTTTACGTATGCCAAAAGGAAAGTTTGACATCTCTTCTACCTGAAATTAAATAAAGTAAAATCAAAACATTATAAGTCAGAGGACTTCAAGTCCAGTCCTGAATTTTCCACAATGGCTTTATTTTTATTTGTTCCAAACCAATTTAAATATTTGCTGATATTGAACTTGTTATCCAATTCCATGACTACATAGTGCTTTCACCTTGCCATATATAACAGAATTGTGGATGGAAGCAGAACAGTAATTCTTAGTGCTTCACTTATTTCCCTATTTCTCTCCAAATATACTGCTCAAAAAAATTAAAGGAACACTTTGAAAACATATCAGATCTCAATAGGAAAAAAATCATGCTGGATAGCTATACTGATATGGACTGGGTAATGTGTTAGGAACTAAAAGATGTCACATCGTTTGATGGAAATGAAAATTATGAACCTACAGAGGGATGAATCCAAAGAAAATCAAAGTGAAAAAATGATGCGGCAGGCTAGTCCATTTTGCCAAAATTTCATTGCAGCAAATCCAAATCGTACTCAATAGTTTGTATGGCCTCCACATGCTTGTATGCATGCTTGACAATGTCTGGGCTTGCTCCTAATGAGACGACAGATGGTGTCCTGGGGGATCTCCTCCCAGATCTGGACCAGGGCATCACTGAGCTCCTAGACAGTCTGAGGTGCAACCTAGCAGCATCGGATGGAACGAAACATAATGTCCCAGAGGTGTTCTATTGGATTTAGGTCAGGTGAGAGTGGTGGCCAGTCAATGGTATCAATTCCTTCATCCTTCAGGAATGGCCTGCATACTCTAGCCACATGAGGCCGGGCATTGTCATGCACCAGGAGGAACCCAGGACCCACTGCACCAGCATAGGGTCTGACAATGGGTCCAAGGATTTCATCCCGATACCTAATGGCAGTCAAGGTGCCGTTGTCTAGCCTGTAGAGGTCTATGCGTGCCTCCATGGATATGCCTCCCCAGACCATCACTGACCCACCACCAAACCGGTCATGCTGAACGATGTCACAGGTAGCATAACATTCTCCACGGCTTCTCCAGACCCTTTCACGTCTGTCAAATGTGCTCAGGGTGAACTTGCTCTCATCTTTGAAAAGCACAGGGCGCCAGTGGTGGACCTGCCAATTCTGGTATTCTATGGCAAATGCCAATCGACCTCCACAGTGCCAGGCAGTGAGCACAGAGGACATCGGGCCCTCAGGCCACCCTCATGAAGTCTGTTTCTGATTGTTTGCTCAGAGACATTCACACCAGTGGCCTGCTGGAGGTCATTTTGTAGGGCTCTGGCAGTGCTCACCCTGTTCCTCCTTGCCCAAAGGAGCAGATACCTGTCCTGCTGATGAGTTAAGGACCTTCTACAGCCCTGTCCAGCTCTTCTAGAGTAACTGCCTGTCTCCTGGAATCTCCTCCATGCCCTTCAGACTGTGCTGGGAGACACAGCAAACCTGCTGGCAATGGAACGTATTGATGTGCCATCCTGGAGAAGTTGGACTACCTGTGCCACCTCTATAGGGTCCAGGTATCACCTCATGCTACCAGTAGTGACACTGACCATAGCCAAATGCAAAACTAGTGAAAAACAATCAGAAAATATGAGGAGGGAAAATGTCAGTGGCCTCCACCTGTTAAACCATTCCTGTTTTGGGGGATATCTCACTGTTGCCCCTCTAGTGCACCTGTTGTTAATTTCATTAACACCAAAGCAGCTGAAACTGATTAACAACCCACTCTGCTACTTAAATGACCAGATCAATAACCCAGAAGTTTCCCAGAAGCTTTACTTTCATTAAAAATTGTTCCTTTAATTAATTTGCAATTATCAGTCTACCAGGAAGGACAGAAGTGGAATAGAGGTTAGAGCTCCTGCCTCGGTCTTCTCTGGATTTGGAATTACTTTGTAACACATTTTTAATCTGTGTGGTGCTGTATCAGTTATCCTCTTGCATGCCTACAACATGCATGAAAAATGCATTTTTTAATAAAATATTGTTAAATAGATACTTCCAGAAAAATTGGTGGAATCATAAACTGGAAACACAATTCACAAGCGATTGAGATTTTGAATTGAAGGTAGTACTCTTAACCAATGAAAGAGGGGGAGAGGTAGATCATCAAATTAAAAGCTCAGTCCCATGTGAATTGCATTTTTTTTTTTCCATTGATGTTTTTCACATTGCACTTTACAGCACTAGTCACCATTTGCTTGTATTATGTCATAAACTTTATCTCCGTTCTTTATGTAAACGGAGTGGGCGGAGTGGTGACTCTGAGGCTAGGGATTTGCACTTGGCAAAGGTTGCCAGTTCCAATCCCGTAAATGCCAAAAGTGACTCTACTTCATTGAGCCCTTGAGCAAGTCCATTAACCTGCAATTGCTCCATCCTGGGTATGAAGTTAATCTACATCCAGCCCTGCATGAAGACCCTCCAACCTGCAGGGACAAACCTGGGGGTTAGTGGCAGAACTGGAACTCCAGCCACCATAAAAACCTCACACTGTTCCATTCCATCTAAACTTGTGTGCTGCTGAGGTGTCACACACCACATGGCTGCACTTGGGTCCTAATCTGGGATCCTGAGTTGGTTTGTCATGTGGTGGGTGTGGCAATGTGCTGTATCAGCGCCTGCTCCTAACCTCTCTCTCTTTCTCTTTCATATAAACATGAGATTAAACATTTTTTCTCAGTCATCATTACAAAACACACATGGTATGCAATGTATAAAAAATATCATAGTTGGGTAAAATATTCCTTTAATACAATCAGTTTTATTTTATTTTATATTCACCAGCTAAAATATAGTTCATGCAATGGACCAATGATTAAATTAAAAAAGAGAAAGCACAGGAATATGAGTTCAGGTGCTGAGTATGGTAAAAAGCCACAAATTCCAAATAGCAGATCCATAATAAAAAAACATTTTCTCCATCTCTTTCAGTATATCACAGTCAAATGGTTAATTTATTTTCTCCAAAAAAAACAGTTAAAGCTTAAGATTATTAACATATTCTTCCATCTCCAAATGCTAACTACAATCACCTTAGCATGAAGAACACATTTGCACAACACATTTAGTTTTATGTGGGTTGGAAATGTTTTGACAGATTTATTAAGTAGCAATAGAACTATATAAAATCTTCAAACTGAAGTCCATTAGAATGAGTCAAACAAATCACAGTGATATGTTACTCTGAGTAGAGACATGTAATGAAGTCAAAATCAATTACGACAGAAAGCACTGATTTCAAAGCAAGTTGTGACAATGTTGCGTGGTTTACTTTGGAAGAATAATTACTATGTAATTATCTTACAGGAGTTCACTTATTTCTCAATGTAGATAGATAGATAGATAGATAGATAGATAGATAGATAGATAGATAGATAGATAGATAGATAGATAGATAGATAGATAGATAGATAGATAGATAGATAGATAGATATGGTACAGCATGTTCTGTACTATAACTAATTATAATTTATACCATAACTTAATACCAAGGGTGATATGGTGGTACATTACTCAGTGCTGCTGCCTTGCAGTTTTAAGAACATTAGAACAATTCTGATGAGAACAGGCTGTACACCCTGACATGAAACCAGGCCCATTTCAAATTATTGCTTTGTTATTTGTTCTGTGGAGTTTATACATTCTCCCTGTCTACATGGGTTTTTCTGTCATAGTCTTCTACTGTACATGTCAAAGACGTGTGCCATAGTAACTGCTGGCAGTAAACTGGCTCCAGTGGGTGAGAAGCAGTTCTACTAGAAAAGATTTCAGTTCCCCATGACCTTAAAACAGAATTAAGGAAACTGAATAGATTGATGATTTAATTGGTGTTTAAACTGCTAGAAAAGACTGCCAAACTGAATTAAACAAACTGAGTACATTGACGAATGGATGGATGGAAGGGTGGGTTGATTTGTGTAAAAAAAATACTTCCACCATGCTGCCCCATTGTTTCAGTTTCACATTGAAATTTACATTAACAATATGCTGACTACATATGTCTAAATTATGTTATGGTCGTGCAAACTGAGGCAAAAATAGTGGGCTTTACAATAAACATCCACCAATTTATTCATGTATATCTCATTTAAGATGTTCTTAATTAACTGTAAACTTCTAATTCTAAATATTTTAAAAGAAAGATCTTAGGGGCTTCTGAAGAACTTAGAATTTAAATGGATACACAATAAAAATGCCTAAAGTTGTCAACAAATAGTATCTTTCGTGATAAGCACCATCAACAGCTTTACATAAACGTTTTGCATTTTTAAAAATAAGACAAGCTTGTAATATAATTATCTTTGCTGGACTGATGGCTCATTTACTGCCACACAGCTCTAGAGTGCTGCTAATTATGTCTCTCCAGAGCTCACCTACTCTGTTGTTGTACTAATTTAATTTTATATGAAGTCTCTTTACTATATTTTCTGGGTCCTGATTAATGGTATTTGCAGCAGCCGTTTCTTAAATCAAATCTGATCAAACCATTTTGAAGAATATATAATCGCAGCTAAACAGAGTTTAGCCATCTATCAGTGTTGATATATTTTAAGTAAAATATGTATAGTATTCACTGTTTAACAGAAGCTACAAAGACAAAAACTACTCTCCTTCATCAATGAGAATTAACAAATTTACAATACAGTATAAAGCAGACTGGTAAAAAGAGGCTGTCGGAGCTGTACCTTAGCAAAACTAAATCTGCAGTGCTCAGACTTGACTCAATGAGGTGGAAGTGCTTCCCTAAAAGCTCCTAAATATAGAATTTGGGCAATATTCTGGCCAAACTAAATATCAAAGGAGAAAGTACTTTTTTGATTGCCACTTAAGCTGGTTGTTATTGTCACATTTCTCAGAAGCAAAGCATTATTTCACAGTATATTGCACACTTCAGCAAACGCAGTAGGGCTTCTCACAAAGCATAAGTTTTACATTAGGTTTTGCAATTAAAGTATGAATATTACAAAATACTGTGACGGACTGACACCCAGTCCATGGATTATTTCTGCTTTGTGCCCAATGCTTGCTGGGATCAGCTCCAGCTTCCCAGTGATCCTGCTCTGGATAAGTATATTTTGAAATGGATGGAAAGATAGTACAAAATATTTTTTTAATCATTTTCTTTAGTTTTGTGGTGGCTTGTGGATGTTTCTGATAACTTCAGTTAGTAGCTTGTTAGTAGACTGTTACTATTGATATCTGAAATGTTGTACTCAGTATTAGTCATTGATAAGGCAGAGACATTCAGATGTAATGCAGCAACAATTTATTTCTTGTATATCCCCACACACAAGGAATGCCTTATTGGGCTTTAAAAGGTGCTGCTTTTTGAGAGCCCCCCAGGCTTGATTCCCTACGAAGACAAGAAGAAATACCCCACATACACACAAAAAAAAATTGTAGGGAAAAAAATGTAAGAAATCTTGAAAATGTCATAGCACAAAATTGTTTGATATGGAGAAGGGAAACAGATTTCCTGGTTATCTGAGACTGTTCATAATTCAGAGAAAGACCCCCTTCCAGGTAGGTTGGGTGTACAATTGGTGTCACAAAATGGGGTAAATACTACATACAAAACAAAACACAAGTATTCTTCTTCACTAAGCTAGATGGCCAATCAATCACTGCCATCTCAATATCTCATCCTCTTCAACAGTGTGTAACACTGCTGTAGGATTTAGCTTTGGCTGTATTTTAAATATAAAGTGTACATAAGACAAGTTAGGTTAATTGACCCTGTACAAGTGAGGTAAGGTGTATGTAAAAGTGTGTTCTAGCTTTGACAGGCACCTTGTCCTAGGTTTGGCACCTGGTGCATCTGGAATAGAATGTAACTCTTCTGTCTCTAAACTGAGTGGAGCAGCTTTGGTAATGGACTGAACAGTAAATACAACGTCTACAAGGCACTGATAGTGCACTTGGTTTGCAATCTCAATCATATTGGTTATCCATCCACCCATCCATTATCCAACCCGCTATATCCTAACTACAGGGCGCAAGGCAGGAAACAAATCCCGGGCCGGGCGCCAGTCCACCGCAGTATTGGTTATCTCTCTATTATAAAAAAAAAAATCCTGGGAGGGATGCTAGGGAGATCTTCTCGGAAAACAATTTGAGATCCCGTGAGAGACACTTTAACGTCATGCAAAGACAATTTGACGTCCCGCAAGACAAGGTAGTGAGACAACATTTAAAACAAGTTCACGGACATCTAACCAAGCAGTTGTTGGAATGCTTTTGGCAGGCAGACATCATGTACTCCCAGCTCTTAAAACAACGACAAACGACAAGCAGAAAAAGCAGCTCAAAAGCAGCAACAAGCCAGCAGATGATCCAACTGCAACTCCTTAGCGTGTGTTCAAACCCCCTTCCCAATGCGAGCGGCAGAGACATGAAGTGGCAAAAGGACAGCTGTTCTACAGGCTTTTAAATGATCAACGTGCCACATGACAAAAAGAACACGCAGCTCGCCAGCAGCAGCAGCAGAAAGACATCAGATGATCCGACTGCATCTCCTTACCATGTGTTCACGTTCACAAGCAGTGTTATACATCCTGCGAGAAAGATTTAACCACGCTCAGGGTCGGAAACAAAGGACAAGTATTATTTTTACAAAAGCTTTAAAGTAAAAGTGAAAATAATGCATATGTAACAATTCCCATGAAAATAACAATCTCTTTAAATTGTATATCCGGTAAACCAAACTCGGGGGTGGGCGAGCGAAGCGAGCAGGGGGTGAAGCCCCCTAGTACTGTATATTTTATAGAATTTCTATCTGTTTAAAGGGAAGCAAAGATTCACATTTTGATGGTGAGCCAACCTTAGTGACATTGTAAATCAAGTTGGAAAAAATATACCCCAAAAAATAAAATGAAAGGACAAAAGAAATGTTGTAGATGTATAAATATAGGCATTTTTTAAATGGTAAGACTAAAGTGATCATCCTATGTTAAAATTTAAAAAGAGACAAAAAATATAGTTCTAGGGGAATATCAGAAAGTACTGTAGGAATTTGAAAAACATTAAAAGGTTCATAAAGAAACCAAAAAATAAAAAGTTGCCCTTGAAGCCAAGGAAGCAATAAACATGTTTTAGGTACTACTGTAGTAAGAAGCAATAAAAGAAAGTTTAAGAAGCCTTAGAGACACACAAGGACAATATCAGTGAAAATAAGCAACAAATCAACTACATAAAAACCTTACCAAGCTTTTCATAAAAGAAGAGATAAATGGAATGACTCATGCAGAAGTACAAGAAAGCCCTGAGTTTACAGACTTTAACAGAGAAGAATCAAAAGTACTTCAGACTCTTGATGCATTGAGGACTTAAAAAAAAAAACAATTCCGGGGTCCAATGCAATTTTTCCTGGTATATTGAAAAGAAATTAAATACATCTATATATATATAAAAGACAAAGTCACCTGACCAAGGGGTTACGCACGCATGCAAGGCAGAGCCCCGCCCGCCAACTCTAACCCTCCTCCCGCGTCATGGGATACGCATGACAGAACCCTGCCCGCCAACTCTAAGACCATGGGGTACGCATGACAGAGCCCCCCCGCCAACTGTAACCCTCCTCCCGCGTCATGGGATACGCACGACAGAGCCCCACCCGCCAACTCAAACCCTCCTCCCGCGTCCATTACCTTCACGTTGTTTTCCTTTTATTTCTGATCCCATTCAACAACTATATGGCAACATCGACTTCTCAACTGTGACTCTGGAACAACTCAGTACGCAAGGTATATTAAGCGTCACCAACGAAGACTCGCTACACCTTAATGAACAAGTACTGAAACTTATCCCTACCGACGAAGTAACTTTCACCAGCGTTGACTCCATCGTCACAGATGATCCTGCAGATCAAGTTTCATTGAACAGTCTTACTCCCACTGGCATGCCTCCGCATAAACTCAAAATTAAAATTGGTTCTTCTCAGAAACCTCATGCCAGCAAAAAGTCTCTATAATGGCACAGACTGACTGTTACCAGCGTTCACCGCAATGTACTGGAGTGTAAAACTATCGCAGCTGCTACCTCACAAACTGTCCTTATTCCC
Source organism: Erpetoichthys calabaricus (assembly GCF_900747795.2). Lineage (NCBI taxonomy): Eukaryota > Metazoa > Chordata > Cladistia > Polypteriformes > Polypteridae > Erpetoichthys > Erpetoichthys calabaricus. The sequence goes on from NC_041399.2 coordinate 189,553,172, forward strand.
CGGATTTCCCTGACCCCATCAGATTCAAATTTGCCTGTTACTTTTACACGCAGACAATTTCCTGCTAGATTAGCCTTTGCGATGACAATTAATAAGGTACAGGGGCAAACTTTCAAAAAGATATGCCTGTATCTGCCAAAACCAGTTTTCAGTCACGGACTATTGCATGTTGCTCTCTCCAGAGTTCCGTCTTTTCATTCACTCACAGTCGTATCCTCAAACCCACCCCATTTGGACAACTGTGTCTTTCAGGAAGTGTTCACCCATCAATAAATAATTATGCGGCGTATACTACGCCGCGGGTCGGCTAGTCATTTATAAATGTTTACTAAAAATATTCTAGCAATTACTATACAGGTATATGGTATCTGATTTCTGGAAAATTGTTGCTGTAACTCCAATTCACAAAACAGAAGGGTTTAAAAACATGCTGAGTCAGTCATTTTTGAACAGTTCAACCAGAGCAGTAGACAAAAGCAAAGCATATGACAGATATAGCAGCAGTTCCTGCCACTTCAAGCAGAACAGAAGATTCTGACCACCTATTGCTGTTTTTTTAAAAAAGTAAAGAATGTTATTGCAATACCTGAAAAAATAGGAAAAATATATTACATTGAGTTGGGTCATCAATGGAGCCTCACAGCCCATCTATTCAAAGCAACTGACTGCATAAAGCTCACCTTATTATAACTAACACCGACCATGTCAGTATATGTCCTTGAAGTGATGATCAATGGCTGGCTATCCTCTGCTGACCACATTACAGTTTTCTCTCATTAATGCATATCAGACCATATCTGACAGATTATACAGATCAACTACTGGTCGATACATTGGTTTTGTCATGTCTTGACCACTGCAGATGGGGTACCTGTATGCAGTGCCAAGCCTTTGCAAATGGTTCAAAATGTAGAAGCATATCTTTTGTTCAACCAACACAGACTGCAGCACACCATTGCTCTTTTCAATTCACTCCAATGTCTCCTGATAGCAGCATGTGTTCATTTGAAATCACTGATGTTTACCTATTGGGTAGTCAATGATTCAACACCTATGTATATGGAGAGATGCTTGAGGTCCTACACTCCTTCTTGCCCACTCAGCTCTGCTAATGAATGACATCTGGTGATGCTACCTGTATGTGGTATTAAATCTCAATCCAAAATCTGTTCATTTCTAGCTCCTAGATGATGAAACCAGCTGCCAACCTCCATCCACACCACTGATCTTGTTCTGTGAATATCTCATTGAAAATGTTTTTGATGCTAGGTTCTTTGTAGCTATGTAGTTGTTGTAATTGGTTTAGAGCTTTTCATTTGTGTTGGTCCATTTTGTGAACTTGTCCTATAATATTTTTCTCAAAACAGAACCTGTTTACTCAATTACACTGAACTCTTTTGTAAGTTTCTTTGGATAAAAGTGTCTACTTAATGAGTAAATGTAAATGTCACAGGTCTTCATGCTGCCATCCAACGGTTTGGCTGACTCCTGAAGTTCCCAGTCTTCTCCCAGTGCCTTCAATCCATATTTATACTCCAGGAAAAATTTACTTCAGGGAACCAGTGGTGTAGTGTCACTATTGGCATTGCAAAAACCATTTGGGCATCTTACTGGCCTGCACCTGCCCTACACAATCTAAAGTTGCCAGTAATTGTGGTCTCTGCTTGGTCCTGCATTACAATATATAAAACATTTTAAAAGTAATGATACCAATCAATTGCTTTTGGAAAATATTTTAAGTTATTTAGATACACCTTATTTTCTGGATTTTTAAACAGTCTATCCAGCCTTCTAGCTTTCTAATTAAAATTAATTACTGTCTTTTTGGTTTCTACAATTTGAAAAAAAAAATGTTAAAGCCAGGATACTTTATATGTAACTAGATACTTTATATGTAACTAGCCATCCTCCATGGCTGGCTCTGCCCGCGTAATAGTGAAACAGGACAGCGAGGAGGGCCTTCCCAGCTCCTTAATATTGACATCATGCTTCTCCCTTCCCTCGGCCCGCTGCATCTCTCTCGGATTCACGCAAATAAATCGGGAATTGCAAGTGAACTATGATACTTAGCACGATGAGAGAAGTCGTAAAATCAACCAGAATGTTCACACAAATTATAGAAAAAAACCCGATCTGTATCCGTTAAATATTTCTCTCATGAAAAGCTGACAGACATACAGACAGACAGATGTTGGATTTTATATAGAGAGAGATTTTTAAGTGCCCAGATTAAAAACAGAATGTTTTAAAATTTCTTCTGCTTTGTTTTGCAGGCGTCTGGCAAAGTCAACACTGCTTCTGATTCCCTTATTTGGAACACACTACATGGTCTTTAATTTCCTACCACAGCATGTGAGTGAAAGTGCAAGGTTGTTCATGGAACTTTGTCTGGGATCCTTTCAGGTTTGTAAACAAATGTATACCCAAATCAAGAACATGTTAAGATTACTATATCACTACTTGTGCGATGAGTAAGGCATGGATTTGTAATGATTAGCACTGCTGCTTCACATTTCTAAGAGATGGGATGCAAATCTGAAGGAGGTCACTGTGTGTCTGGTTTTCATCTTAAAGACATTTGTATTTTGTTTTAATTGAAGTTGTTTATTTTGCCCATTGTGATGAACATATATCATCTTGGATTGCTGCCTCTGTCAGCTGTAAATGGGATCAGAAAATGGATTCTTGTAATTAGTTTTTATGGGTGAAAATTGCCAAAGAGTTATTTGTTCCTCGTTCACTGTATATTTTCCTGGAAATTCACCATGTGGCCAGCTTAGACAAACATTTTTGTTCCTAGCACACCATGATGCTTTGTGAGGCATGTGTGACTTCGCAAAGCTCTTGCAACCATGTGCAGAACTTTCATGCATTCGTAATTGTAAGATATTTGTCAAACTGCTTTATGCATGCACAATGTCATGACCTGGTTGATATTCAACCCTCCACCCCACAGACATTCAAAAAAAAAAAAAAAAAAACGTCAAGTATTATCACTTGAGGGTTGCATTAGCTGACCATAACAAGAATATTATGAGTACTGCCACCAAATACTGTATATAACACTGACCTCTATGTGCTCACAGTGCCACATGGCTAATGTGCATGCATAGTTAGCCATAAGTTGTAAATACAGTCAAAACAGGCGTTAAAGTTGTAAGTACAGTCAAAACAGGCCTTAAAGGAGCCAACCCCTCTTTCCACCCGTCATCAGAAAACACACAAGACTCTGTGCAATAATAATAATGAAAGATTTATTACTATTCACAAGGCGTTTCATTCTTCTTGATGGAAGTAGTTACCACTGCTACCTCAGGGCACAGTTTTACCACAATAATCAGTCCAGCATAATCGGTAGCCACTTCCGTAGCCCTCAGGAACACAAAATAAACCATTTGCATCATTAAAATCAACTCAAAACTAATTCAGTTCCTCCTTCCCCATTAACTTCAATGCATATTGAACATTTCCGTGATTTCGCAAAAATCATAGGGAAGCAAACTCTTTGGGGTTCGCTCATCACTACTTGTAATATAGATAGATTTCAGGGTATAAGAACTAATGTTATAGGCATTATTAGCAGTAATGCATTACTGCATTCCGAATTCAGTGGCTATTTATGGGAATCAATTTTTTTCATTTCTTCTCCAGTTAAATTTGGAATTCTTTATTTTATTAACAAATGAATCATTACTGTACATTAAAAATTCAGTGGATCTTCATACAAATTAAATGTCTGTTTCTTTATGAGTTACAATTTAAATTCAGTGATTAGGAAAACCGAATTTGCAAATTCTTCCTGATTCTTTGATTGTTTTAAAAAATATGAATGTTAGTTTAATTGGGAGTCATAAAATGGTCCAGTATAAGTAACTGTGGGTTTGGAAGGGAGCATGTTCTTCAGTGGAGTAGCATCCCCTCATGGATTGGTTCTTGTCTTGACCGCCTTTGCTTTGGACTTCTACAACTCTTAACTGGACTAAGTGGGTTAGCTAATCAATGAACTGGAGGATATTATAACACTGCATTAACAAGTTTCCAAAGATTTGCATTCTAAAATGGCCTTTGTGTGCTCTGTGACGGACAAGCATCCTGTCTAAGACTGGTTCCTGCCTTGTGCCCAATGCTACCAAAATAGGCCGCAGCTCCACATGGCCTTGAACTGGACTAATCAGGTTGGAGAATATTATTTATGATTAGCTCATATTGTTTGTACTTTCTGAATGACATGTAATTGCTGAATCTAACTGATATTTTTGAGAATGTTTTCCTACATGTGTAAAATCATAATTATATAACTTATCTATAAGTTGTAAGAATCAGAATTTGAGTCATAAGACAAATGCTCTACCAAAAATTCAATTTTCTGATCCAACAGTTTGTGTTACAGGGCGATGGGAATGTATGCAGTCATGTAAAACTACAGTAAAAGTGTCTGTACATTTGTGGCCCAACCACAAACGGGATATTTATTTAATTATTGGACGATCAAAAAAAAATACATAAAATATAGAAAATATTGAAATTGCTTTTAAAATAATCTTAGGCTATATAATTTTTGTGTAATTATTACTGTGTTATCAGGGGCTTACTATTAAAATAAAAATGGGACATAAAGTTTACAACAAATGACACCCACTCTTCAGTTCAGAATATATACGGAACATTTTAACTGCATTTATAATTAAATATATGTTTTGGCATGTCATTGTGCAAATTTATTTCTGCTCTCTGAGTACAGAGTTATGTAACTTGCATGCAATGACAACTTATTTTAAACAAATGTAAGAAACAAAAAGGTTGAAAAGCATCAGGAAACCTTCGAGAAGAACAGGCAGTAAATCACATTCTCAATCCCTGTTCACCCACCATTTACAGAATATTGTCAGAAATTATTAATTGACTCATAGATGCACCCATTTTACAAAATGTGATTCTCTAATTATCATCTTTTGTTTTTCAGGGTTTCTTAGTGGCTGTTCTGTACTGCTTTCTCAATCAAGAAGTAAGTCTGCTTTAACATGGGATATTAGTGCCAGTAGTGTATGGTGCAAAATTTATTAAGAAAATAAACCTATGTTCTATAATAATAATCAAGCATATCATACAAATACGTATGGAATAAGTGTAAGGCCATTTTAGATACAATAGATTCTGTGGTACTTGACATTCAGCGTGCAGAAATTACACTTTTGAGCCATCTAGTGGACAGTAAAAGATTTGCACTAGACAATTCAGCAATAGTGAAGTAGTCCATTTTAGAGTTCTCACTTGTGAATCACCGTAACTGCATGCAAAATGACATTATGTATCACCTTGATGACTTCTCAGACAACACATCACAAATGAACAATAATGAGTTACAACATTTTGTTAGATATTTCTCTTCAATAACCAAAATCTATTACATCACATACTGCATTTATTGTGTGTTGCAAATGAACATTGTATAGGGTGATCAGTCATCCCATATTTCCCTGGATAGTCCCATATATTAGACCCAGTTTAGCTGTCATAACTTTTTCTTAAAAAATATTAATTTCTCTCTTATTTTATTTGTAATGTATTTCTCAATAGGCAGCACGATGGCACACAGTAGGATTGCCTCACATATAAAACATTCTTTGTTTAATCATATGCCTAGTTGTTGTCTTTATAATGTTCACACATTCTCTCCATATCTGTATTGTTTTAAAAGCTACCACTTCTCCAAAGATGTGCTAGTTAGGACAATTGGTGTTTCCAAGTGAACCTTATGCTGCTGTGATTGTGGGCCCTGCAATGGAGTCGCACCCTGTCTTGCGTGTTTCATGCCTTTTGAAAATGACACTGGGATAGTCTCTGGCCCCAAAAATCCTGAATTGGATTAACCTACTTAACATTATGTTTACCCTTGGAAAACACTGAATTTTATTCAACCAAAACATCAACATATATACAGTAGGAAAGGTATGTCTGTAATGTCCAGTGCAGTACTGATGCAGATTTAGTACAGTTTCTTTATGTCATATGTTTTGAAACAGTCAGCGTGACCATCCGTGTTGCCTGCAGCTGACATCACAGGACCTTCAATAGTCATGACCAAGATGAGCCGGTTAATGAGGACACGTAACACAGCAAAAGTATGGTGCAAAGTGAATTTGTGCCTTTATTAACAGAGTGCAAACAGTGCAGTCTTTCAATTGAGTTCAAATGGGTTAATAAATGGTTCATAGTGAAAAGAGTGATGAAGTGGAGGTTAAAATCAGTAAATAATTCATAAATAATCCACAGGTAAAACAGAGTTAAATCACTTTTAGGATCTGTCCATTAAAAACAAATCATGAGCCATGGTGTTTCCATCTAAACCACATTTCTGCTCTTTACCTAAGTGGGTCTGCTTAGCCAGCAGAGACACTCACTAACAAGTGCAGTCAACGTTCTTCTCACTGGCTCGTGTCTTCCCCACCGCTATCCGTCTTTATTCAGCAGGCAGTACCACAATCACTGCTCCCTTCTCCTGCCATTGTCCGTTGGTATCTGTGGGATCTCCTGGAACGGTTGTTTCTGTTCCCTGGGAGCTCAACAGGAGTGACCCTACCTCGTGAGCACCATCTGCTCACTCTTCTTGAGCCAATATATATAGAGATTATATTATAAATATACTATATGTGTATATATATATTTCATTATTGTTATACATCCATCCATCCATCCATCCATTTTCCAACCCGCTGAATCCGAACACAGGGTCACGGGGGTCTGCTGGAGCCAATCCCAGCCAACACAGGGCACAAGGCGGGGAACCAATCCCGGGCAGGGTGCCAACCCACCGCAGGACACACACAAACACACCCACACACCAAGCACACACTAGGGCCAATTTAGAATCACCAATCCACCTAACCTGCATGTCTTTGGACTGTGGGAGGAAACCGGAGCGCCCGGAGGAAACCCACGCAGACACGGGGAGAACATGCAAACTCCACGCAGGGTGGACCCGGGAAGCGAACTGGGTCTACACATTTCAGAAATTAGTAATATATTAATTAGGAAAATATGTATAAATAAAGTTTAAACAAAATCTATCTGTTACATTTATATTTATTAAATCTAACCTCAAATTTAGATGTTTACAGGAAACACAATGTAGGTCTCCAAACCTAGAGAACCTCCACTACATAGTACACATACAATGCAACCAATTTACATTTACCAATCAACCTAACTTAGACTTCTTGGAATGGAAAGAGGAATTCCTTGGAGAAAAGCATGTGCACACAGAGAAAATGGGAGCAATCTACTGACACTATACATGCTAGAAGAAGAACCCATATTGCATGCCCTTTGGTTTTGTAAATGTAGTACCACCTCACTATTTGGATTATGGGTTTATCTACTATTCATTTTTTTAACCTCTGTCACTGAAAATAAAACAAAAAATCCAAGGACCATTACAAAAAAACATATTTTTATTTTTGTACCCGATTACCTAATGTTTTTTAGGTCAATCCAATCTCATTTCAAGAGATAAAGTATAAAATGGTTAAAGACTCTTTGTCTTGGTAGAGTAACATTTTACTCTACTTTGCCCTATTATATTATTAATATGTAGCCTTTGTCAGAATGCCTCAGATCTCACAGACTTACCACTGTTTATAAGGTATTATAGTATATAACTTCTCCCCACCTTCCCTTCTACATCTATAACCTCAGGCAGTTAGGTGTAGTAAAAGACAAGCAGGAGTTACATTACAATTTAAACAATGTATTACTGATAATATTCATAAGTAATAACAATATGCAAAGTACATTTGAATATTGGCAACCATACAACCTGATTAAATGGTGATGTGTAGTTTCAGGCAGACACAGACTTGTTAGTTACTTAAAATGTCTCTAGTTAAGGCATCATTGGCGGTCAGCTTTCTTTAGAACAGGCCGCATTGCCTGTCTCAATATGGCTGCCCAGCTGTGCTCTTCATTGTGTTGTCCTTTTCAGTTCATGCATCAGTTTGGTAAGAGTGAGAGTGAGGTTAAGCAAGCAAATTTATAGATTCTCTGTCCAACCCCTTGAGCCAATAGGACGTCATGGTACTTAAAGGCTTCTGATACAAGCCAGTTCCAAACAGCCATACTTCAGACCAATGGGGGGATAGAACATCTTCACACCTGCCACCCTCCAAAACCATTTGTTGAGGTAAAGCTTGGCAGTTAGGCAGCCTGGCTTTGTGTGGGGAATGAGAGAGAGGCTTTAGCAGAGAAACACTTGCCAAACTGGTTTGAGGGACTTCCCCCTCAACCCTGTCGTAAAATTCAGAGAGACTCAGTCCTTGTGGGAGGGGTTGTAAGCATGAATGCGTCTCACTAACGTAACACTAATATTATATTGCTTTGCCTAAGTTACAAATAAAGACATGCAAAATATTTATCAACTTATATGCAAAAATCTCACATCACAACAGACACTTGATTTACTTTCTTATTTTTCTTCTTCTTCATACCTATCTTATGAAAGATCAATTAAAAATAAAATATAGACTATATTTTACAATTAAATGTTACCATTATACTGTAACTGTATTTATATATTTATCATTTTAACCCGCAGGTCCAATCAGAAATCCAACGTAAATGGATTGGATGGCAAGTCAACAGTTATGGAATTGTACCAGTGGTGGCCAAAGACAGCCAAGCTGACACACCTTTTTGACCCTAAAAAGCTATTATGTTTTCATTAATACCTTTGTATCATTCTCCATTTTATTCCATTGTTTGTTTCACTGTTCTCACAGACTTTTTTTTTTGATCTAATATAAAGTGGGTGGAATCAGTATGACAAGTTAGTAGTGATTTATTATTTTTTCTGAAAAGAATGCTTCTTGAATATTCCTGTTAAGCCTAATGCTAAAGGAAGCCACATAGACTAAATCTATATGAAATCACAATTATCGTTTCATAGACAAACCTCATGCACGCCATAATCTTGAAGAGTGTCAATGTGATGATTTCATGTGAATAGCAACAGTAAAAATCACAGGGACGCCCATGCCTAGACACTGAAAAGTGTCGTTGGCCATAAAACCAAAATGATTATAATTATATTTCAAAAGTTTATTAGATTAATTAATGGCAACTAAAATATAGTTCTAAACCTGGTCACAAGAGTTTATAGAAAATCCTGTATTACTATGAATATTTCATTTTATGAGTAACTAGCAATAGGAGCAGTTAACTAGGGGCATATAGTACATAAGATTGTCACTACAATAAGATAACAGAATGGCCACAAAGAAGGCTAACATACTGTGGAAAATTAAGTGTGTCTACTTAATGTGCATTATTATTGTGACTCTGTATGGTATGAAACATAAAAAGCACTAACCTGGCAATATTCAGCTGCAATTGTGAGGTCGACCTCACAAAGGCTTTTTTCACCTGCCTTGCTATATACGACAGGATATGAGCTCCTGCCCAAAATAGCTAGCTCTTAACTATTTAATCATAGTAATGATTAAATTATCTGTATGTCCATGATTATTATGGCATTCTAGTCTTCAGAAAAACATAATGTTTTGTCTTGTGTAACAATTACATCTTATTTATTTATTTATTTATTTGAAAACTTAGGTTTATTGATGTTAAAATAGCTTTAATTTACACTGAATTTCTAAAGAATGTGTTCCATAACTTTAAAGGTGCATGTATTCATAGACGTTTACAAATATTAACTCTTATTCTAATGAAAATTATTTTCTATGTCCCATTTTCATGCTCCATGAAATGAATAAAGTGTGATTAATTCTATTCTTATTATCATCTCAACACTAATGATGCACTATTGATCATAAAGGGAGCACAATTCATGCTTTCCTTACAATTTTGAAAGGGAGTAATTATAGACCCAAGATTATTTATACTGTACACAGATTATGAAATAAACTTTGCAAAAGTGGTAGGAAAAGATTGTTGTGGTTAATTTATTAATTTAAACTGGAGAGCAAACTCATTCAATAAATTATGCAAACAAGAAAAATCAATGATGATACCTTCTAAGCTCATTGTAAAAGTATCCATGCTTCTTATCATGCATACTAAGACTGCATTGTGTAGTGCACATTAGGTAGATGTGCAGAAGAGCACCAGGTAATGGACCAGTTAAGTGTGCACTTCTTGTTACACAAGCCATATTTTTGACTGAATTAGCTTCTTAGTACATCAGTGCACCACACTGCCTTTTATGATAATGTGAAGTTGCAGACCATATTCAAACTCGTAAGTGGAATAAGGTGTTTCCATGCATCCTGTTTTGGGGTTAGTCGGGACATATGCAATTTATCTTATCTTATTCTAGTTTTGCATTAAGGGCTTAACAAGAATTTGTTTTTTAAAATAAGGGTTTCACCTGAGTTATATTTTTACCGTTCAATTTAAGCACTGTATATAAGATTGGAATAGTTATGTGCATGTAATCTTACTCCTTGTAGTAAAATGATTTACTATTAAATACAATATTTGCTTACTTTATGTGTTTTGCTCAACACATCATTAAATTGTTGAAATACTTATGACTGGTGTTTTTTTTTTAATATGCAACTTTTAAATCATGCATGACTACACTCTTTAATTAGCAATTGATGGATATTTTATTGACCCAAATAACTACAAACAGTGTATTGGTAAGTGAACACAGAAACAAAGAAACAATAAAAACCTGGTAAAATTTGTATTTACATTATATGTTCTAAATAGGTAACACATTCTATGGCATTATTTCGTAAAATTGACTCTCTTTATCAATGAAAAATTCAGCTTTTTTCATAAGAAATTACAGACTGAACAAGAATAACTACAGTATATACTTTAAATAACCCAGCTGATGTGACCTCATTACAAATTTTTAAATAAACATGACAGATACTAGTTTTGGTGTAAATACCTTAAACCTGTACGGTATCTGATTTTGTAAGAGCAGATATAGGCTGCTTTCATATGTGACAATAAATTATGTTTAAATTCTGATAGCCTCTTATGTTTAATTTCATTTGAGTTTAAACAGTCAGGTTGGATTTTTTCTCAGGGGAATGGTTTCAGTGTTTTTACATGGCGTTGAGTTTAGACAGATATTAAGTTTTAACTCACCCAGTCCCATGAAATAGGAGTCTAGACTATGACTACAATTTATTGCTTTGGATCTAAAAGACCAATTTTAGTTTTATGATATAAATCCATTAGCCTGAGTTAGCTTGATTTAACGTCATTTGCAAAGCTTTGGTTCATATACCCTAGAAAGTAATACGACTTTGGTAGTCACTTTTTATCTGTAACTTCTGAGGTTAAAGCTGTTTAACTAGTTTGTGCTCTATAATGAAACCTCAGGGGGCTAAGAACCATACTTAGCTTGTGTTTCATAATAAAACCTAAGCAGCTAGGCAGCTTAACTTAATGTGTATTACATCAATTTAAAGCCTAACTAATAAAGAATATTCAGCAAACAGGAATTTCCTAACCACAGACCTCAGAGGCTATGTTCTAGCGCAGGGGTGGGCAAAGTCATTCCTGGAGGGCCGCAGTGGCTGCAGGTTTTTGTTCCAACCCAATTGCTTAATAAGAAGCACTTATTGCTCTAGAAACACTTCTGCTTCATTTTAGTTATCTCCCTCGTTAAGATTTTGAACCCTTATTGCTTATTTAAGTCTTAAACAGCTGTATTCTCTGTTTTTAATTGCTCCTTATTAGCAATAAGATGCAAATGACAAAAGAAACCAGCAGTTATCCATTTTGTGTGTTACCCTTTATACCTGTGTGTATTTATCATGCACTATTTGGTTTAATTAAATACTTGGAAGGAAAGAGAAGAGAAAAAAGTGAAGGTTTGAGAATTACCCATCCGTTTTACACTTCAAAGTATTTGGATGATATCCTGAATGGAAAAAAAAAAGATACGAGAATGACCTGACATAGCAGAGTTAAAGCACTAACAAGCCATGAAATGTAATTATTGGCGAGGATTGTTTTCTAATTAAGCAACTGGGTTGGAACAAAAACCCGCGGCCACTCCGGCCCTCCAGGAATGACTTTGCCCACCCCTGTTCTAGCGTGTGTCCACAGTAAAAGGGGTTACAACATTTCAGCATTAATTATAATTATTGTAGGCAGAAAATCAATACAATAATTGAAAGCTTATATCAAATGCAAGACAAATAACAAAAGGGAATAAATTAATAAAAATGGAGAAATAAGGAATCCTAGAAAAGTGCAGTATGCATTCCAGAAGACAAAAATTTGAAAGCTATCCTTATAAAACCCTTGCCCTGACCTCCAAAGGTCATGCGAAAAGACAAGTTCCCTTCATACAGTGTACCAAATACAACCAAAATCTGAAGTTAATCACAGACCAAAGCATTTCTAATTAGAACAATGGGTGGAATATAAAATCTCCGAATAAGTTAGCAGCAGTAAAGTTTGCTGCAGTAGAATAAAAAGAGAGGAAGCAGACACATATGTCAGATTTTATAAAACACTGAGCTTAAGGTATAATAACAGAAACATACCCTTTTGAAAATAGTCCATGTAACATTAGCAGTAATTTAAGACCAAACATGAATATGAAGACATTACACATGTCATAAAAACACTTTAAAAAATTTTTGAATTATGAAGATACAAAACTTCAATCGGTTGACTGTTGGAAGACTTTCAACAGCTGTGATCTTGGGATGAAAGCCCATCTTATTCTAAAGTAAAACAGTTCTCGCATGATAAAGGACACTCTTACTTTCCTGTAGAACTAGGGTGTTGTACCGTGTTAGCCATTATGAATGTAGAGAAAAGCCAAGCAAAATGACACCTTTTATTGGCTAACTAGAAAGATTACAATATGCAAGCTTTCGAGGCAACTCAGGCCCCTTCTTCAGGCAAGATGTGTCAGTAGTTTATTGCTGATGCAGATATCATTTTCTCATGCCATATGTTCCAATTTTTGACAATTACATAATTTTATGAATGAGAATGACAATCAAATGGTCAGTAGTACAGCAAGAAAACAACACTTTTAATGTGTATATATTCACAGATATTTCATCTTATTCGGGTCTCTAGCCACTGGGATTTATGAAAGTAGTTAAAAATAAAGTCCCACCAATCTCAACTCCTTTTGTTGTATCCAAATTCTTCTCTGAATGCAGGTGGATGAAATTACAACAGAAAATGTAAGGCATTGTGTAAACAGGAACCACAGAAATGTATAAAGGGTTGGGGGTGCAGAGCCGAGCACCAGTAAAAAAATAAATAAATAAATCTAGCAAGGCCAAATACAACAAAAGGAATAAGACTGTCAGGTCTTGGTACTGTCTTCCTCAGCCTGGAGAAAATGCTTCAAAAACTCAGAGGGAAACATTTAGATGCTGGTTTTAAATGGCGGCTGGAACAGAAGGAGCAGAACCGAAGTGACATCATGGTTCCTTGTGAGTTGCTTCCTCAGTTCTAAGGACAGAAAAGTAAAGACTTTTAGCTCTGGTATAACACTTTTCTCCATATTTCCTACCATTTTAGAGCCCATAAGACTCTCCTCAGGCACACATGTCTGACAGCATATACTTCCACAGTCTTTCTGTACTGACTTCCCCCATATACAAAACAAGCTCTGTTTCTAAATTAGTATGTAGAAAATTAAAGACAATGTGCAAAAAAAAAAAAACAGTGCTGTTGTCAAGAGAAGAACTTCCCCAGGACAGCCTGCTTGTTTCAGCTCCTGCTAAAGGCACAATATGTTTCCTGTTCGTCCCTATTGCCTGGATAACCTGGACAGTTATATTTTTAATTAGTTGCTGGCCAACAGGGGTCGTCAGTGGACCTAAATGGCAAGGTAGGGCTAAGCGCTGCTGAGCATTAAAATGAGCAGTTATTTTTTTTTCTTGACAGCTTTGCAAATATCTCTTGTACCTACATATGTCCAAGTGGAGGTTTATATAAATATTTGGTTTTGGCATAGTTTTCTTTTGATTTTCTATTTGTATATACACACACTTGATTTTTCTTGTAAATATTTTTCTCCATTTTTCCCTTTTGAGGAAGTTAATGAGCCAGTTTCAAAAAAGGAAAACTGAGTTTATTTTGGTTGTGTGCATGTAGTATTTGTATAAAGGACTACGGGGGTGCATCGTACCAACTGTTAAAACACACTAATTTTTTTGGTTTCGAACCTTTTGATTTTTTAAATTTTTATTTCTTTTGGATGGAGTGTTAGCACTGAAGGACTATGACTCAAACCTGCATGACACTGCTTTGATTTTGTTGTACAGCATTTTAGGATTAGACGTGTACCTTTCATCTTTCAGTTTTGGTCTGTGTTTCTTCTCTCCTCTGATCCTGTTTGGCTCATGATCTATCCGATGTCCAGAATATCACAGGTAACAGTTCTGCTATTGCACATTTCCCTCTCTTTCCTAGTGCTATTTTGTACAATTCCCTTGTCTACTGCATCCCTTTCCTGCATACATTTTCCTTTTTACCAGACAACCCATCATATAATTAATGAGCTCAGTCAGTACATTGCATTATGCAGAAACAAGAAAGTTAACTGGCTGATAGTTTGGAAGTCCTCAATAACCTGCAGAGTGATGATTAAATATTATAAGAGTTTGAGGGAATCTTCTAATATTAGCCACAGTAATGCAGTGTAGAGTAGAAATGGATGAAGGCAGACATCTCTCACTGTCTTGATGGCCTGGCTCATTGGTGTCCTTGTTTGGCATGTCAGCACCCTGAAGGCAGAGAAGATTTCTCTACTTCTTCAAAGTGCTGAGAAACTGGACTGTATAGAATGTATCTCCTTTTGAACAGTGGGCTGCTCTTATTTGTCACTGGCTACATTTGCAGGGCCTACATTTTACCATTTAGAGCATTTGTATGCTTCATCAGCATGTTTTTGTTACTGCAAATGCGAGGGCTCTGAGTCAGCTGAGTCAGTGGAATAGGCAAAGTCCTCATTGACTTCTTAGGAAGGTGGAAGACTTCTGAACTTGTTTTAAGAATGGATGACTTGATGGATTTCCGTAAGCTATCAGTCTGTAAGTGCAACAAGCTGTTTTATTTACTGTGATGAGGACTTTACCCACCTAATCAAAGCACCGTGATGTCCTTACATTGATGGATTAAAGGACAGAAGTACACATGACCATCATTATCAAGTTCTTCCATGAGAACCCTGAATACAATGAGGACTGATTGAGGTCATTTATGTTAGGTAGAATGCCTAGAGGGGGCTGGGCGGTCTCGTGGCCTGGAACTCCTGCAGATTTTATTTTTTTCTCCAGCCGTCTGGAGTTTTTTTTTGTTTTTTCTGTCCTCCCTGGCCATCGGACCTTACTTTTATTCCATGTTAATTAGTGTTCCCTAATTTTAACTATTTATTTTGTCTTTTTTCTCTTTCTTTGTCAGGTAAAGCACTTTGAGCTACATTGTTTTTATGAAAATATGCTATATAAATAAATGTTGTTGTTGTTTACTGTTCATGTGTGCCTAAAAAGGCTGAGCAAAGACAATTAGTGGTGGTGCACTATAGAAAATGCCAGGGGACACACATATCTGTCAGCTTCATCTCCGGCTCTGAAGTGGCTGACACAGGAGCAGGCCTATGAGCCTGGTTTACTCTATGGACCTCTCCATGCTCTCTCACTCCCACTCCCCACATGACATCAGCAACCCCTCAACAGCATCTGAGAAGACCTGTGGCTTGTAGAAGAGCTACGCTTTTGACAGACACTAGATCCATCTCAATGTACCAGCTTTCTCACCTTATCCTTAAATTAAGTATACCCAAATTGGGATCCAAAGATGCTTTTTGTTGTTCAGTTCCCATTTGTTTACAATTGATAATTAAGTATTAATTTATATACTGGAACCTGGGTGGTTAGAGTCAAACCTCATTTTATTTGTATTCAAAATAAATGTAATAAAAAAATATTATTGCACAATGAACCCTATGAATATAAGATCAACAAGTATGCATAGACATCTGGGAGGGAGCTTTGCTAAGTTATGTACATACTAGGGGGCTCCGCCCCCTGCTCGCTTCGCTCGCCAACCCCTGGCGTTGGGGCATGACAAAGAGTGAGATGTATGAATTAGATATAGAATAGTGTGCAGGTTTGGATGATGCCTATATAAATACAAAATAGAGTGTTTGGCATAGAGTAATGTTTTATTGGAATATTTCTCTGTATACAACATTAGTAGTTAAGATGGTGTCTTGTCTTTGAATGAGTCTTCCTTGGCATGGATCATTTTAAATTTTAACTTTATTGTGAGATGAACGTCGAACACATGAGAAGGCAAAATAAAGTTGTGCATGTCCAAAAACGGGTTCAGAGAGGTAGATGCCAACCTTGTCCATGGTTTGTTCTTGTGATTTTTTGCTGGTCATGGCAAATGCAGGTTTAATGGGGAACTGTCGGTGTTTCAATGTAAAAGGTAATTCTAGGTCAGAACTCGTAAGATCAATTCCAAGAATGAGAACAGTATTGTTAGCATGTGAATCTGAAAGAACTGTTGCTTGAATAACATCGTGTGTTATGGTGTTGACGACTAACCGTGTGCCTTTGCTTAAACCCTGTTTAGTGTTAAGGTTTCTTAATAGCATGATTATTGTTCCGTTTTTAAGGGTAAGGTTGTGTTGTGGTCATCCATCCGGGTTAATAGTGTTCAAATATTCTAATGGGAAATTCAGATGTTCATTGTCGTCATCAGAGTCAACTTTGTCAGAGCTTAGAAAGAGCCGTGTCTCTCCAGGAAGTAATGAAATGACCTGGTTAATAATGTGATTAACATTAATATTTTTTGGACATAATATAGTGCGTTGTGTTAACCACATATGCGAAAGCAGTATGGGCCATTGCCTTTTGGTGTCCTGTTATGTTCTCTGGTAGATGCAAAAGCAAATGAACTATTGTAGGATCTAATGTAGTTCATAAAGTTTTTACTTTCAGGCACATCCTTAGTTAGAAGCTTCTGTAGATATCCGGATATGAATGTAAAGGAGGCAGTCTAATCTGCCCCTTTTGACAACAACGTGTAAATTCATTATTTGTATTGCCAGTTGTTTCTTCTGTGAAGTTAAGTGAATGACAATGATTGCAAATGACATTCATTAATCCCAATGAATTTTCCTCAATAGTGGACTCATTATTGAAAGCGTTGTCAGCCAACTGGCGTAAGAGTTTAGCAGACGTCTGGTGTTGATGTCTGCGACGGGCATGTTTTGCTTGTGGTGTTTGAGTGCCGCGTTGTTGCATGTCCATTATTTGTGACGCGCTATTTTTTGAGTTTTAATTGATCCGCCTCCGCTTTGCGCAAAGTCCGTTTCACTCTACGTCGTGCATTGTTTGTATCGTGCCTTGTTCGTTTTTGTATGTCGTTCAGTTGAGCTTTCTGCTTTTTGAGTCCTGCTTGCTTGTTTTTCTGGCCGGTCATATGCGCGTTGCTTTGCTCCCTTTTTTGTATGTCTGAGACGCAAGCTCTTTCTTTTGAAATCGTGCTTGTTTGATGCAGCACTTTGAGACGCGCGCTGTATGCATCTACGTTCAATGTGTCTGTTCATTTGGGCACGTCTCTGTAACGGGGTTACTTGAGCTTTGCGTTTTTTGATCCGAGACATTTTTTCTCACGTATTTTCCGAAGCGCATTGTATGCGCCGCCGTGTATTCTTTTTGTTTCATTCGTGTTCGTGTGTTTTGTTCCCGTTATCCGATCCGAATAGTTTTGTACCCGTGACCGTGTATGCATGACTTGTTTGTTCCTCAGCGTGCGAAATATGGATAAGTATTTAGTAGGATCGCACTCACTGTTAATATGGAGCCTTTTGTCCAGTTGAACGGTTAATAGTGCTTTATTTTAATGAGATCCACCTATGCTGCCTAGTGTGAAGGTTTTGAGATGACGTATGTTTAATATGGACGTTTCCTTTAGATATGTGGCTTTGGGTGTCACTTCTTATTGATTGGGGGGGGGGTGTGTGGGTGAGGATTGTTGTTGAGCGAGCGTCTTCTTTCGTTTTGTGTTCCAGGGGCTTGTTGAATCCCCCTCTTTGTGTGTGTCCCGTCCGTTGCTTGTAGGGTGTGTGGGGCGGTTTTGTGTTCTTTTTTTTTGTGTTCCAGGGGCTTGTTAAATCCCCCTCTTGGTGTGTATCCCGTCCGCCCTTTCTTGCGCCTGCGCAGTACGTCTTTTTGCAGCTACGGCCCATGGCCGGATGTGCCTGCGTCCATCATCCGGTTTAGCATTCTCGGTTAGTAATATGGATATGCTTAAGAACAGCTATGTATTGCAGTAGATTTTTAGCACTTGAAATGTCAATTATTCGATATTTTTAGAGGGCAATCACTCACTATGATTATCTCTTTGTCACATTTACATGATTACAGCAATTACATCATTCTTTTCCATACTCAGTGAGAGCATGTGTAATTTGCGATCAAATTAAACCAATAACCCTGCAGAACACTGAGATGCAGTAATAGAGATCAGCTAAGTTCCTAAACACATTTCTGCAGACAGCTGAGCCCTGTAGGTTGAGGATGATATGTGAAAGTGTTCATAATGAATGTGTAAAACTGAGGGCCATGGCAGCACTGGAGAAACACTACGTAATATGAGATTTTTGATAGCTTTTGCATTTGAACTATAAATCATTTTTTTAAAAATGATATTAATCCTGTTATGGTGTGCTTTGAGATAAGGCCATATGGGCTAATGTGTTTGACTAAGAAGCCAAAAAAGGTTAATCAGTTTACAAATGAATTGGTGGATTTAGAACAAGTGTTCACTAGATGTTCCCAAGCCTGCCAATAGTGATGGGAACATGATGCATTATAATTTGTTTTGTATACAATCTACATTACTTTAGGCTTCACAAAAGACACAGATTTTTATATGGTACAATATGCAGTAGATTCAGAAAGTATTCAGACTTCTTCACTTTCTGCACATATTACTCTATTGCGGATTTCATTCTAAATTGATAAAATTGCCATTTATGCTCATCAATCTACACTCAATAATCCATAATGACAAAGTAAAAATATGATTTCAGAAAGGTCTGCAAATTTATTAAAATTAAAAAAACTGACATTTCTTATTAATATAAGTATTCAGACCTTTTATTGAGTACTTTGCGGAAATCCCCTTTTGCAACAATTACAGATTCGAGTTTTCTTGGGTAAGTCTCTGCACACCTCGATTTGGTCAATTTATCCCATTCTTCCTTGTAGATCCCCTTGAGCCCCCCTTATACTAAATGAAAAGTGCCTGTAAGTGGTCAGTTTCTGGCATCTCCACAGGTTTTATATGGGGTTTAAGTTTGGACTTTGTTTGGGCCAATTAGGACAAATCAGAGACTTATCCCAAAACCACACTAGTATTGTCTTGGCTTTATGCTTCATGTCATTATCATGCTGAAAGGTGAACTGTCACCCCAAGCTGAGGTCATTTACTCCCTGGAGCAGGTCTTCTTCAAGGACCTCTCTGTATTTGGCGGGATTAATCATTTTCTCAACTCTGACCAGTCTCCCTGTCCCTGCCGCTGAGAAGCACCTCTATGGGGTATGATGCTGCCTCCACCTTACTTCACCATATGAATACTATTAGGCAGGTAATGAGCAGTGCCTGGTCTTCAGTGCTCGGAGTTCTGCCCCAAGAGTTCAATTTTGTATAATCGGACCAAAGAATCTTTTTTTCTCATGCTCTCAGAGTCTTTTAAACTGTCATATGTCTTTTACTCAAGAGTGGCTTCCATCTAGCCACTCTGCCATAAACTCTTGACTAATGGAGTGCTTCTGAGATGGTCGTCCTTTCTGGCAGGTTCTTCCACCTCAACAGAAGACTTCCGAAGTTCTGTTAGATTCCCATTGGGTTCTTGGTCTCCTCTCTGACCAAGGCCCTTCTTGCATAGGTATTCACTTTGGGTGCCATGGCCAACTCTATAGATGTGTCCTGCTGGTTCCAATCATCTTCCATTTACTATTGAGGCCACTGTGCTCCTTTGAACAATCAAACGTTATAAATGGCTTTATACCCTTGCCCTGATCTATGCCTCAATAAAATTTTATCATGGAGGTCTACTGGCCTGTAGCATGAAATCGTTGGACCTTTTATACACAGGTCTGTGCCCTTCTAAAAGCTGTCCAATCAATTCAGTTTGCCACAGGTAGACTCCAATCAAGTTCTAGACACATCACAATGAAAATTAAAGCAAACAGGATGCTTCTGACCACAGCAAAATGTCTACATATAAATGAGAGATTTCAGTTTTTGATTTTTAAAAAACTTGCAAACCTTTCTGAAATGATGTTTTTTCTTTGTCATTATGGGTTAACTGAGTGTAGAGTAAATGGGAAAAAGTTGAAAATGTATTTATTTAAAATTAAATCTATAGCACAATGAAGTGTGCAGAAAGAGAAGGGGTCTGAATACTTTCCAAATCCACTGTACATGGAATGTTTAAAAAGTACATTATGTAATGGCTCAGGTGCATCCATTGACTTGGCTTGCTAGTTCAAAACCTGTAGCATTTTTACATTTTCTAGTATTTCATTAAAGCATTTGCTATCACAATTTTTACTTTCTTGTATAGGAAAAGTATAGGAAAATCGTCCAAAGATTCGATGTCGAAATTTTGATGAATGTCGATGTTTTAGACCTCCCTGACTTTCTCATATACAAGTATAGAGAAAGTATTGGAATCCTCCTAAAATTCCATTTCGAGATTTTGATGAATCTCAACGTCTTTGATGTCCTTGAGTCTGAAAATACCATTTTTGGAATTATATCTGTGTGTCTGTCTGTATGTGTGTGTGTACGTATGTAAACACGATAACTTGAGTACATTTTCACTTAGGTCAACCAAATTTTGCAAAAAAGTATTAAGTACATACAAAACATAGATTTCTATCAAGTTTTGGGCTATTTCCGTTAAACGGAAGTGGTATTTTACCTTTTATACATGCAGCTGCAGAGTCTGATTTATTCAACTTTACTTTTATAATAATTGTTCAATATTTATTAATTTGATTTGATGTTGATGGTTTTTTAATATTCATAATATAAAAGTATAATCATTATCTTGTGATTTACTCCTCAAATATCCATCCCCATTTCTGAGTATGTGAGAAAGCCTAGGGGAGACCATTCCCGTTTTTTTATAGAATCTAAGTGTATTAGCAGTGTACATATGCTAATGTTATTTTACAATCTAATGTTGCTAAAAGACAGCAGATTCTAACTCAAGTGATTAAAAAATTTCAGTATTGTTGTTAGGTGTTGGATATGAAGGGTCTTTGGCTAATTGGAGTTCAAATTTCGCAAACATAAAATTGTTCAAAAAATGCTGGATGGAGATTTAAATCTGTGCAGAAGTCTCAAGATAAATTTTTTGGCCGCATCCAAAGTTGACAGATAGTGGGTTATTTAAGCATTTTATTGCTAAATTGTACATAGTGTCACAGAGATATTACCTCATAATAATCTTTAGATAATGCTGTCATGAGATTGATTTTTATTGTAATGGTAATGCACATTTTGCCACTGTAGCATAAAGTGTCACGGAGCCATCTTTCATACATTTCTACATATGTTGTTTTTACTTTTACAGACATGAAGATCATGTCACTTACCTGCATTGATTTCAAGGAGCAGGAGAAGTGAGCTGGTGTGACTGAAGTTCACGCAACATTCTGTGCAACCACAGTGACATACATAGGATGGGATGGAGGCAGAAGCCTGTATGTTAGTTTATGAGACTTAGTCCTGTAATCTGGCACAGTATCTGATGGGACTTTCCTTGTACAGTGATGAATAAATAAAACAATGTCGTCACTACCATCTATATATATAATTCACTAAGCCGACAGAACAAGCAAGACAACCATGGGATACACACGGCATAACAAGCAAGACAACCATGGGATACGCACAGCATAGCCGACAGAACAAGCAAGACAACCATGGGATACGCACAGCATAGCCACGCCCGCCAACTCACAGAGACCCGCCCACCAATACTAAGACCATGGGATTCGATGACAACTCACAGAGCTACGCCTGCTGACAACACAGAGCCCTGCCCACCAACAATTCACTAAGCAGCCGACCATGGCACACGCCCGACAACAATTCGAGCGAAAGCATTTGCCAAGAATGTTTTCATTAATCAAACGAAAGTCGGAGGTTCGAAGACGGTCACATACTGTCGTAGTTCCGACCATAAACGATGCCGACAGGCGATCCGGCGGCGTCATTCCCATGACCCGCTGGGCGGCCAACCGGGTAACCAAAGTCTTTGGGTTCCAAGGGGGGAGTATGGTTGCAAAGCTGAAACTTAAAGGAATTGACGGAAGGGCACCATCAGGTGTGGAGCCTTTTGCTTAATTTGACTCAACACAGGAAACCTCACCTGGCCCGGACACAGAGAGCACTGACAGATTGATAGCTCTTTCTCGATTCTGTGGGTGGTGGTGCATGGCAGTTCTTAGTTGGTGGAGTGATTTGTCTGGTTAATTCAGAAATCGAACGAGACTCCCGTTTGCTAAATAGTTACGTGACCCAAGAGTGGTCAGCGTCCAACTTCTTAGAGGGACAAGTGGCTTTCAGCCACGTGCGATTGAGCATTAACAGGTCTGTGATGCCCTTGGATGTCCAGTACTGCATGCGCACTACACTGAATGGATCAACGTATGTCTACCCAGCCCCGAGAGACGTGGGTAAGCCGTTGAACCCCATTCGTACTGCAATTGTTCCCACTACTAACATGGTCGGGTGACTTGGTGGATTATATATAGAAAAGCAGACGAAACCGCAAAGAACAATGAAAAGACAATGTGGCTCAGAGGTGCATGTGGACTATAGCAGAGACAAAAGCGACTGAGGCGGTGTTTGGAAAATGAACAGTCCACGTGACTCACAGGTGCATGTGGACTGTTCACAGGCGAAAGCGACTCAGGTGAGGAGTTGGGGGCGGGCACATGAGAAGGCAGTGCGTACTGAATGATGATTGTATGTTGGTTGTTAGCGTGCATTGTTGCAATGTTACCTTTCTTGGTGGTTTATTAAATTATGGATTTTCAAATGTTCATTTTTTCCCTCATTAAAAAAGCGGCGAGATTATACGGCGTGTTGGCTAGTACTGAATAAAGAATATAAATTATTAGCAAATTTAATAAATGCATACACATCTAATGTCATACCTTCTTTATATGATAACATTAGGCCATTCAACCCTATCTATAATCTGACCCTGCCCACTCTTCCTTGTTCTGAAACGAAAGGTGTTTACATCAGCATGAACATCAGGCAGTTGTTATCAGATGCAGCTGTCAAATAAGTAAAAGGAAAAATATAAGAAATATAAACGTTAAAGTAGCCTTTTCTCACAGTAAAACTGAAACAGTAAACTAATTCATAGTTTAACTGTCCCAGAATGTTTCTCTACAGGATTTAAAGACGGATATGGTCACAAATTTGCCAATACTTCTCAATTGGAACTTCAGAAATTTCTAAAGAGCTGTTTTGTATGAATAGACAGATGGACATCGCCATGATATCAGGTGCTTTTTACATTATATGTGAACACACCTAAAAAATGGCTACACTTAAGGAGAATGCACAAACTCTTCTTAGCTAGTGACCTGATATAAATCACTGGATCCTGGAGGCAGTAAAGCTAGCCACACTCCCACTAAACATTGTTTCAGAGTACAACTTTCTTTTGCTATCTAATTTATTTCAGATTGTATAAAGGAGACACAAAAAAGTGAAAGTGTTAGGGCAACAGCTTTGTGACCCTGTATAATTTGAAAAACTGCACAAAAAATACAACCCACAATAGTTGGCACAGACATCTTTCCAGAATCAAGTTCAAAACAGAACTGAGAACAAGATGATGGGTTCCCAGGTAATATAGTCATTCAGCAGGAAGGGGTGGGTCCAGGAATGTGGACAATGGAAGTGACATCAGCAGTGGAGTGGCTGTCAGTCTTCAGTTCTGCAGAGGGTGGAAGAGAGAAGGCATTAGACCACAGCACCAACCCCTAGTTCAGTGGGTAATGACCATCACCAGAGCTCTTTAAGCTATATAGTGATGTGTGGGACACAGACTTCCACAAGAGAGACGGGGGTTAGTCCAGGTTTCCAAAAAATTATTGTTATGAAGACAAGAACATTTTCAAAGCATTTATTCAAATGGGAGCTGTCTCTCAAACACAAGCAGTATGCACGCAGTGACGATGACGTTGTCCTGCATTAGCTCCCTTCTCAGATCAAAAAAAACAGCAATAGAGGAGACAGAAAGTGAGCACAAGGCCAGGTCAGTAGCTGCTTATAAACATTCCCCGCACAAACTATCAAGCAAAAGACACGTTATGTGGTGAGTCTGTGAACTTGCAATTGCACCAGCAGCAGAAAACCAATCCTTGCCAACATTAACAGTGGGTTGGCACACAGTGCAATTGGAGAGTTGTTAAGGTCTTAAAAATCTCTATAAGTAAAGTCCCTCTCAGGAAGAGTCGCAGACCCCATAATAAACTTTGCTAGCCAACCAGGCAACCCTGTTTAATGAAATAAAAAGAAAACGTTAAGATTTGAATACAGTGAAGAAAAATTTAGCCAATCCAGCCTCAATAATAGTAAATGTATCAAACAATCGGGAGCTCCTTTCACATTGTAGTGTAGATCCAAAGAGAAGCATCACCCTCCCTTTTTATCTGGTCTGAACCGGAAAGAGTGGGGTCTTCTCTGGGCTCCCAAACCTTCCTCAAAAAACAGTCACAACAAATGGATATAGATAAGCTATGTGTCTCTTATACTGCATGAAGTCATCTTGACAGAATTCATAAAATTGATTATTGCTATATATAGTTTATAGTACTAGGGTGTTGTACCGTGTTAGCCATTATGAATGTAGAGAAAAGCCAAGCAAAATGACACCTTTTATTGGCTAACTAGAAAGATTACAATATGCAAGCTTTCGAGGCAACTCAGGCCCCTTCTTCAGGCCTTCTTCAGTTGATTACATCTTGCCTGAAGAAGGGGCCTGAGTTGCCTCGAAAGCTTGCATATTGTAATCTTTCTAGTTAGCCAATAAAAGGTGTCATTTTGCTTGGCTTTTCTCTATAGTTTATAGAAAATTGTTTAAAGAAAAAAATCCAACCATTCAATAGATTCCTCCAAGGTGGTCTCATTTAGAGTAACACATTCAGAGCTTATTTATGACTGTGTTATCACATTAACTATCATGCCAAAAGGCAAATGATTGTAAAGATATCTGTTATTTTGAGTTAAGCAATTTACCATTTGTAGATTTTGGTACCACCACTGTGCTAGATGAACCTGATCCGCTTCATGGATGTTCACTTGTTTACAACTTAACAATTTCTTACTTTTGGCAAAGTAGTAACATTTTTAATCAGTTCTACAGAAATTAAATTGATATACTGTATGCTTTTTTTTAAATTGAAAAGAAATAATTTAGTGTGTGCTGGATACTTCCCTAGTTCTTCCACTAGAGGGCAGTGTGTGTCAGTCATTGATAACTTCTAAAGCTGCTGTGCAGATGAATTATGTGATTCAGTATCACAGTATATGTTTTTATATTTTCATATACAGTACCTTCAAGTAATTGTAATTATGCACACTTAAATGTTATTATATAATATACAAGTCCCTTGGATAACAGACAAAGAAATGAAGCTTTGGAATATTGTACTGTATATAGCCAATGCCTTTATCCAAGGTGACATACATCTGAGAAGCAATTGGTCAAATTCTTTTTTGTTTTTCTATTTGGAGTAAATTAGAATAAAAGAAAACTACCAAGAGACAGATTACAAAAACATTCACAAAATTCTGATTCTGTTCTTGAAGTTGGTGGTGCATTTCCTCTCATATTCCTCAAATGATCAGACTGGACACAGCCTGGTTTGAAAAATGTCCATCTCACACAGAAATGAAAGCATCATAATGCAGTTGCAATGAAGTCTAATTTCATGTGAATGTTTTATGCTGAGGATGAGAAGGCCTGCTGAACTGAACTAGTAGTAATTTAAATATTATAAGGTGATACAGCTCTGTTTGGTTATAACTCAAGATGAAATGAGTCTCTTTTTGTACAGCTACACCTATAATATTACTAATCTGGAGACCTGCAACTTAATGCAAAATGAATGTGTTAAGTTGTTTTTTTTTATTAAAATACATCAGTAATTTGAATTATTTCTGTTTAGTAACTTTGGTAATCGCAGCATTAAAAACAAGAAAACATAAATGACCAGGCACAATGTTGCACATCTGTGAAGGCACCATTAAATCTGAAAGGTACATACAGGTTTTGGAGCAACATATGCTGCCATCCAAGCGACGTCTTTTTCTGGGACGTCCCTGCTTATTTCAGCAGGACAATACAAAGCCACATTCTGCATGTGTTACAACAGCATGGCTACGTAGTAAAAGAGTGAGGGTACTAGAATGGCCTGCCTGCAGTCCAAACCTGTCTCCCATTGAAAATGTGTGGCGCATTATGAAGCACAAAATACAACAATGGAGA
This sequence comes from Erpetoichthys calabaricus, assembly GCF_900747795.2. Lineage (NCBI taxonomy): Eukaryota > Metazoa > Chordata > Cladistia > Polypteriformes > Polypteridae > Erpetoichthys > Erpetoichthys calabaricus. Next base: position 189,579,738 of record NC_041399.2, read on the forward strand.
CCCCGGACTGTTGAGTAACTGAAGTTGTACATCAACCAAGAATGGGAAAGAATTCCACCTACACAGCTTCAACAATTAGTGTTCTCAGTTCCCAAACGCTTATTGAGTGTTGTTAAAAGGAAAGGTGATATAATACAGTGGTAAACATGCCCCTGTCCCAGCTTTTTTGGAACGTGTTGCAGGCACCAAATTCAAAATGAGTGAAGATTTGCAAAACAACAATAAAGTTTATCAGTTTGAAAATTCGATATCTTGTCTTCGTAGTGTATCCAATTGAATATAGGTTGAAAAAGATCTGCAAATCATTGTATTCTGTTTTTATTTACGTTTTACACAACGTCCCAACTTCATTGGAATTGGGGTTGTAGAAAAATAATCAGTCTACTGAGGGTAAAAACGCATGGAGTCATATCTACGCGAACACAGAGAGTGACCATGAGATTCAAACCTTAAAGCTGATGTCACAATATGCACCTTCCAGTCATAGGGTATGTCAGATTTGCCGACAGATGTTGCTGATATCATTGCCGGATCGTGTCAATTTATATGACTAAAAATCTCTGGGCATGCAAAGTTGTGCTTGTCCTTTTTTGTGAAATCCAATGGCATGGTGCCTGATGGCGCTGGTGCTGTATGAAGGATTAATAGGCACGGCAAGTTCAGTTGCAGCCTCGACCCTTTATTTTTCTCCTTTTCATTCTGGCATGGTACATAAAACACCAGACATCAGATAGACAAACCCCTCTTCTGTCTGTGAGATCCAAAACACCCTTGTTCTATACTCCTCATCACTTCATTATACAGTAGGCATTGTATTTCTGTCTGAGCAGTCATTTTTTGTCAGCTCACATGCACACAGAGCTCTCCCCTATGATTGAACACATAGGTTCAAACAGAAAAATTAAACAGGTTAAATTTTGTCAGAGCAAGTCGTGGACTAGTTGGGAGAGTGTTACTGGGTATGCCACATTAGCAGACTTGTTAAGATTATGGAGGCTATGTCAGAAAATTGCTGGAAAAGTTACATAATGCGACATGGCCTTAAGGCAGCAGCATTAGACATTGCACCATGTTGCTATCCACTCAAATATAATCAAAGATAGCCATTTAATTGTGCCTTTGGAGCTGCTCATCAGTTCATAAGTGTATAAGTGTTCCCTTGCACTTGCACCTTGAAAGCAGTAGCCTAATATAGTCTGGCATAGGCATTAACTTCCTAGAATCCTCAACTACTGTGTCGGTTTTGGAAAACAGGTGTAGGAAAAAATCTTAATATGAAACAAGCATTTCTAAAAGTAAAAACTTTTTAGAACATATATTCATTTTTCTAAACCTGCCTTTTTCTAATACATAGTTATTAGGACAGGAATCAGCTAATCCTGGTAGTGTCAGTCACAAGGTAGGATTCTAACATTTATAGCATGTCACTCTATCATACTAATCTTTTCAACATGTATTCATATGTCTTTTTTTCTGTACTGGTTCATTCAGACTTTGACTGAAGCTAGGAATTGGTACTGAATGGGATGCTAGTCTATCACATAACACAATTCCTATACATTAACATTGGACCTTAGTGCCACCAATGAACTACCTTAGCCCACTTTGTCATTTAAAATGCATAAGGAAATCATAGAACCAGGAAAAAAAAACATACAGACTTAAGGAAAACTCCAGGCAGACAACACAGAACTCTAAACTACTGAGACAGGTATTCTGCTGTGCCACCCCACATGAACACATTATAAATAATACACATTAGAAAGAATAATACATATTACAGTGATCCCTCGCTATATCGCGCTTCGCCTTTCGCGGCTTCACTCTATCGCGGATTTTATATGTAAGCATATTTAAATATATATCGCGGATTTTTTGCTGGTTCGCGGATTTCTGAGAACAATGGGTCTTTTAATTTCTGGTACATGCTTCCTCAGTTGGTTTGCCCAGTTGATTTCATACAAGGGACGCTATTGGCAGATGGCTGAGAAGCTACCCAACTTACTTTTCTCTCTCTCTCTTGCGCTGACTTTCTCTGATCCTGACGTAGGGGGTGTGAGCAGGGGGGCTGTTCGCACACCTAGACAATACGGACGCTCGTCTAAAAATGCTGAAAGATTATCTTCACGTTGCTACCTTCTGTGTGCAGCTGCTTCGTGAAGCGACATGCTGCACGGTGCTTCGCATACTTAAAAGCTCAAAGGGCACGTATTGATTTTTGACTGTTTGTTTTTCTCTGTCTCTGTGTCTCTCTCTCTCTCCCTGCTCCTGACGGAGGGGGTGTGAGCTGCCGCCTTCAACAGCTTTGTACCGGCGGTGCTTCGCATACTTAAAAGCCAAACAGCCCTATTGATTTGTTTGCTTTCCTCTCTGTTTCTGACAGTCTGTGCTCCTGACGCGCACTCCTTTGAAGAGGAAGATATGTTTGCATTCTTTTAATTGTGAGACAGAACTGTCATCTCTGTCTTGTCATGGAGCACAGTTTAAACTTTTGAAAAAGAGACAAATGTTTGTTTGCAGTGTTTGAATAACGTTCCTGTCTCTCTACAACCTCCTGTGTTTCTGCGCAAATCTGTGACCCAAGCATGACAATATAAAAATAACCATATAAACATATGGTTTCTACTTCGCGGATTTTCTTATTTTGCAGGTGGCTCTGGAACGCAACCCCCGCGATGGAGGAGGGATTACTGTAATTAATAATAATACACATTACAAATAAAAATAATAAAAGACTACATCTTTTTGCATTATGAACTTTTAGAGGCAAGAATTTGTTTAGTATTTCACACAGGCATCGGATGAACACAGTGTGCCACTGCTTTTTAGATGCTGCATGCTCGGTTGGACACCAGCGAGTGAAGGTGATTCAGTTAATTCTGAAGTTCATTGATGAATCAGTACTTCATTCAGGACATGGTTGATTTGATTAGCAGTGTTCACTAGAGACATCTGATGAGTCACACAATCTGCTTTCATTTTCTCATAATAATCAAATGATGGAAGGCTGGGCCAGTAAGCCTTTAAATTTACTCTGACAAGAATTGCCGTTTCCAAATTTGAGTCTTTTAACTGAGGGATGCACACACTTCTTAGTGGCCTAATATACAAAGATTTCTGAGTGAACAACAGCACTGTATTTTTGTGTAGTGGTCTTCAGATTATTGGATAACACTTTAATGTTTAACTAAGCACCAAATACAAATGTAACACTATTAAAACAATATTTTGAACCTTTATATTTTCACACTCACACAAATTGACATTAGTACTATAGAATACACTTTAATTTCTCACAGTACCTCATTCATTCACTTGAACATAGTGTACTCTCAGTTTTTATTTCCAGAGTGTTCTATACATGTACAGACATCCACCAACACATTATCATACCTACTTTATCCAGTTCAGGGTGCCAGGAACTAAACCTTGTAACAGTAGCACTGGCTCAACACAGGAACCATCTCTAGATGAGGTGTCAGTTCATAACACAGACACCAACAAATCTAGTGAAAACAAAACAAAGGAACATGCAACAAACACATAAACCCAATACATAACAGTAATACTTTATAAAACCAATAGTAATATTCTATATATTCAGTATTCAGTATATATAATGCAAAATTGACCAACTCATTCCCTCACTTATCAAGAAAACCATTTTTCCCGTTTAGTTAAAAGGCTGAAATTTACCTTGCAACCCCTTTCCAAGTAGCCCGCCAAAGGGTTAATGAATCCTACATAAATTTGAAAACTTGATTAGTCAAATTAGGGGTTGGTGATCTTTCCAAAATATCATATCAGGATCCTTTTAACACAAAATCACAATCCACAATCTGAATTGCAATCTATCTTTTCAATGTGGCATACACTTAAGAGAATATCTGGACTCAAACTCATCAAGACCTAAGTAACACTTTATTTTAAATATCAAACAAAGTTGAATTCAGTTGTTCTCTCATTTGCTAGCTAAGTGGAGTTAAGGAACACACCCTGAAGCTGGTGAGTGAGTGAGGAAGGGCCCTCCCCTCGGCCAGCTGCGTGTTTCTCGGATTCGCACAAATAAATCAGTACTGCAAGCAAACTATGAGACATAGCAAAATGAGAGAAGTCGCAAAATCAACCGGAATGTTCAAGCAAATTATAGAAATAACCCGAGCTAAATCCGTTAAGTAGTTCTCTCGTGAAAAGCGGACAGACATACAGATAGACAGACACTGGATTTTATATACTATATATTAGTTAACCTTCAAAATAATGTGCAGTTAAAGTCTCAACAGCATTCTCAGCATTTCTGGAGCTTAGTAGAGCCAGATACCTATAAGAATCTTCACCAAGCAGCTTTGAAAATGTCTGCTTTGTTTGGGTCTCCATACCTCTGTGAGTCTAAGATGAATGTCATGAAATCAAAGTTCAGAACAAGACTGATAGATGAACATTTAAATGACTCCATAAGAGTGAACCTAAGTGGCTCCACTCCACCATCCACCTGCCTCTCTTGTTGACGCCATGCAGTGCCAGTCATCTCACTAACTCAAAAACACATCACACTGGACATGTGAATGACAAAGTGAAACAGTGACATGTAAGTCATATCTGTGTATTTGGAATTGCATTGTTTTGTTTTGACAGCATTCATGCTTTAATTCAATAGTGTGAAATACACTAGAAAATGCATACAGACAGACAAAATGCACTTACAGGTGAACTAAATATTTTTTGTGATGTTTTAATGCAAAATGTGAGTTGTGGACACCAACATTTTGTAAATGTTCAGGCAAAACAAGCTTATTCCGTTTGTTTGGGTTGAAATAAGCTATGAGAATAAACGTTAGAAAACATGAGTAGCTCTCGGCCATTTTCATTTTGTAAAAGTAGGTCTCAGGGGAAAAAAGGTTGGAGACCCCTGATCTAGGGCATGTCGGGCAGTAAATGCCCATTAAGAAAGGATATGTAAATACTACAGATTTGACTGAAATTTGGTGATGTTATAAAAAAGAACATTATCCAACACATTTTTTTGTCAATAATTTTTTGTGTTATGTCCATTGTGGGAGATGGACCTCTAGGGCTAAGCTCCGTTAGCAGCGGTGTTATTTTTTTTACTGTCATCCCGAATTATCTTGCATTTACTATCCTGATAGGAATTAAGTACATCATACATAAATAGAAATAAGTACAAGCAGCAAACAAAGGGCTCAGAAAGAAAAGGAAAAGGATAAGGCAGCTAAAGTTCCATCAAAGTGTAAACCGGCCTCAAGTTCACAGTACAACCTGCCAGAGACTGGCCTGGAACAGACAGGTGAAGAGTAGATCTGCCAGAACTACTTTTTACAGTTTAGTTAAAAAGTTTACATTTAGCAGGATGGTACATCTAGGGCAGTAGTGTCCATTAAAGAAGAATATGTAAATACCCCAAAATCTCAAAAATGCCTTGACAGATTTGACTGAAATTTGGTGACGTTATAGAAAAAAGAAAATTAGCCGACACGTTTTTGTGTCTATAAATTTTTTATTTGTTGTGTCACGTATGGGCATCTAAGGATCAACCTTCTGCCCCTGATAAGGTATACAATAACCCTGATCGGGACAGTATAAATCCAAGAGCTCATGGAAGATGGTGTCTCAGCTGGTGGAGTTACATCCTGTATGAGCGACACAAACCCTCTCTCTCTCGAGCCGATTATTTTGAGAAGGTGTTGAGACTAATGAGGAACTCGTTACGTCTATTTTCTGTTGCGCAAACGTGTCCAGTTTTGTTCAGTTTTTAAACACTTGCTGTAAACGGGATGGCCCAGTTGGCACCCCAAATTTACTTCAGTTCTCCAGTTTCTTATTTGCCTTCCCCTTCTTCACAGTTGGCATTTATTCATATTATGGTAACTTATATGCTCTGTACTATGCTGAGAGCATGCTTTATGCAAATGAAGGATGCAGCAGAATAGATTGACAGGCCACACAAATACCACCACTACCCAACAGGGTCGCCAGATGACTGTAGATGGGGTGGCTTCCTAGACAGGGAAAAAGAGACGTGATCACGGTGTGAAATGGAAAGCGAAAGTTTGGCAAAATTCAAGGAAGATTTAAAGCTCAATGGTTAGCAGGCATTGGTTTTTGCTGTTGACTACCAACACTCTTAGATGCATACTGGCTCTCATCTTTGTTGTCTGTTTTACTCCATCGACCTCCAGCCCCAAGTTGTGGTGTTAAAAACCAACCACCCCTCCCAGCCCTACTCTTTGATTGCAGTGCTGAAAACTTTAAAGGAGAAATGTAGGTCTTACATGGTGGTCTTTGAAACCTAAAGGGGAAGCCACAGAAATTTTGTCATAACACTCAAAGCTACTGCCCCATACTCCTTGCTCTTCATGTTAAATACAACAGTGGAACACATACAGTACCAGTGCACATATGTATATCCACTTCAAGCACTGCTTTTCATATACATTCAAATCTGTGGACTTTAAAAGAGGGACTACATATAACTTTTGAAAAACACAAAAAGAAATATTGCACTTGAGTGAACACCGTAAATTAATGAAAATCATAAACATCTAATAATGACAATAATGTATACTCTGATTTCACAATATTCCAGCTGATTATCCATTTCAATTCAAAAGAATTCACTTCACTGTAAAATTGTGTTTTGCAACAATGAACAAGAACCAAGTCATGAAAAGTAGGAACAATTTACGCATGGATAATTGTGTATAGCAGGGGTAGACAACGTCGGTCCTGGAGTGCCACAGTATGTGCAGGTTTTTGTTCCAACCCAGTTCCTTAACGAGAACTCAATTATTGCTGATAAAGCACATATTGCTTAAGTGACATTTTAATGCTTCATTTTAGTGGTCTCGCTTGTTAAGGTTCTCCAACCTTAATTGCTTATTTCAATCTTAAACTGCTGCATTCAGTGTTTTAATTGCTCCTTATTAGCAATAAGATGTAAAAGACAAAGCAGCCAGCAGTTCTCCAGCTAGCTTTTTTCCAATTACATCTGTGTGTGTTCATCATGCACGGTTTGATTTAATAAAACACTTAATAGAAAAATGTGACAGACTGAAAATGATCTGTTTTAGGCTTCAAATCATTTGGATGATATCCTTGGAAAGGAAAAAAATCTACGATATAAAAGCCTTACATTGCACAGACTAACAAGCCATAAAATTAAATAAGGTCTGAGATTGGCAATGATTGGTTTCTAATTAAGCAATTGGGTTGGAATGACAACCTGTAGCCACTGCGGCTCACCAGGACCGACATTGCCTACCCCTGTTTTACATCTTATTGCTAATAAGGAGCAATTAAAACACTGAATGCAGCAGTTTAAGATTGAAATAAGCAATTAAGGTTGGAGAACCTTAACAAGCGAGACCACTAAAATGAAGCATTAAAATGTCACTTAAGCAATATGTGCTTCATCAGCAATAATTGAGTTCTCGTTAAGGAACTGGGTTGGAACAAAAACCTGCACATACTGTGGCACTCCAGGACCGACGTTGCCTACCCCTGGTGTATAGCATGTCCAAGAGTAAGAAGCACCACTCATCATTATTACTTATTATTTGACTCATGCCTTTATCTAAGGCAACTTAGAAAATATTGATTACATTTCTTTTGTTTCCCTAGTTGCAGCACAGGCAGTTGAAGTGACACGCTCATGTTCATACAGTGGATTTGAACTCACAACCCCAGAGGCTAAAGTTCTAGGTGCAAAGCTTTAACCACTACACTATACTCTTTAATGTCAAAGTGAAAACAGGTCTCTGTAAAGTTATCTAACTAAATTTTAAATATTAAACACAAAATAATGAACCACATAAGTATTCACCTGCTTCACGTCAGTAATTAGCATCTTTAGCAGACATTACAGTATTCAGTCTGTGTATACAAAAAAGTGTACAGTACACTTTTTCTCCTTTCTTTGCAAACCTGCTCAGGTTGCATGGGGATTATGAGTGAACAGTTTTTTTCATGTCCAGATACAAATATCAATTGCATTGAAATCTGGACTCAGACCTGACCACTTTAGGACATTAGCATTGTTGTTTTGAAGCCACTGCTGTGTAGCTTTGTCTTTATGCATGGGGTCATTGTCTTGCTGGAAAACGTCTCCCAAGGTGCGGGTTTCTCACAGACTACATCAAGTGCTCCTCCAGGATTTACCAGTATTTTGCTGTACTCATTTTACCCTTTACCTTCAAAAGCCTTCAAGGGTCCACTGCAGAGAAACATCGGCACAGCATGATGCTGCCACCATCATGTGGTGATGGCATGTCTTTAATAATGTACATTGTTCAAACATTACATTCAGTCTGATGGTCAAAAAGCTCAATTGGGAGCTTTTTCCTGCTGACGTCAGAGTCTCCTGTATGCCTTCTAGCAAACTCTAGTTGAGAAGTCATGTACATTTTTACCTGTATCTTTCTCTTTGTCACTCTTCCATAAAGCTGCAATTGATGAAGCATTTGTGCAACATTTGTTGGCTGTACAGTCTCTCCGATAGTGACCTGCTTTGCTAGTCTTCCTCTTGCACGATCACTCAGTTTTTATGGGTGGCCTGCTTTAAACAGGTTTTTGTCTGTGGCGTAATAATAATAATGCATTTTATTTATAGAGCACTTTACATTACTAGTAAATCTCAAAGTGCTACATAAAAAAGTTTTAAACAAAGGCAAAGCAAGATAAAAACAGATAAAACAACAATAATTAGTAGCATTCTTGTTAATAAGCTTTCCTACATAGAAAAGTCTTTAGCTGTTTTTTAAAACAGCCCACAATCTGCTGTGTTCTCAGGCTCTCTGGTAGGGCATTCCAGAGCCGTGGAGCAGCGGCTGCAAAGACTCGGCCACCCACTGTACAAAGTTTTTGTTACAAGGGGGTGAAAGCGGTAGGTATTTGCAAAACAAAGGTTTCTTGTAGTGGATTGTAGTATAAGGAGTTCCTTAAGATATTGCGGAGCATTTCCGTGGATACACTGGTGAGTAAACAAACAGAGTTTGTATTCAATACAGGGATGGATAGGGAGCCAATGAAGTGATCGAAGGATTGGTGAAATGTGTTCATATGTCCGCACCCTCATCAGGATTCTTGCAGCACTATTTTGAATTTGTTGTAGCTTTTGAAGGCTCTTGCTGGGGATCCTGATGAGGAGTGCATTGCAATAGTCCAGTCTGGATGAGACAAAGGCATGAACCAGCTTTTCAGCATCACAGAAGGAAAGATAGAGACAGAGTTTGGCTATGTTTCGAAGATGAAGGAATGTCATTTTACAAAGGTGATGGACATGTGTATCAAATGACAGATGGGAGTCTAACTTGACACCCAGATTTGTAACAGAAGGGGAGAGGGTAATGGTACGGTCAGAAAAGGAAATACAATTTACAGAGGAACAAAGTTGATGGGGGGTGCCAATTAAAAGAGCTTCAGTTTTGGTGCTGTCCAGCTTGAGGAAGTTCTTGGACATCCAGGCCTCAATCTCATCCAAGCAAGAGGAAAGAGTTGATGGAGGTGTAAAAGAAGTCGAATCCAGTCTCACATAAACACAAATAACAGAAATAAATAATGCAATAATTAATAAATAAAGCATAATACAAGAATAAATCCCTTTATTTCGCATACTCACAACTGTAAACCTACTTTTGCCCAACCCTGTATTATATTTCCAAAATGTGTAAAATTTTTAGTAAAAGACCAGGATGTTTGTAAGCAATGTTTCAAAATAAAAATAAAATAAAAACAATGGGATATAATGAACTTGGATATCCATTGCAGAAAATATCTGACATAATTAACTTGACAGAAGTGTGATATTCTGCAGCTCAGGTCTTGAATGTCATGACATTTAACTAACAATACCTATTGTTATATACAGACTATCTAGACATTGACGTAGTTTTTTGCATTTTTATCAGTGAAATACTGTGAACAGTGTACCTCAATATCCATTGTTTTAAAGTTTCCAAATAAACTCAAAAAATGCAATTTTCAGCTAAAGTTTTTTTTTTTATGAGACTTTGTAAAAACAGCAATAAAAACTGCTATATTGTTCATATTTCACTTATTTCAGGCAGAGACAAAGCAAATAAAACTGAAGTCTCCAGTGGTGAAAGGACAGAAGAGTCCTAAATCGTATAATTATAATAATTCTTCAACAAGAATATGGGCAGCACAGACATGCACTGGTTAAGTGGAAAATTTTACAAAACTGTTAGCAAATGTTACTTCACGTGGAGTTTGTGAAGGGTGCCTCTTGGGAACCTTACCTGGCCAGGACACCCACAGTGTGAAAGGACAGGGGGAGACAACTTGCACAGGGCTTTGTTTCCCCCAGGGTGCTAGATGGCAGCTCTCCTGGGGGTATCCTTCAATAAGGGCATGCACAAAAAGGAGAGCTTCAAAAGGGCGACCTCAATTGGGTGCGGCGAATAAAGGCACGCATAAATAAAGGCGAGCTTCAAAAGAGCGATCTCAATTGAGCACGGCGAATAAAGGCGTTCGTAGATAATTTAGATAATAATAGATACATAATAATAGTAGATTTTATCTAATAAATTTTCTGTAATAATTTTGTTGCGTTTGCCTTTATTCGCTGTGCCCAATTGAGGTCGCCCTTTTGAAGCTCGCCTTTATTTACACGCGCCTTTATTCGCCGCGCCCAATTGAGGTCGCCCTTTTTGAAGCTCGCCTTATTGAATAGAACCCTCCTGGGTGGCAGGATTGCCATGGATTCCCACGAGGTATCACTGGTATTGGAGTTTGTTGGCTGAGCCCTGTTGGGTTCTACTTAGGATGCACTGGGAGCACTGGTGAGCCCTACTTTATTGGGCTCCAACCTTACCTAAAAGTGCTTCTGCGTCATGGCTTCGGAACACCGGAAGTAGTTCCGTGGATCACTTAAAAAGTGCTACTTGCCACTGCTCTGGGAGCCCAAATCAGGAGGAAGGAGACAAAGCTTGCTGGAGGAGCATTGGAGGCAGAGATAGAAAGGGAAAGAGAAGAAGTCAAAGACAAAGAGTTGCTGTGTGCTGTTTGTGCTTATTGTACTATTTTGGTGGTGTTGGAAACTCTTCCTGAGAAGAGTTTAACACAATAAAAGTTTAACACCCATCTGTGTTGGGTGTTTGGGGAACTGAAGCCACCCCCCGATGGCCACAAGTTGTACATATGTCAAACAAGTTACCAAGCAGTGCTAGTAAGAAAGCAACTAGCAAACTGCAACTCTTAGCATGGTGAACTAAAAGAGGCTATACCTATTAGAACACACCTCCCTTCTGTGAAATAACACTCACAAAATACCATCCAATGGTTTACTTCATTGTTGTCCCTGCCTGGAAATATTATCACTGATAACCCTTCTGGAAAAGAGTCTAACCTACATTATTATAATTATTGTCCTGACTAACATCTGTCTGATTAACACCAGGTTATTGTGAAGCCATCGTAAACTGTGGATTAAAAATCGCCTTAGGATCTTTAAAAAAGAGGGCAATTTAGAAACCACTTTGTCTTCATATGTTAAATACCATCTCAAGGTATTTTACAAGTATAGAGGTATAATAATAATAATAATAATAATAATAATAATAATAATAATAATAATAATGAGGATATAGGCAAGCTAAGTAAATTCCGTAGGGTCATACAGTGAGGCAGAGTCATGAGACTAAAATGACAGTTTTGTGTTTTACATTGCTGTTTGGCACCAGGCCACATTGCCTGCCAAGAAAGATTTGTCAGTCGCCCTGGAAGTGCTGGGCAGACAGCTTTATTATTGCATTGTGTCAAACTAAGTAAAGAGGTTGGATGTTAGTAATATAGTTGTTTTAATTTTTCACTGGTGTACCCAATGCATTTTAAATAAGTGCAACATAATAAAATTCAATTATACTACCTTTTAAAAAGTAAAAAGAATAACCAGGAACACAAGTTCCAAAATCTACCAACCAATACTGCTCATAAAAGTGCATTATGTGAAATATCTGTCAGTCAGTCATTTTCTAACTCGCTTTGTCCTGAACAGGGGCACGAAAGGTGCTGGAGCAAAATCCCCGCTAGCATAGGGCACAAGCCAGGAACAAACCTTGGACAGGGTGCCAGTCCATCACAGGGCAAACACACAAGCACACACAAACTCAACATTAGAGCCAATTTAATATCACCAACCCACCTAACAACAACAATTTATTTTTTGTATGGCCCAAAATTACACAAGGATTGCTGCAATGAGCTGTAACAGGCCCTGTTTTTTGATGGCCCCCCCAGCCTTCACTCCCTAACAAGATATGAAAAAACTCCAAAAAAAAAATAAAAAAGACCATTGTGGACAAAAAAAAAATACAATGCAAAGAACACAAATAACACCCATTGTTTGGACTGTGGGGAAAAAAACGGAACACTGCTGTCCTGCTCCACTGACAGACTGAGAAAATCGTTCCTCCCCCAAACTATGCGACTCTTCAATTCCACCCGGGGGGGTAAACATTAACATTATATAAAGTTATTGTCTGTTTTTACCTGCATTATTATCACTCTTTAATTTAATATTGTTTTTTGTATCAGTAAGGTGCTGCTGGAGTATGTGAATTTCCCCTTGGAATTAATAAAGTATCTATCTATCTATCTATCTATCTATCTATCTATCTATCTATCTATCTATCTATCTATCTATCTATCTATCTATCTATCTATCTATCTATCTATCTATCACCCAGAGGTAAAACATGCAGACACAGGGAGAACATACAAACTCCATGCAGGGAGAACCTGAGACGAAAACCAAGACTAACACTAAGACTAAGACTAAAAATGCACCAATAAAGTAGTTATTCATATCACTGCACCATTGTGCCACCCCATTATGTGAAATGCATTTTTTAAACCTTCAACATACAACTCAGTATCTTGGCCTCCCCTCTAATCTCCCTTCATCTCCTGTTCTGACTGTATAACAGAATGCATGACAAATAGCCAACACATTCCAGCCACACTCGAACACACAGGTCATAAAAGTGTCAGTATTACAACTGGCCAACAGAAAGGGGAGGCGATAGTGTAAAAATTCAAGGGGTAAAAAGGGGTATATATGCATACAGGAAAACAGATACAGTGCTCAGCATAAAAGGGTAAAACCCAAAAGATTTTTCAGAATATAATCTGTCATAAAATCATAAAATGTACATGTGCCTCACAGTTACTCTCTACTGGAGTTCTCTCAATGGCACTACCCTAAAACCCTCAAGGTAAACGTAATCCAGTATAACTGTTTAAACTCAACTCAAAAGAAAATCAATAAATATGTACACTCAGACACACATGCATGGTACATACTGTCACCATAATGCAACTTACCACAGCACCCTCTGATTTCAGAGTGGTTCAAGAACTGCAGGTGGCATGTCTCAGAATCGTGTTAGACATGTGAAGTGTGAACAGAAGGGATCTAAGACAGTTTCTTGGCTTTACTCTGTGCTGCTCAATTGAATTTTGTCGCTTTGCAAAAGAAATCAAGAAAGAAACTGTTTCACTTCCAGCAGAATCCGTGTTATTGACGCTTAAAGAAAGGTGTTTAGTCAGGTCTGAGAGAATTTAGGTGCATTAATTCTGCATGTGCCTGCCATTCAATTAATATTTAAATAAAAAACTTATCTCTACTGAAAAAAAGACCAGAATCATTTCTTGCCATGTTTTAGACATTTTGTTGAGCTGGCAGACGTATTCTTGTAGTATGATTGTCAGATTTGCCAGTTATGTATGATGACAGGTTTGGTTGTAACAATGTTACAGATACATTGGAGCCAGAGAAGAGCCTTGAAGTTCCTTGGTCCATTACCTTCATGCAGGAATCAACAAGTTCTGCAACTTCATAAATTTTGGTATAAATACTCAATTATCCATGACATAAATTTATTTAAACAGAACTCAGCTAATCTTCCAGATGTAAGGGCTGTATGGTGATAAAAGCATTGGAGAAGTCAAAAAACATGTGATAGATGATACTCGACTTCAAATTGTATTTACATGCAATATAGGAATATTCAGTTGCAGACGCAATATTTATCTAGATCAAATTTCATATTAAAAAGATTCATTTGGCCTTTTGTATAATGTATTACATTTTATTGTTGGCATCATTATAACATTCAATGCAAGTTTATTGCAAAAAATTGAAATTTTTAAAAATTATAGAGCATGCTGCTTCCATTAGATGGCACTACAGAATAAAGATTCATGTGACTGTGGATAAAAAAATGAATCCTGTTGAACAAATGATTCTGTGTTTCAGTGTGTGAGACCTGCTTTTTCAAATACTTACAGTACTGCCAATACATAATTGTGTTTAGAAAAAGTGAACCATTGCTCTCAGTCTATAATGTTATACACTGTGAGAAAGGGACATGAGGTGGCTCTAAATAATTGGGACTTAAAGGCAAGCATAAGGGAGGGTGGTATAAAAAGCCACATACATAGAGGGGAAGAAGAGCAGAAGGTGGGCAAGGAAGTGAGAACATAAACTAATGGAGGGGCAATGAACATATGACATTCAAGGAGAGATGACAACAGACAGGGAGAGATTTCAAAGAGAAGTGTGAGACAAAGCTAGAAAAGAAAATATGCAGCATTAGTGCTGACATACAGTAAATGTCGTAGTGCTAAGATCCATGACCTGGCTGGTAAAGGAAACATATCTCCTAATTAAAAGTAAATCTGGTCCATAATGTAACTGGAAAAGAGAATATACCAGTAGAAGTTTGACATATTTTGAATGCTGCAATATTTTGCTTTTTTTTTTAATCACTGATAAAGTGTTTCCTATTTCTGATCTCCCAAGGGTATCTTAGGATAAAAAATGGCATCAATGTGACGTTTGCTTTTATAAAGTGCTCTTGTTTCTATCATTATTTATGAATGTAAACAGGTGAATATTTTGGTGAACATTGTAGTGAATTTTGGGTATTTTTTAAAAATGTGTTCACTGATCACTTTTGTATTTTGTGTGGTGCTTTTTTACAGAAAATATAAAGCATTTATAGACTAAATATTCAATCAAAGGCAACAATCTGAGATCAAACGAACAGCATCTTTCCAGGCTTTTACTCAATTCCCACTGTTTTTGAAATTCTTGAGCAGTGGTATGGATTCCTCCCGTTTTCTTGCTTATTTATCTCCTTTTATATTTGACCTCTTTATGATCCTAGTATGTTAAAGCTAATTTTTATAAGTATGTCCAATCATATTTTTCAGCACCACAGTTTAAAAGCGTGAAATTTCCTTCCCCCTGTTTTGCATACAGTCTTAGGTTTCCACCTAGAAGCACATCACTTCAGCTATTTTTCTCTGTTTCTTCTTTAGCTCCATTTTGTTGATAAGGAAACTGCCATAATCTTAGTCTCTGATATATCAAGCAGTAACATAAATGAGGTGAAAATGAACCATCATCTTTTAAGTTCATCATTTTGTTTTTTGCACAAGATACTGGACATCATCCCAGCAGCACACAAATACAGAAACTGGACACCCTCAATCATATTAGACCAATTTAAAATTAACTTAAATATTTCGGAATGTGGGAGGTAATTAGAGAACCTGAAGAAGGCTAACTTGGTAAAGAAAGTGGAGGGCCTAGAAACTGAAGGCAGGTCTCTTAAGATGTGAGGATCCAAGAGTAACATTAATGCACCATGTTGAAATTACGCTATTAGGTAGAATTACAGCTGCCATAATTCTGTTACACATTACAATAAGCCAAAAAATGAATAACATTTGAATACCTCATGTAAAGGGGGAATCGGTTGGGACCTCATCTGCAGTAAGAATGGTAGAGTGTAGTGTTGGAGTTTGATCACAAGATACCCCAAAGATAAATGAACTCTCAAAAAGTAAGAATGTCAGTGACATGGACTGTTACCAGTTGGGGGTTACTGTGCCTCGATGTAATACTAACAGATAAAGGATAGATTCCTGCCATGTTTTTAATCTCGTTTTTAAAAGATTACTTATTTGATTGATTTTGACCTCCACTGAACACATTTGTTTTTTGGAATATTTATTTACTGAAGAGTTTAGAACACTGCACTTTTGAACACTGTTTACTAAAAGCACCAAGACACTATTTCACCTACCCCTTGCTATGTCTGTGTGTTGTGTCCTCATCTGCTGGCTCATTCCTCGGTATGTTATCGGGCAGTAGCAGGTTCAAGAAACTCATGGGAGGACCCAGTAGCATGGGGCCGACCCACACCATCACTGTAAGAGTAGGAAATGTCCTCTAGTCCTGTGGTGCACTGGGTTGCTCTCCTCTGCACAGATTCAAGTGCTGCTATGTCTTTTAGCATGGTGACCAGAACTGCACACAATACTCCAGATGCCGTCTCACTAGTGCGTTATATGGTTTCAGCATAATGTCCATTGATCTATATTCAACAGTTTTTATGATATAACTTAACATTTTATTTGCCCTTTCAATTTTTTTTGTACATTGCTTATTTGATAAAAATTTTGTGTCAACATATACTCCCAAATCCTTTTCATAGGTTACTTTCTGTAAGACTATATCTCCCATCTTGTATAATAATTGACTTTCTTTTAGTCCACACATAGTACTTTGCTTATCCAGGTCCTTTTGAATTATTTTTGTTGCGTTCTGTGTCAGCCATCCCTCAAATTTTAATGTTACCTGTGAATTTCGTAAGTTTGCCAGCGCTATTGGAATCAATACCATTAACATAAACCTGAAAAGGTAACAGTCCAAGGATAGACCCCTGAGTGACTCCACCATTAATAACCTCACACCATATGAACCATTCTCATCTTATTATTAACCAGGTTTCCATTGGTGCGTTGGTACTAGCCAGGTGCACTTGGTGATTGGAAAACTAGTGCAGGACACAGCAGACAGAAAGATCTGAGGCCAAACTATGAAGAAATGTGAAAGAGTGCAAATGTCAGAAATAAACTGGGATACTGGACCAGCAAACCTACCAGAGTGTGCAAGAAAGAGAATCCGTGTCTAGGTAGGTCTTGAGGGGCATTAGATTGTGTTGCTTTCCCTTTTGTGTTTATCTTGGTTAAGCAACCCTGCAACTTATTATGTTTGTTATTATGAAGCCTTCCCTTTATTACACTTTTGCCTCATTGGCATTATTTAGATGAAATTCTTGCTTAGCAGCTCTCTTTTGTTCACTGTCACTGTATAAGGATTCATTAAGAAATACTGCAGTCATCATTACACACTCCATGTAAATATATATTGAATTAATTGTATTGTTTGTCCACTACCAAGTTTCATTTCTCATCTTTCTCTACTTGGTATATTTTGAATGTGTTGCCACTTATGAATGTCTCTTCATCAGGAATACTTTAGTTCATGGACTACAAAAGGCATGCCTATTATACACATCACTGCTACTTAGGAAGATCTTTACAAGGCTTTATTTGGTATTAATAAGACTAACAACGCATCAACAAAGTGGTTATTTATATCATTCTTCAATGTGCCATATTAATAGCACATTAAATACTAGTATCATGTCAGCGCAAGGGCTATATTTGGACTTACTAAGACACAAAAACAGATAAAATTAAATTTGAAAGCCAATCATGACATGTCCATACTTTAACTTTAGAGTTACACATCCTTGATAGATAGATAGATAGATAGATAGATAGATAGATAGATAGATAGATAGATAGATAGATAGATAGATAGTCTATCTATCTATCTATCTATCTATCTATCTATCTATCTATCAAGGATGTGTAAGTCTAAAGTTAAAGTATGGACATGTCATGATTGGCTTTCAAATTTAATTTTATCTGTCTTTGTTGTGTCTACTTTTCAGACTTTCTTTTTACCATTAGGGGTTTTGAACACTGCAAACTATATTTGTCCTTCAGTACAGTTTAATATTTGACAAAGGTGATTTTGGTTTGTGGCTTTTACGATGCCATGTTGTTTTTTTATGGGAGCTGCCATTCTGTAGGATTGTGTATGCTGTTGCTTACACCAGAGGATGGCTGGAAGTTGCAACCTGTGATGTCATCAGATCAACAGTATAAAGGTAAGCACTACTCCCTTCCTGGTATTGGAGTTTTGATCAAAACAAGACTTTATGGTTGGTGTTTGATTTTCTAGTACTAAGAATTCTTGCTGTGTTTTCCGACTTTGATGTTTTCATTATGATTCTTGGCTTTGTTGAAAAATAGGGTGTACTTTTGGTTATCAAATTTATGCTTGGCTCACATTTACTGTTTTCATCTTCTGAACGCTATTTTCCTCTGTGTCTTTTTCACTGCAGGCATAACATGGACTATTCACAGACATGTTAGATCACACTTTATGGTCAACTAAAATTTGGACTGCATTACTAAACAAAACACCTGTGACTATTTGAAAGTTAGGAGTTTGCTAGATACCTAAATATCATTTTACATCCCTTATTCTGAAGTGCAGGCCTTGTTTATCCTAATTGAAAATGACTTAAAAATTATAAATAAAGAACTGAATTTTAATTACTGCATTGTGATTTTCTATTGGTTAATTGTATTCATTTTAAAATTAAATTGTGTTTATATTTATTAGGAATTAATTAGGTGTTCCCGGGTCCTCCCTGCGTGGAGTTTGCATGTTCTCCCCATGTCTGCGTGGGTTTCCTCCGGGCGCTCCGGTTTCCTCCCACATTCCAAAGACATGCAGGTTAGGTGGATTGGCGATTCTAAATTGGCCTTAGTGTGTGCTTGGTGTGTGGGTGTGTTTGTGTGTGTCCTGCGGTGGGTTGGCACCCTGCCCAGGATTGTTTCCTGCCTTGTGCCCTGTGTTGGCTGGG
Source organism: Erpetoichthys calabaricus (assembly GCF_900747795.2). Lineage (NCBI taxonomy): Eukaryota > Metazoa > Chordata > Cladistia > Polypteriformes > Polypteridae > Erpetoichthys > Erpetoichthys calabaricus. Next base: position 189,598,571 of record NC_041399.2, read on the forward strand.
ATTGGCTCCAGCAGACCCCTGTGACCCTGTGTTCGGATTCAGCGGGTTGGGAAATGGATGGATGGATGGATAATTAGGTGTTTTTAAACTATTAATTCAATTTTGACTGCAACAATTGAGTAAGATGTAGGCTGTTGAGAGTTATCTAACTAATATGGAATTTTACAGCTTACATTCTGAACAGAAGTTGTGTTTCTATTTATTAAGAACTAACTGCACAATGTAGAAAGAAACAACTGGTAATGGTTCTTTTATAGTTTAAGTCCAAATAAAGGTATTAGGGCCATATAAAGCATTCATCAAGGTCTTGATGCATAGCTATAAGTGACTAAATGCACTATCCCTAAACTAAAGTGTTACCTCAATCATCAGAGGTTAGTGGTATTCTGGTTTAATCATTGAGGTCTGGCAGCTGTATGTTTACTATAGTTGAATCTGGGTTTAAAAATCTTTTTGAGACAATTTGTTAAAGATTTTTTAAAGAAATAAATGTGTATTTCTTTGTATATATTTCTTGATGTATTTTGGTTTCTACATCATTATTACTAATGTTTTGTATACATCAATATTTATTTATATAGGGAATTTTCTTACAAAGAATGCAGATCAAAGTGCTTTACAAGATGTCAAAGAGAAAGTTACAAGAAAAGAAAAAACAATATTACATAAGAACGATAATGAATATATATATATATATAAAAAAATAAATTCATACAAGCTTATAAAACATTGGTAGAAATATAGCATTCTTATATACACTATCAAAGTCTAAGTCTCTACAGATGAGCACAATGATGAGGTCAGATGGCTGGGAGGATAGAAAAAAACAAATATATCCAATTAAGCTGTAGAGAAAAACAAAATCTGCAGGAGGTCCAAGGTGAAAAGACCACCCAGCCTCGAATGGGCTTTCTACTAGATATAAATGTGCTTAAGTCATTCCTCATTGCTTCCAGGCTTTGTTTGAGATGATTCGATGCAGTCAGTCTCGTGGACAGCTTGAGCACCTGTCTTCATTCCAGGACCACAGGTGGCTGCACAGTGTCATGATCAGATGGTGGTGGCACCACAACAGAAGAACTAGAGAAGAAAGCAAAGAAAAGTAGAGATTAGGAAGTATGCTGCACTCAAAAATGGAATTATGCTTTATTAGAATAAATTATATTCATTCAGTTGAATTATTTATGATTTCTAGGTACTGCTTTTTCACTGCATTATGACAAAAGATGTTACTGTTAGATTAACTGTCTCTAACTTAGATGACGCTATATCTCAAAAACAGTAGGTTTAATTTAGACTGGAAACAGTTTAAAAATAAACAGTGTATAGTTTCTCGTAGGACAGTGGTAAGTGAAACTAAAGCAAAGGTAACACAAAAGAGACATAAAGAATATAAATATTGTCTTGCTTAGGTTATTGTATAAATTAACTTTTGCATTTTTTTTCTCCACAGGAAAAACGTTTTGCGCTTAATCTAATACCTTACTGTGTATTACTCTGAACACATGGCTGCTTTTATGAACTACTATACTTTTTATATGAATCCAGAAATATTATGAATGGTCATTAACCTTTGAATGTACCAAAATATAATATTAGTGTAACTAAAGAAAATTCTGAAAGAAGTGAATGAATTTATGCTTTTACAGTAAATGTATTAATTCATATATATTTGGCTATCACTTACTGGAAACAGGTGGAGCCCACCGCTGAAAGTAACCCCTACGCTTAATTAAGCTATGCTGGTGGTATACCACTGGGATAAAGTTACAAATCATGCTAGGAATACAGTCAAGAACATAATATTAATCAAAACAAGAAAAATGAAACACAGCAGGGAATGCTAAAAAGTCATTTGGAAGCTCTTGCTGTTTCTTAACTGCTTTTAGGATAACAAATCTCTGTATTGTGAAATGCTCTAAAATAAATATTTAAAAAAATGCTAAAAAAAAAAAAATGAAAACCTTGGTCACGAAAATAAAATCAAATAAAATGTTAAACCAAAATTACAAATACAAAAATATAAAAAATACAAAAATAAAAATAACAAACAAAAATAAAAAATGAAGAAGAAAATACAAAATGCAAAAAATATGTTCAAAAATGGAATGCAAATAGTACTTCAATTAAACTAACCAAGTCAAAATCCTATATCCAAAACCAAAATCATTATAGAGGGTCAAAAATATGAAAAAAAAACTTCAAACAAAATGGTCAAAAGACAGCAAAACTAAAACTCTGGACTGCAAGAAGAAGCAGAAGCACACATCAAAAACTAATGCCAGTGTAAAACTGCAGTGGCTGAAGGAGCCTAAGGTAATCCCATGAGGCTCATTAAAACAACTAGACTTGGGATAAATCCAGTTAGGCGTTTTGCTTAATCTTCCATTAATTACAAATGAACACTTAACATGAATAATTAAAACCAAGGTAAACACAATTAAATTAACACTAATTTGAGTTTCTGTTTCAGCCATTTTAAAAGGAGATAGGCTGCTCATCTTCATTGGTGGCCATGTTTGGGCAATGTGTGTAGTTTCACCATTATGTGTCTTCTTTAAATACTGTTACTGACATTATTGAAAGCTGATGTCCAGATGTGAACTGCTGTTTCTGTTCTGTTGAGAACTAGACATTAATCACTGATAAATGCCACTCTTACCTTCACTTTCAGTCTTTTTACTACGGAGAAGTGTATTCCTGATATGCAAAAAAAAAAAAGTAGTGTTATTTCACTAACATTTTTCATTGCTGTTGCTATCATCATGCTTGTACATGCTTTGGTGGTCTAGCATGAAAAAGGTTGAGCATGTGCACAGCAAACGATCAATTGGAAAGAACTGATAGGCAGGCATACTATTTAGTTTTAATTATGCTGAAGTTTAGTGAGTTTAACACTCAGCATAGGCAGAGTGGTAGTGCGGCGATGTCATTCCTGCCTCACAACACCCTGGATCAGTACAGAGTTTGCACATTCTAACCATGTGTTTAGGGGTTGATTGGTATCAGCAAGTTTACTAAAAAAACATTGTCTTAAGTTCTTTTATTATTACTAGTTAAGAGCAACTCAAAATGTGCAATAAAAGCCACTAATTGGTTTGTGGTGCCTCAATCTGTGTCATCGTCATTTGATTCTGTTGCAGACTCTGTTTTTTTCATTTTCTAATTAATTTTTTTATCATGTGTGTGCATAATACGCCATAGGAAGTAGAGCTGAATTTTAATTGGCCCTGTGAACTTACCCTGAGATGGTACCAACATACAGATGGCTTGGTTCATTCAAAAGCCTAAAGCTTTAATAAAAAATGCAATGCGGCGTAATCTGTTCAGTTCAGATGTAATGTTATGTGTACACAGAAACTCTTATGTGTCCTCTTCACCACCACACTGTCATTCGGCCAGACTCTAGCTCCATAATCATATGATTTGTGTGCATATCTGTCTGTTAGTACAAACCATGGCTGAACATAACTGATGAACAAAGAGAACTGCACCAGCTCAGCTAGCTTAGTATGCAACCTGAAGCTTTGGAAATCTGACAAAACTCTTCCCATGACACACACTGTAAGGAAATAACAGAGTAAATGATGTTATCCTTATCTCAAGAAAACAGTACCAACAATTTATGATAAAGTTTATTGTTTCCAGTTTACTTTTGTTGTCGCAAATCCCTCAGAAATGCTTAATTAACATTATCTTAAATCGAGACCTTTGCTGCTTCAAAGTGGATGTCTTCTGAAAGTTTAAAGGTTTTTGTTTTCATGTTGGACCCTGTTATTCTTTCATTCTATTATAAAGTCCAAGAGCAGGCTAGGTATTTTTTTAGATTTCTAAAACTTGCTTCACTTTAAAATGTATTTGCATGTGAAAAATTAACATATACCATGATTATGAAGAAATAATTTGAATTGAAAAATCCTATTCATTATTTTTTCTTTTTGATAAAACAGACAGATTCTATTAACTAGTCCAGCACTGACAAAATATTGCTCATTGGGCACAGAGTGCAATCAGAAAGCATATTTACTGCTGAATTCAGTGCCATTTCTGCTCAGCATGGCCCCTGTATATTTCTTGTCACTGTTGATTTATACTTTGGTTTCCTTTCAATTTGTACTCACAGATCTTAGGTTGTTTCTCTGGCAAAATGCAAAGCAAGAAAAAAAAAACTCTCGATGGTTTTATCATAAATGGATACAAGGATTAAAACCTTGTACCTCCTAGAGGTGAGTCCTATCTAACTGAATAAGGTGCTTTGTTTCTTATGGCAAAAACAGTGTTACAGTAATTAATTAAAATTTAAATTTTTCAGTTGTGCAGAAAAGATGGACAGTCTGGTGGTGGTTCAAGAAATAAGGTTTATATTCTAGAGAAAATCAAAGACATGCTGCTGGCATTCACAATAATAAACAAGGTGCACTTAAATTTAATCCATAGAGGGAAAACTGCATTTTACTTGTTATTTCCACTACAATATCCTTAAAGTGCCAAATGAGTACACAGCATAGCTTATGTTCTGTTTTCATAAAATTTCGCTCATAATGTAATTCATTTATGACTTTGTTATCTTTCCTTTTCCTATTCTAAACAAATTATGTGTCTGGTATATCCTCAGACATCACTATGTTTTGTTTCTAATTTCTAGTTCATACTTACATAACGCTTTATTAAGTCATCTATATTCTGAATAACATTCATTCCAATTAATAGTCAATGAGCTTCAGTCTATCCTGACAGCAATGAGCATAGTGAAGGAACCAACAATTGGCACGTCTTTAGTCCATTGCAAGACACACTGATACACTCATACTAAGATCAGCCACTTTGGCGACTTTAGAACTGCCAAGAAAATGTTGTAACTCTGATTTGAAATCTGAAGTACCTGGAGGAAACCTCACTTGGACAAAAATTATATATACAGATTGTGCTCTGGCTGGGACTCTAACCCTGTCATTTATACCTGGGAGACAGTGGTGCTGGCCACTATATCTTTGTTCTTCCCTAAACATAATTACATAACACAGCACATGACACAATGATCCCCTCACATGTACACAGTCGCAGATGGAAAATTTGGGATGTGGGAGAAAAAATGCATATTCCGGAGAAAATCCTAAACAGGCATGGTGGTAATGTGCAAACTCCACATAAACATTTATAAAGTGCAGGATTTGAACCTGTGAGGTAATAGTTGTACCAGCAGGTCACTCTGTCCCCTGCAGCTCCGTCCATGTGGTAGAGAAACAGGACAAACTTTAAAAATCAATAAACAAACAGATAATCGCTAGCTAAGTGGAGGCAAGCTACACTCCAAAACGTGGCGAGAGGTAGAGTGACTCAAACTGAGGCTGGCGCATGAGTGAGAAGGGCCCCATCCAGCTCCCCACTCCTGATGTCACATTTCTCTCTCCCCTTGGCCCGCAGCCTCTGTCTTGGATTAGCACAAATAAATTGCTCCTGCAAGCGAACTATGGTACTTAGCGCAATGAGGGAAGTCACAAAATCAACCAGAACATTCAAGCAAATTATAAAAAAAAAACCTGATCTAAATCAATTAAGTAGTGAAAAGCGGACAGACAAACAGACGTTGGATTTTATATAGAGAGAGAGATATAATAGAGCACTTCAGATGATTCTCCTGGCTGCTAGAGTATATCAGCCCTGTTGCATAACTGTCAGTACGTCTGGGATGCAGACCCTGGTCTTGGGTCCACTCAGTGGCATTTGAGTTGCCTCTGACTCCAGATGAGCAGAGTGAGGAGGAGCTGGAGTATATATGAGTGGGCAAAGGATTGAACCAGCTGGGAGCATGTGAAGTAACAGAACACCAGAGTGGCATGGTGGAAATGGCTGCTGAGAAGCCAAGGGTCCTTTTTCAACAAGAGCCTCTATGTTCGGTTGCTATTCAAGGAGTGTATGTCGAGGTGGTCCATTCCTACAAGTATTTGGTGGACCAAATTAATGACAATTTGGATTGGTCTCAGACGTAAAGGTCTTTCAAATTTATGCTCTACCATATTACCTGGTAATTTATTCCATCCGTTTAGTTTTTTTTTTTTTTTAAATAAAACCTTTCTGCTGTTTGTGCAAAGTTTGCCCTTAACAAGCTTCCAACTGTGGTCTTCTGTTTTTAGATGACAATAGTTACAGCACAGAAAATGATGTACCAACAATGAAAATGAAGAAACAAAATGCAGTCCAGTGCCATAATCAGTAAACCTCAGTTGGGTCACTGGTTGGGATGTCATGTGTTTTGATACATCCACTTCTTCTCAAGTTTATTGTAGGTTTTCCTCAGGGACTCCACTATCCACTGACAATCAGTGGACATTGTGTTACAAGGATTAGCTTGTGTAATAGAGGCTCTGCGGCTAAGCAGCACGGGGTCCATAATAAATAAATAATTAAATAGCCGGCTCAATCTCTGCTGTTGTGTGTGCTCATGCAGCTGTGGGAGGTTGGTGGAGTGATTGAGGTGAAGCACACCTGCACGTGAGGGTTGCTCCATTGGCTTATGGTAGTCCTCGAATGAGACACTGCGCCCACAGAGGCATATAAGGGAAAGCCAGTACAAGATGGAATGATCAGAGAATGAAAGAAAGAGAAGACAAAGAAAAGAATGGAGGTTAAAGAATGAAGAGAAGCAGGAAGGAAGGTGGAGAGATCCCAGTGCAAGAGAGCAAACAAGAAAGAAGGAAGACAGTTGGGAGGACAGCCCCTCAGGAAGCATGAGGCTGACACATTGAGGTTTGACATGGGGCCCAATTGGGAGCCATGGAACAGTAGAAACCTGGAGAAGGCTGTGCCTGTCAGATCGACGTCTCCTCTGCTGCGAGGACTTGTGACAGATAAACAGAGGATAAGCAGTTTTAAATGGGTTGCACTAGGGACTGAGTTTTAACTGGACAAATTCGTGGTTGGGGATGTTAACCTTGACTTTAAAGGAGTGTTTTTAATTTAAAGATTGTTTTTAATTGTCACTGAACACTTCATTTTTATTACATTATTTAGTTTCTTATGAAAGACTTTGTGAATCACTGCCCTTTAATTTGGACACTGTTTGTTTTGATTGTTGTAATAAAAGCACTACTCCCTTTTACACCTACCCCTTGTCTGGAGGCATGTGTCCTCGTCTGCCTGGCTCATTTCAGATCGACGGTGGCGGGTTAAAGAGGCTCCTGGGCACAACAGGAGTATGGAGCCAGCCTGCATTGTCACATGGCTACAGTCTAACTGACCTGCAGCAAGAATTTGCATGAGTAACCACGTATGGTCTGGTGAACTACCTGAAGATGGTTCCTCTTTGATCTTACTGCCATCACACCCCTAACACAACTTTTAAATGAATGTTGAGTTGGATTTGTATCTTTGTATTGGGGCCTGGGCTGGAGTGATTTGTGGTGCATTGTAGGGAAGTACATCTGTGTTGTGTGATCTTGGCTAGCAGACACACTTCAACACTTTTGAATTGAATGTGAGAAGACATAGTGAATTGGTTACTGCTGTTGTCACATGGATACAGCATCCTGCATTTACACCTCACACTTGAGTGCTTGGGCTGAGTTTTCTTTCCATGTTCGTAAATGGATAATTCTGTGTACTCTTGCTGCACCCCCACCCGCAATATCTGAAAGACATAAATTTGTTAGGTTAACTGCCAACTGTAACTTTATTCCTATATGGTGTGGTTGCTGCAGCCGTACCAGAACAGATACCCTGTTTTGTTTTCCAACTTGTAAATGATGCTGAAAAAAATTGGCTCTGGCTTCCTGTACCCCTAAACTTGGAATGAAGTAGTTTAGAAAATGGATGGAAATAGTAGGTTATTGAAAAATCCTGCTTTATCTTCTGTCTCTGCAAGTACAATCAATGGGGGTTCATTTCAGGCAGCCTTTCTTGAATTTATTTATTTAAAAGAAAAGGTCAAACTTGCATTGCTTTTATGGCTGTCGACATTTTTAAAATGTGAATTATTTTGTATCTATAGTACATTTCTGCCAGAGCCAGCTAGGTGTTAGCTGTGGCACATGAGTAAATGATCATATCTAATTACATGACAAATTACAAGTATTAAATGATGTATAAATAGAGAGACGGGAGACAAACCTAAGTTTGTGCTCAGCCTCTTGATTGTGATGATTGCTTTCATGAATTTCCTTTTTTTTCTCTCGCAGGCAGAAATTGTGAAATGGTGTTTCTCTTTAATAGAATTCACATTGAACATGTTTCTGATTCTCTTGATTAAAAATGATAATGAATTTTGTGCTGTTCTACTTGTGACATTTTCTTTCTTGGTGCACTCCTGAAAATTGGTTGTAGAAAAATCTAAACATTATTAAAATTACTCTATGATAGTTATACATTATCAGTGTATTGTAGTTATTTTTACTTTATCTATGAGCTAAAATTCAGTCTCATGTACACATCAGATTCTTTTGTTGTCTTCTCACAGATTTCGAGTATATTAATAAAACACAACTTACCTTGTATGAACTCATGTTGACTGTTCACTAACACTCCTGTTTTGTTATGTGATGCTCAATTTTTTTCCTTAATAATTCCTTCCATTAAGTTACTCATGATGCACATTAAGCTTACTGGCCTATAGTTACTTGGATCTGCCTGATCACCCAATTTAAGTAACAAGATAATATTCATTTTCTGTTCCTTGAGAACTTCCCCAGTGTGTAGTGACTTTTGAAAGACATGCAAACTGCACATAGACAGTAACCATGCTGGGATTCAAAGCCAGTCATCTGAAGCTATGAGGCAGTTGAACTAACAACAGCACCAGAAAGTGCCCATTAAAGATTACTAAAGGAAACTGTAATTCTTCAAATTATATTAGCCTTTCTTTAAACTTGGAGGCCTATTGAACTATTGTACCGGCATACATTCAGATTTTACTGATCAGGACAGTAAACTCAGTTCAGTCATGTTCTGTATACTTTCCCACATGAAACATGAATTTGAAGGAATATACAGCAACTGCAGGAGGATCTCCTAAAGAAACTTTCATATTACGAGGAACATTCAAAAAGTTCTCTTTTATATTTTCGTTGGTAACAGTGAAGGCGGGAGGAGTAGTAATCGGTCATGTCTGAGAGTGTCATGTGGCTTTTAAAATTGCATCGCAAAGGAAGGTGACTATGTAGAAAACTGATGTAATTTGTTTTTGAAATTCTTAATAAACAGAGTAAAAAAAAACTTTTCAAACATCCCTCGTGGAATTATTTTGTTTTGATGTCATGTCATTTTCTTCTATTGATTTACTCAAATGTTTCAGTGTTCTCATGAGATTTTTAATTTGATATTACCTGCACATTTGTGATACTAAAAAATTTATTGAATTGCAAAAAGTAATGCAGATAAGCAATTTACAAATCAATATTAAAAAATAAGTAAAATAAAGAAGTGCCTGCTGGTGGTAGACTTCCATTCTCATACCTCTTCCTCCTCATGGTTCAGTGATGAAGACAATAAAAAACTAAACAGAGGAAGTGCCAGGACAGGTGTAAAAGAGTATACTGCCCCACCCCAGATCAAAGAATGAAGATTAAAGGAGAGAGGCAAAAAAAATAAAAATATTGAGATCTCGACATCCCTGGTCACCAGCCTCCCAGCGTTATGGAAGTTTTTCTGTTTTGAATACATTTTTCTTGTTGTTCTCTTTCGAGTTTTTGGAAGACTTTAACCTCAGGGAATATGAATATGTGAGTGCTTTGTACTACTGATGTAATGAACCATTGGACATTTTTATTTCATTTTAACTGGATCCTGTCACCAATTTGTTACCGTGTTGCTGGGATGTGCCACATTGTTGCTAGGATCAGTGTCCCAAGAGGCAGAAGGTGCCATGTCACAGATGGTACTCTTATAGCCTTTTGCAGCATTCAGTATAGCATCCGAGAATATGGATTCTAACCCTGAACAATTATGAGCCTGGGAGTTCTTAGTGATTAGTGTCTTGAACTAATTGACTCATAACTACTCTCATCTCAACTCTGTCTGCCATCTTGAGTTTTGGATTTGGTTATGGTTCATGATTACCAACTGGTGGCAATCCCTCTTTTAACCTCATTCATAGTTTACCCCTTTGGTTTTGGCATTATTTTCTCTGATCTCTGGAATTGACCCTCGCTATGGGTTCTTCTGCATGTATGCATCTCTCGGTTTGGTTAACCCCATCCTAGCAGGTGACCATATTCATTTTTACCAGCAGGCAATTCAGAAAGGGTGACTGGGCCTAAAAAAAAATGAGTTGAGCATTGGCTATCCATCAGATGTCCATCAGATTATTAATAACAATGTGACATGCACAACACACAAGCTTATAAAATCCAGGTGGTGTAGGAATATTTGTTAGTAACAAACCCAGATAACCCATTAGCCAATGATTCACTGAGAAGTACCAAGTACAAAGAAGACTTTCTTAAATGGTCAAAAAGAGAGTGAGCAACTTTCCATTGAGATGCCAGTGCTAAATTAGGACCTATGCTGACAAAAAGAAAAATCCTTTACTACATAGCACCTCTAATTTCACTGTTTCCAGATGCAAAGAATATTCTCCTAAATATCCAGGGCGTGTAATAACCCTGGATAATAACCCGTATTATACAATATTACTGTCCACAATATTACTTCTCTCTATCTCACATACCATTAACTCAGATATATGGCATTCTTTTTATCCCATCACTTAAATTCCCACTTTTAAGCCCCATTCAATGATAACTTCACTAGTTACCTTCCAGGTCATAAATTACTATTGAGAATCTTCAAAACTGTCTTTCAGAAGCTTTCTCTATCAGTTATAGGTATTCCCAATTCCCTGAGCCCTAAGTCTATCTTGACATTTTTGATGAGAACATGCAATTTACCCCAACCAATCTTGCCAGTCCTATATACCTAATTGCTTCAAAGGAACTTAAGTCAAGTTTTGAATGTCCAGAAAGTCCTATTGTCTGCCACACTACTTTGTAAATTATTCCACGTGTCTATGGTTCTCTAACTGTGTCTCCCATTACTAAAATGAAATGTTTTACCACCCCTGGGGATTGTTCTTCCCCTGTTCTGACAGAAGTGTGTGCATCATTCTGACTTGGCTTTTTCTTAACGTTAGGATCTTTAAGTCCTTACTTCATTAGTCAGCAATGGATAAATTTTGCAAATTTTACTGGGATCAATAAAATGGCCAAAGGAGAAAGCCCATACTGTTTTTTTCACAGCAGAATAAATAAAGATAGGATTGGGAAAAGGTCAGGAGGTGAAACCTTGATAAATGCAGCATAAATAAAACTGAATCATGCACCAGTATACTAGATCCAAACTGCTTACTTTGACAGGTTTCCACGTTTGTATATTATGGAATAAAAAACACCTAGCATGAACGACTAAACACAAAATTACAGTCTAAGTACATTGTCAAAAAGATCATTATCTCAAAATTAAATTCCTAAATACAGCGAAAACTGCAAGTTATCCACAATCTCGGATGAAGCAAACAGCATGCTGATCTCTCAAATGAGGTTGCGCTGATGTCATTATGCACTAAGAATTTGCAAGGAGGCACAAACGTAGCAACCAAGCTCCATGTCTTGTAGATGGGACCACAAATTATTAACATTCTGAAAACTACATCATGGTGTCGCAAGAAAAAATACAGGTATAGAATGAACAACCTAACATAACACACTATCATTTTTCAATAAACACTTTCTAACAAGGGAGAATGATAGCAAAGACCTAAGTTAATATCCTTGGTTGCCAAATGTCAGAGCTACATCTGTGTATTCTCAAGTACGTTTCTGCAGAAGTGTGCTTTCTATCACTACAACTCTTTCAATTGCTATAGTCATCTCTTCTCTCAAACACTTCTGTAGACGAAACATCGACTCAGCAAAGGCGTTTCTAGCTTTGTAAGAAACAGGTAATTGGATTCTCATTGTTCTTGTCTGCTCCGTCACCTCTTGAAAATGTGTAACATTGATGATTTAAAATGCAACTCATCTGCTGGTTTGGGCTCCACTACTGAGTCATAGGTAGGGATTTGGAAATGAGTGTTCATACAATGAGAAAATGGTCACAGAGACAAAGACCTTTGCTGTACAAATGATTATTTCTACACACTTTCTACACAAGAGCAAATTTAGTGTTCGGATCCAGCTGGGCAAATGAAAAGAAATCCTTAAATGCCCTGTGAATTATTGATGTTATGTTTTCGGGCTCACTGATGCTATATTTTTAGGTTACGTATCTGAGTGATAGACAACATCCTAAAACAATGCAAGGGGTCATTAGATGGTAATGTCAACCGTGCAACACTAAGACAGATGCAAGTTAGAATGAAAGTCTGCAGCTGCACAGTAAAACAGAGACACAGCCACTTGGGTGTTGGCCAGCTAAAAAACTGTGAAACAGCAGCTGTCTTGCTAAAAAAGTAACTAAAGAGAAATAATAGAATGGCCGTGGTAGCTGGCAAAAAGAACAGACACAAACGATTTGCTGTGTTTATGGATTTGCAACTTAACAGAACTAAAATATTGCTCCCACTTAAAATGAGATGGCTGTCTTGACAAGACAAAACAGACACTACTCAACTGTTAGTCAAAAAAATATTCACATGAACCTGACACCTGCCACTCTCTACAATGCTGACTGCTTTATAAGATAAAAATAAAATGGGACAGAGCTGATTGTTGTCTGATAAGAACAAACCAGTTGAAACTTAGAAAGAGAGGAAGAGTACTGGAGATCCTTCATTTTTTTCTAAAGCTGCATTTTGTTTTTCTATAGAATTAATTTTTTTTCAGTTGTTATTAGGGGCTATTGGTTACAGTTAGTCCAAAACTATTCTCGAAAAAGTTACTTAAAATGTTTTGTTTTAATTCATGACCGTTTTTCATGACCTCTGCTCACGGTCACAATATTTAAAATGTTATTTTTAACTTATGCAATATCTGTCTCTCTCATAAATATTTTAAAGCACTACACCATTATGCTAATTGGTAAAAGGGAGGTATAAACCATTAAAATACTAACTTATTTTAAAACACAAAGACTCTGACTAAAAGCACCATCATTTCCACCATGAAGACATAGTTTAAAATATGGGTTGCATTCAGTATGAGTCTTTATACACTTAAAAATATAGACACTGCTTTTCTTCTCCACATGATCCCGTGGACTGGAGCTATTAGTGCTGCATAGTCTCTTAGCTACTCTTCTTAGAAAAAATAAATTAGAGAAATAGATTTTTAGCTAAAAATAAAAGCCACATGTTTCTGAAAAAAACACTTCAACTACTAATAGCCAATCCATTTAGCAGAAAATGGATTTCTGAAAGGCACTTTGAAAATCTTTGAAGAAATCTTACTGTGAAAAACTGTGTAATGCTAATATAAGAGTCTTTGTCTGCAGATTTCTAAAAGAGACTTCCAAAATAATATAATTATGCTTACAATACCCCAGGTATACATGTACTAATTACATTTAAATGTAAAATACTCCATGTTGTAAGCTAAAGCATATAGCCTGTGAAATTAAAAGCAAGAATGCACAAGGCCATTCTAGCCCATAAGAAAATTTTACTACCCAAAATGTTGAACTTTGATGGCCCATGGGTCTTGAAAGAGATTCTCATTTACGTTTATTTTAATAATCAACTTTGTCAAAGATGTTTCTCCTAAAAGGAAGATGAAGTGAATTGCTTGTGGTCTCACACAGTGTCATTATTTGAACTTGCAAACTCAAGGTTTCAAGTGCAAAGTAGGGAATCCATTCCCGGACGGGTTTATCCATTCCTGGGAATTTGGGAATCCTGCATGTCATTCCCAGGAATCCCGGGCTCCCAGGAATGACACAGTGCACAGGCATCTCTCATGTGAATGGTTTTAGAACGAACAACACTTATTTTTAATAAAACTACTGCAATATGTTGACACCAATAAAAAACTAACCTTAACTACAAGCAGTTCATGCTGTCATATAAGTACATGTATCTAGTTAGTTGTGGTATTAAAACCATAGAAAGCACAACATGTCGAGCGTGCGGTCGTCCAGGCAAGAGCACACCTTCGTGCAGAGTACGGCAGCCGCTGAGAAAGCACGCTCTGCCTCCACTGAAGTAGGCGGCACAGTCATTGGATACCGCCATTTCAGCTTTTACTGATGCATCCAGTTTCTTGTCATCATTCTGTGATGGCAAGTTTCTTGGCACAGATAATGCAGATGCAACAGACTGACACATTGCAATTTCAAGTTGCTGTTCAAAGCTGTCAACAGCACAGACGTCAATGAACTGTGCCCCGTCCCGGCATTCATGAGCTGCAGAATGCAGACAACTCCCAGGCCACTGTGCTCGGTCTTAGTGGAAGCCGGGAGACTGACTGCTGCTGGTCTCTTGTTGACTGAATTAATGAGCAACACACTACACCGTGGGCCAAAAAACCATGCCACTTAATTATTTTCAACTATAACTCTGTTATTTCTAGGTCGATTTTTACACTTTTACACGCTATATATGTGAGCTTGGCCGTTCCCGTTTAGCTGGGAATTCCAGCAGTTTCATTCCCGGGAATGGATTTCCTAGTGCAAAGTCTTAACCACCATGCAACAGTGCCTGCCTTCTCTTCCAAAACGAGTATGATCTAATTGGAACACAGTAATATAAATTATAGCACCTAACAGTATTATGCAGAAGCAACGACTACAGTTTTGGAATAATATTAAATGTGTTTTATTACCACAAACAACTGCCTATACATTTCATCATATATTACACAATGTAAATACTTTCAAATTGCAAAAGGAATATCAAGATACTACTTGGAAAATCTGAACCCACTGTGTGACATTGCTGAGGTCTCTGCTGAAACTCAAGAGGATATACTAGTGAGAATATTGAGATACTTTTTCTGAGGAGAAAAATCTGAAAACCATTAGACAAGAGAAAATGTCGTATTTAGGATTTTTACAAACGCCTTGAACGTCTCGTGACCGTGCTCGCACGTCCCCCAAACATTGTCTAAATACCTAACTTAATTGCTGGGACGGAACGAACACTTTGCAAAAACTGTCTCTTCCCACTCTGCCATGTATATGTTGGCGTACGACGGAGTGAAGCATTTACCCATAGCGGTGCCTTTGATCTGTAAGTAATATTCTGAGTCGAACTCAAAGTTGTTTTCATTCATCAGAAAATTAGAGGGAAAATATTTTTTAGGATTAGGCTTTCTCTTATCACTCCAAACATCAGGCAGAGTATTTAAACTGCGGCCATTGTTGGTAATGATTTTAAGATTAAGGTAGGTTAAATACTGTAATCCCATATTTTCCCACAAAGGGCAATTGTTTTTAGTGACTTAATTTTAGGGTTGAGTACTGTATTAGATTATCTTAACATATCTACTAAAATATTAACCTTTTATATTATTTTCAGGGTTTTCGGAAAAGGATTTTGCTGCCCTTCCTTTCGACACTTTACCCTCATCTTTTATTCAGATATAGAATTGATGGAACTGAGCTCCAGAAAGATGTTCCTTTAGAAATATATCTACAAGTAAATACTGAAAAAAATTATCATTAACAGGATAAATATTATATTGCTCCTGTCTGTCCTCTAATAGAATAAATAGTATTTTCTTGGGATTCAAAATTTGTCTTATTTCTCCTTCCCTTACCATTTTCTAGACCATAAACTAACTGTGAGGACCCCTCAGATGAATACTGAAACAAAGTAAATTTGTTTTCTGTTGGACCAAATTATACTGCGAGTTGACACTCCAAACTCTTTGCGCTTTACTTCCAATTTTGTTCTA
Organism: Erpetoichthys calabaricus; assembly: GCF_900747795.2. Taxonomy (NCBI): domain Eukaryota; kingdom Metazoa; phylum Chordata; class Cladistia; order Polypteriformes; family Polypteridae; genus Erpetoichthys; species Erpetoichthys calabaricus. Next base: position 189,614,389 of record NC_041399.2, read on the forward strand.
CGTAAGAATCTTTAAGAATAGCTTCTCTGCTGTAGAGACTTGAATAATGTGGATGTAGTTTTTTTTACATCATCCAAATCTGAACAGATCCTCTAAAATCTTCTTCTTCTTTCAGCTGCTCCTGTTAGAGGTCACTACAGCAGATCATCTTTTTCCGTATCTTCTTACACCCACCACCTTCACAATATGTAGCTTTGATGTTCATTTTCTTGATTTATACATACTGACATAGGTGCAGGAGTGTGGGAGGGAAGAGAGTGGGGACAGGAGTTTACGGCAGACCTGGTGCAATGTCAGAGAAAAGTTGCAAAGGTAACAATTATACCCTTTTTTATTTCATGTTTCTGTAAGAAGATTGAATTAATGTTAGATCCAATATGTGCTAACTAAATTATCTCTGAGTGGCACTAAAACCAAAATAAGCCACTGTATTTAACTTGCCAGTCGTCCAGCCAGCTGACAGTGCTGACTTCCCTAATATAGTGCCAAAATTTTATGAAATAGAAGTGTAATGGTTATTCCTAAGCATAATTATACCAGTTTTTGCAGTATCTTTGCTAATTTATGCAAAGAATGCAACATAACCATCCAAGTATTGCACAGTGTTAAGTTTTTAAGCGAGAGTGTAGCTTTCGGAGATCTTTTTTTAGTTTGAACAAAGCAAAGGTGTAGGTAGAGCAGTGTTTTACAACCATTTTTTTGTTGTGGTACATTTCTGTAACCCAAAAACATCCCAAGACACACCACAATTCTACCAACCACAAAAGCATTAAATATCTTAAGATGTGAAACTGTTCGAAGGGGCAGCAAACAAGCAGCTTGGAAATTGACGTTCACAGCCACAACTCTTCGGTGGAGTATAATTGTTCAATCATTGACGTTGATGAGTAATTGAGGATAGTATTTGCGGAGTTTTAACACAAGTTTTAATGTATGCCCATTTAAGTGGCATGTATTCTTTCATTTAAATCGGTCTTTAGCTGTGCATTCAAAGTCAACAGTCGTTTCGATAATTTTTTACATTAATACATCTCTGTCTCATATGCTATGCCAATTTGATAATTAATACATTGATCTTGTTCTCTTATTGCCTTCTTTTCAACTTGCTTTTTAGGAAGGCATTTAGTTTCAAATTGTACTTGCTCAAGTAGTATTTTGTTAAAAGTTCAGGTTTAAGGTCATCGTTCTAAGTTTACAATATGCCATTCATTTTTTGTTTGCTTCACTTGATTCTACATTAATTTCGTGATTCAGTGTGTATTTACTTGATGATTTATGTACTAATTTTATAATTATATTTTAATGTTAAATGCGATTAATCATGATTAATTGCATACATTTTTGTGATTATTTTTTTATTCAAATCCTAGCTATTATACATATACTATATATAAATCAGAAGGAAAAGTTTATGATAATTAAAAGTATTTAAAGCTTAAACACATGAGGTCTCTGCCTTGTCTTAGAGAACCCACCAGTATAATTTTCCAAGGTTAGAATATGGTAAATGAACAAAAAACACCCCTCCAAAAAGTAGAGATAAACTGAGGAAGCAGTGCTAAGATCAACAGGAAAATCCACTAAACACCCCTCTTAACAAAGCGGTGTTCAGAATAATGGAAGAATCAGCATGAGTCAGAAATGACTGGTGGCTTTATCTGATTTGAGGAGATGATAAAGTTCTGCATATTAAGAATCAGATAACATGTATTAGATAAGGTGATGTAATTAGAAAAAAAGTATAAATGGAGATTAATTGTTTGCTCACTGCATAGACTGAGATATTTGTGCATTACTATGTGCAAGTAAAGATATGTTCTGAATTCTTATCTGGACTTCATAACAGCCTTCTTTGAAGGTAGAGAAAAGTTTCCAATGACAACATGAACAAATTAATCAAATCAAAATAAAAAAACACAGAAATAAATTCTGAGAATGAAAAAAATGCATAAAAGACTTGTATAACAAAGTGTTCATGTAATAGTAGGTCATTAGGTTCTTGCCTTCAACCAGATGCGGCTAGAATATATTTCTGTACCAATAGTTTAAGAGAACTGGAGAGCAAGAGAACTGGATTTGACATTAGTCATGTAACTAGGAAGGTCACATTCTTGTATTAAATTGTCTTGAAAATAATTTTAGGCATTCATTCTACTTAAGAGATATGAATCCTTATCAGTAAAATGGCATCCTTTTGTTAATTAATATTATGATTTACTATTTCTTCCACAAAAGTAACATTGGTGTGTTATTGGTAGGTTGATGAAACAGGCAAATTGTAAGCAAAAACGAGAGGTTTTGTTTGTGAGACAAATAGAAAAGTCAGAAAATGTAACAAATTCAAAAAGCTTGCAGTAAAATTCTTTTGGTCCTGTCTAAGAAAGCTGTAGTGCAAAATATCCTGCAGTAAAATGTCTCTGATAGATATTTTGACTATGCAGGCAGATCTTCAGAATTTCAACTTACTCCTCAGATCTTATTTAAAATGCAGTGATCCCTGATGTTCACTGAAGTCTTGCCACAAGCAATCAAGCAAAATTCACACTTATAATTCACTTGCCACATCTTCTGCTGGTGAGTGTATTTCATAATGTAGGGTTATTATTAAAATATATCTGGATACTTAAATTCAGCCTACAAAAGAATTAAATAGAAATAAAAAAAAATAAAACTTGAATTTATAAAATAGTCTGTAATACGCTCCTGCTGCCCCATGATCCAGATTAGGAAGAAGGATGGATGGATGGATGGATGGATGGATGGATGGATGGATGGATGAATAGTTCTGGCTCTTCATACCCTCACTCCACTACATATCCAAAGCAATGCAAAATACAAAATCCAAAGATTTAAATCAAACTTTAAGTTGTTACTGATGTGCACAAATTATTAATTACTGAAAAGATGATTTTGTCATATTTTGCCATCTTATCACCTGACAAAGGATGGTGGTTTATAGGTTGAATAAAGTTTCTGTAGTTGGTTCAACAAGTTCCTACATTTTAACATCAGGTGGCACATGCCTGGGACATCTAAAGTTATTTCCAGAGCAATTTATTATTCACATTGATCCAATAGATATTTTATCTTGTTTTAGGAAATTGTTTCTGAGCTTTCTTTTATGATGTAGGCCAGAATAATAGCCATTAGGAAAACAATAACATGAAGAGATAATCAGTCAGAAAACATGTAAAAAAAAGAAAGAACATAACAAACACTTAAGGACACTCTGGGCCATCATAACACAGGATTGATGTCCTTACCTAACTGTGGCGTGGCTTCTTTAATTGCCATGTCCTGTAGACAAGCACCAGAACATTCTATTTACATCCTAGCTCAACTTCTGTCCTTGTATCAAACTCTGATGTTACATCTTCATGCAAGTCATACACTTGTTCTTTCATTTTTCCTAACCCTGCAATCAGTTAAGAACTTGTGAGAAACTTTTAAGCCCCACCTCTGTGATTCACTTCTGACCTCACTTGGAGTGACAGACTACCCTTCAGTTGCCTCCCTGGCTAAAGCTCCCAGTCCAGGTGCCAGTTCTCTACACTCCTGTGTCCTCAGCACCTTTAAAAGACAGTGTGTCCAGGGTGGCCATTTCTGCCCGAGATCTTTCAAAGGTAACATGGTCCCTGCTGAAATAGCAAGGAATACTATGGTATTGTCTGTCAACGTGGATCTCTTTTCATCTCTTGCAAGCCTTCCATAAATTCAGTCTATATTTTGAAAGAGCAAAAACCAAAAAAACTCATGAAGGTTTGGGACAGCAAAGTGATCCCCCTATAATTGGAAAATCTCAAATTGCAAAACAGAAAATAAAAACAAGTAGCCTCCTTCAGATGAGAGTCAAGAATTGACCGCCTCAAGATGGCAGAGGAGTCAGTTTTAAGAGCTGGGAAGCAGAAGAGGCAGGTTCCGGTGGCCTGCAACCGAAAGGGACATTATCATTGGAAGGTTTGTCATTCATTTTTTCAGTAGAGGGAAAAGGAGAAGAGATATTAAGTAACAGCACAAATTTCTGGTTCTGAGTGAAATTACAGACAGTTAAGCCCTGAAGTTGTCCCCTAATCGCTCTTGTGTGACAATTCGTAAAATACAAAGTCGACTGACTGACTGACTCACTCACTCACTCACTTATCAACAAAAACTCTGTATACTGTGTCGTGAATGAATTGACTCTTCACCATAAAAAAGAGTTGGGGGATGACCCCACATATTGTCCAGCGGACAAGGCAAAAGAAAATATATGAAAAAGCGATCAAAATACTTCAAAAAAGTAATTGACAAATGGCAACAGAAAAATGGCGTTTTTATACAGAACAAAATGGCTGGAGGAAATGATGTGGGAGGAGATGACCTCATAGATGGAAGTGACATTGTTACTGCTGTGACAGAAGTGACATCATCGTTGGGGGAACGGAAAGTGACGTTTTCATCGGGAAGTTGACTGTGGAAGTGACATTAGGTGGCCATCTTGGGAATCCGGAAGTTGATGTGGTGAGTAAAATGGATTGTTTGTCTTCTTTTGGTCTGATGAAAGAGAAAGAGAGGTGTAAATCAACCCTTCTCTCACAAACAACTGGTCCACGACAAAGATACCTGTCAGGAAGCCCTTAATAATTAACTAAACATCATCCTGAAGTATTCAGTAGTACATTTGTATTGAATTTAATGAAGTAGATGCTGCTTAACAGGTCATTGGTCAGCTCAGAGTATGCAGCACTTTAAGCGTGCGTCCATGCACCAAGCCTGTGAGCAATCAACTAAACTCGCACTTCTATGGCACATGACAACCAAGATAACTCACCATGTGTCAAAGTCACCCTGAACATTAGAGTAGTTAGAACAACAACCCTGGGCCTTTTCTGTTCACTAACAATATTCAGGAGTAAAAACAACCACTATAATTGAAAAATTATATACCCCAAAATCTAAAAAATACTTTGATTGATTTGATTGTAATCTGATAATTAGCTGACCTGTGTTTCTTATTTGCAAATAATAATATCATAGCAAGTAGACTGTGCTACGTCCTTTTTTGTCACAATGCAGAGAGAAACATCACCAGCTGGCTGTTAAGGGTGTTTACTGATTTATAGAAATGAATGCCACCAGCAAACGCAACGGGAGGGTTACACGAAGAACGGCACTGACCAATAGGGTGGGTGGATAAGTGAAGAAGGAGAGGATTTCTCTAGAAGAAAAAGAGATGGGATCACTTGTGGCAAAGAGAGTGGGCTATGAATTGAAAGGAGGAAAGTTTGGTGAAGCTTAAGGAAGACATAGTTAATAAGCACATTAAAAAGTTCCAGTGTTAGTGCCAGATACTGTGGATGTGAGCGTAGGTGTTGGTTCATCAGAAAGAGAAAGACAGGGAGAAAGAAGTAGAGGAGGAAGTAGTATCCTTGGGTCCAAGACAAGACTGGAGCAACTATGTCCCTGGTCAGTCTACACATTAGCTTAACTAAAGTAAGGGGTCCACCATGGCCAGAATAAAGAAGGTCCATATGATCTTTTGTGTACAATCAATTTTTCCTCCTTCATAAAAAGTTTAGTCCCTTAGTTGTATCTATTATGACTCATGTGCCTTTTTTTCTTTACCCACAAAAAGGTCATTACAATACATTTACAGGGAGAAAACAATCCCAAAATGTAAAAAGTTCACTTCATTGCATTCACCATGTAAATGTGTAGCCTGTAAATGTCAGTGCTGTTTGTTATAAATTAATGTAAAAAAAGCCATAAGCCATATTAAAATAAAAAATAGAAGCTTGAAAATACAGCTGACATGAAAAGAAATGCTTAAGGGAATGACATAAACAAATTCATAAACATCTAATAATAATAATAATAATATATACCCTAAATTACAATTATTCAATTCAGTTCATTTCAGTCTCCTGTTAAATTATGTTTTGGAAAAGCCAAGGTCAATCAGCAAGAAAAGCAGAACAACAGCACACAAAGCAAACAAAAAAAACTCCCGATATTGTATGCAGAAGTCTACTTAGGTACATAATACTTCTAATATACCTGATAAACCGATGGCACTATAACCGAGGTCCATTAGCAAAGCTGGGTAACACTGCTAGTCCCTTTAAAGGAGTATCATGCATCCCTGATATCTGCTGTGTTGCTTTTCCTCTTCTGCCCAGGGGAGCATTGATCATTCCTTTCCATTAACAAATTGCTTTGTCCCTCTATTCCTTTGTGTGCACCTATTTCTACATTTTTGTGGGCATTCAGTGCACATACAGAGCATTTTGCTGATTTGGTGATGCAATTCATTCAGGACTAGTGTGACAATGTCTGTTTTCACTGCTAGCAGTTGCACCTTTTTGCCAACTAATTCCCTACAGAAAACTGCTTCTGCACTATGTATGCCATCTATTCTTGCTTGCGTTCTTCTCATTATCCATCAGGTCACTCATAACACAATTGATTCATAATAAATATTGAATTGTTTTAACTGTGAATTGCAGTCAAGATTAGTAGTTATCATAGTAAAGTTTACTTCTTATAGGCTATATGGGGAAAAATTAAAAATAATTTAAGTGGCAAAGCAGAGTGAAAAATGCCAACACAGGAAGTTAAATACATTAGACAAGAAACATGAAAGAATTGTTTATAATAAAGTAGCTTCAAAAACTCATAAATAAGCACAAAGAATATGTGACTTATAGCTTAAATGTCATGGATAATTAGCAAATGATTTAAATAAAAGCAGTGAGCAAAAGTACCAGACACATTTCAATATACTTTAGCTACAATGCTGCCCTTATCTCAAGACATTGTAATGCTTTTACAGTGTAGATATACTCCTTTCTTTTTTATTCATAAGCTGTAAGAGTTAGACATATCTGTCTTTTTTTTTTATTCGGCCAGAACTGGAGCAGGTCTATGTTTCTCGCTGTACCCTGTGCCTAATACTACCAAGCTAAGCTGTGATGTCCATCAGTCCTATAACTGGACTAACTAACTGGAATTTGAAAATAGGTTTACAGATTCGTGGATTTAGTAAATATGATGAATGGAATACACACAAAATAGCCATAGTCATTTGTGCAGTAGATAGAGATTTCACATCATAAAAGCTACAATCCGAGATTGATTCAGGGTTGAGTGTATATTCAACATGTTCTCCCACTGCGTTTTTCTTGTACCACAGGGTGTATTAAGGTTTCCTTCTGTTGTTGAAAGCCATTTAATCAGGTTGATTTGCCAGTTATAAATATCAAATGTGTGGTATAGCTTTACTTGTGCATGTCCTGTAATAAAATGGCATGTCACCTTTGCCTAATTTGTGCTTTCTGTTCTCTGCAATATTCATACACTAATGCTGTACTGAATGATTATAGAAAATTACACAATACCTGATCAGAGATATGTGCCCCTTTAAGTTTGTCATCCTCTATATTAACATGACTGAGTCATTATGAATCATGAGCATTGTGGCATTAACTGCATTTTATGCATGCTCAATAAACATTTCTCTTTGGAACAATCATGGGTGCCAATTGGTTTTAAAAGTTTGGAGAGACGGGGGAAAGAATATAGGGTAGAACACAGATAAGGCAACGATATTAATGGTAATCATTCTCAAACTGGTGTGTCATTGGAAACACTGACACAGCAAATTAAACTTAAATGATTAATATGACAAAAGGATTGTGGCTCTAGGCTTTGCATTCACTGCTAAAGTCGTTTTAATTCAAGGTACAAGCATCTTTCAAATGGGCTTATATTAAGACTCCACAAATATTGTCATGTAGTGTTTACAACCATTAGTTATGAATATTTTGTTATAAATTATTTCTACAATTTCTGATTTTTTTATGGTTTAGGTTTTTTTCATTGCTGAATTAATTTCTAATATTAGTTTTTGTTGTTTTCTTATAGGTAAAAATATTTTCTGTCATTTATAATGGTTTTACATATGCAGCACCATTTTACTGTATGATGTGGTTACTATGTCAATACTGTAGATAGCAACAGGAGGTGTGTATATTCTTTAAAGATTGCTTTAATTTGTAGACTTTTGCCTTGTTAAATATTAATTTGCTGGTTTTTTTTCGACTGTAATTTTGGTTAAAGTTTTGGCATCATTATTCAGTACTATTGACTTCCTGGTTGTGAATTTTGAATTGTTAATTTGACTTTGTTTTTCATCTTCTGGTGCTCTAAACAAACTACATTTGCCTGTCTATGTTTAGCATACAATGTCTATATATGTTTTTCTCTTTTTTAAAAATAACTAACATCAGGCATTGATTGGATACAAATATAGTGCTCTTTGCATTTTTACCAAGGATATGGTGAGCAGGAATCATGGGTAAATGCTTAAAGATAATCATTAAATATTAATTTGTTGAATTCTGTGATTAGGCTATTCAGTTTATTTCAGGGACCAAAATGTATGGTTTATGGTACTGTGTGGTAAGATTAGTGCTGTCACCATCACCATAAGCTACCTGTTAGTCTGGTAGGTTAAATACAATTACTTTATTGCAAATGCATTTTTAATGTGACTTATATGACACAAATTTGATCTTTTTAGAGAAATGTGAATTGCAAAAAAAAAAAAAAAAGTCTGTGTGGTCAAGAAAAACACCACAAGTTTCACAAAGAAATGTTGGGGTGCCAACCCAGTTATCCCCATTTAATGCCACATAAAAAAAAGTAACGAAAAAAGGGACACTATGCATGCAAATGCAAGAAAATCAATCAAAACAAGATAACTGTAAGACTAGGCAAATACTTTGCTCTGGTCACAGAAAAAAGGAGCTCCATCTCGACATACATTCTGTACAAGACTGAACATTTCCTTCTGGCATCTGCAGGATTTATAGGAGGAGACTGGAAAGGGCAAGATCACTGCAGAGAGAACAAAAGAGAAGAAGGTTGGCACCAGCACCCCCTCTCAATCTGAGGTAGTAATACCTATTGTACCTCCGATGAGACTGGAGCATGAGCCATAGATGTGCATGCATGTCTGTTAATATGTCCAATTGCTACATGCTTTCTTAAATATTGTGCCTCAGAGTGGTATTTTTCAATGAGAGTCTTGTAGACAATGCATGTCATAAGTTTTTGAATGTCTCCCTAGAAATTCTGAAATTGTCAAACCACCATTTTGCATCAAACTCCTCTACATTTTGCCCCAACCAGTCCTACCTCCTGTTTTGTCCATGGGTTTAGATAGATAGATAGATAGATTAGATAGACATACAGGTGTGGAAATAATGATTCCACTTCAAGTATCTTTGCCATTGTGGGCTGGTGAATTTGCAAACATTCTGTACTGTAAACTTTCAGAAGTCAGCAGTCAATTTTAATTTGATCAGTCTAACAAAAAAAATAGATATGAGCTAAAAATCTGAATTAAATCACTTTTAACTACAGTCTGAATGCAGCCTTGGTAACATGTAGCAACATATAGACTCAACCAAATCCAATATGGACATGCAACTAATTTTTACCATTGCAACTTTAGCATTGATCAGGGACCGGGGGGGATTGCCCCCTTTGCATTCATAAATTGCACCTATGGGAACAAGTGTCAATAAATATTCCAATGACATGTATCAACAGGGAGACAGTTAAATTGTGATTGTGGTGTAATGGTTATACAGGTAATGATTGCCCAAATGGTCTTTCAGTGGGCAGAAAATGACACTTTCTCTTGACAATGTCTTCCTTTTGTGTATCAGCCTCTTTAAATTCAGTTATTCTTTTATTCACAAGCTACAACAGGTCATTATTTGCTTTTGGCCTGTAACTGATGAGGTGTTCAAAGCCCAGCTCTTCTGTTTCTTGCTACTTGCTATATTATGGAACAGTGATGTACACTTCACTGCAAATCTTTAGGTATACAATTCATCTTTTTCTTATTAGGATCATTAACAATTTTATAGGAATCCTTAATCAAATATAGAGAACATCATAATATTTCAAGTGAAACTTCAACAAGTTTTCCTGTATCCAACAGAGAGCACAAAATCATGTTGTACTTCAAATAAACAGAAGGACAAGCATTAAGTATCCTCTTGTATCTGTAACAAGCTAAAATATTTTAGCATTAGAATGTAAAGCGCCTCTGAATAAAATGTATTTTAAGCAGCAGATGGTGCATCTTTGTTTACATAAATGTCTTGTGTAAAGCAGGTTCTGCTTAGCAGATCAAAGTACATAATAATGGATTAGCAAACAGATAAACTAGTTTCAAACTGAAGTAAAGGACACATTCAAGTTGTCTGAAGTGTAGAGCTCACCAAGGTGACATCAAAACTGGATATGAAAATATAAAATATATATGGGGATTGGACATTGGGTAATACAGAATACAGAAGGGAGCAGTGCATACAATGGTAGACTGCCTTTTCTCACAAAGAAGCTGACCAATAAAACAATTCACCATAACATTCACAAATACAATGCAATGTTTGCTCTGAGGATGTATAGAGAAGGCCAGAAGGAGCTGCATTGCATCTTTGTGGACCTGGAGGAAGCATATGACAGGGTGCCTCGAAAGGAGCTGTGGTATTGTATGAGGAAGTTGGGAGTGGCAGAGAAGTACGTAAGAGTTGTACAGGATGTGTGACAGTGGTAAGGTCTGTGGTAGGAGTGACGGATGCATTCAAGGTGGAGGTGGGATTACATCAGGGATCGGCTCTGAGCCCTTTCTTATTTGCAATGATGATGGACAGGTAGACAGACGAGATTAGACAGGAGTCCCTGTGGACTATGATGTTTGCTGATGACATTGTGATCTGTAGCGATAGTAGGGAGCAGGTTAAGGAGACAATGGAGAGGTGGAGATTTCCTCTAGAGAGGAGAGGAATGAAGGTCAGTAGGAACAAGACAGAATACATGTGTGTAAATGAGAGGGAGGTCATTGGAATGGTGAGGATGCAAGGAGTAGGGTTGGCGAAATTGGATGAGTTTAAATACTTGGGATCAACAGTACAGAGTAATGGGGATTGTGGAAGAGAGGTTGAAAAAGAGAGTGCAGGCAGGGTGGAATGGATGGAGAAGAGTTTCAGGAGTAATCTGTGACAGCAAGAGTGAAAGATAGATAGATAGATAGATAGATAGATAGATAGATAGATAGATAGATAGATAGATAGAGGGAAGGTTCTATAGGACGGTAGTGAGACCTGTTATGTTATATGAGTTGGAGACGGTGGCACTGACCAGAACGCACGAGACAGAGCTGGAGGTAGAAGAATTAAAGATGCTAAGATTTGCATTGGGTGGGACAAGGATGGATAGGATTAGAAATGAGTACATTAGAGGGTCAGCTCAAGTTAGACAGTTGGGAGACAAAGTCAGAGAGGCAAGATTGCATTGGTTTTGACATGTGCAGAGGAGAGATGCTGGGCATATTAGGAGAAGGATGCTAATGATAGAGCTGCCAGGGAAAAGAAAAAGAGGAAGGCCTAAGAGAAGATTTATGGATGTGGTGAGAAAGGACATGCAGGTGATGGGTGTAACAGAACATGATGCAGAGGATACAAAGATACAGTATGGAAGAAGATGATCCGCTGTGGCAACCCCTAATGGGAGCAGCCAAAAGAAGATTAAGATGCCTGTCTCTAACTCTAATATGTGCATGTTAAGTCCACAGTATCTAAACAGGCTCATGTATACTGGATATATGAAACAGTTGCTCTAAATATATGAAATAAAGTGTATATATATATATAATATATATATATATATATACAGTAATCCCTCCTCCATCGCGGGGGTTGCGTTCCAGAGCCACCCGCGAAATAGGAAAATCCGCGAAGTAGAAACCATATGTTTATATGGTTATTTTTAGAATGTCATGCTTGGGTCACAGATTTGCGCAGAAACACAGGAGGTTGTAGAGAGACAGGAACGTTATTCAAACACTGCAAACAAACATTTGTCTCTTTTTCAAAAGTTTAAACTGTGCTCCATGACAAGACAGAGATGACAGTTCTGTCTCACAATTAAAAGAATGCAAACATATCTTCCTTTTCAAAGGAGTGCAAAGCAAGCAGTCAAAAAAAAAATCAATAGGGCTTTTTGGCTTTTAAGTATGCGAAGCACCGCCGGTACAAAGCTGTTGAAGGCGGCAGCTTACACCCCCTCCGTCAGGAGCAGGAAGAGATAGAGATAGAGAGAGATAGAGAGAGACAGATAAAAAAAATCAATACGTGCCCTTTGAGCTTTTAAGTATGCGAAGCTCCGTGCAGCATGTCCTTCAGGAAGCAGCTGCACACAGCCCCCCTGCTCACACCCCCCTATGTCAGCGCAAGAGAGAGAGAGAGAGAGAGGGAGAGAGAAAGTAAGCTGGATAGCTTCTCAGCCATCTGCCAATAGCGTCCCTTGTATGAAATCAACTGGGCAAACCAACTGAGGAAGCATTTACCAGAAATTAAAAGACCCATTGTCCGCAGAAACCCGCGAAGCAGCGAAAAATCCGCGATATATATTTAAATATGCTTACATATAAAATCCGCGATGGAGTGAAGCCGCGAAAGGCGAAGCGCGATATAGCGAGGGATCACTGTATATATATATAGTGAAAGATAGAGGCACTGTCGACCCCTTGAACCCTCAGACCAGACGTCAGACATCAGATATGACTTTATTTTATAATAATAATGTGCACCAAGCACTCTACGCTCCACTATACTCATATAATACACAATAATAAATCAATAATCAATTAATCTTCCACCCAGCTCAGCTCAACACTCTGGTGTTTCACTGTCCTTTTTATAGTCCTTGACCTGGAAGCGTTTCACCCTCTCTGTCCATGTGACCTGGAACACTTCCGAGTCAGATAAAAAATCCATCTTTTCTTCACCCAGATAGCACATCATTCCCTTTGTCCACGTGACTCTGACATACTTCCTGGGCGTAAAGCAAATAGTCTCTGTGCCTCCCTGCAGCGTCCTCTAGTATCCAACAGGGCTGACAATAAAAACTACATTGCCCAGTATTCCCTGCTGGCATTCAGGGCACCTCCATGCTGCAGGAAGGGCTCCACCTGGCGGCCTGGGGGTGTTGGCCGGGATGACATGCCGGCCATATCCCACAATATATATACAGATATATATATTGCACATGCCTTCTGACATCAAGCATCCTTTTTGTTCTTCATACCTTTCAGGCTACATGACATTTTAAAGCTCTTGAGGCATCTGAAATTGCTCTTATAAAATCACAGCCTTTCTTTTCATTGTACGTCACAGGCTAAAAGCTTTGCCTGCCAAGATTGGATGATTATGCTTAATTAATCCTTTCTTTTTACCCCTCAAAAAAGGACACTTGGAGAACAACAAGAGATGATTTCTGTCAATACTCTAGATTTCCTGCTGTGCATAGTGTAGCATCTAACAGCATTCTGAAAATGGTAAAGCTAATAGCAATTATTTGTGTAATATGTCATTTCATATGTTATGACTCACTGCAGTTTCAGAAATTGAGAAGTATTTTGGATTAAAATAGAATAAGATTTTGCATGTTTTGTATTAATTGTGACCAGAAGGAAGTCTTTGTGACTTTAATAATGCTTGGTCATGACACTGTTCTCCAATATAATGCATTTTCAGTACCTTTATTTATTATTAGTATGCATATTTCTGTCCTAACTGAGGTTACTGTTGCAAGTTAATATTTTGTGGTCTCAGGTGTGTATCTGATTTCAGAAAGAAGCATGATAACACACTCTCCACTCCACTGTGTTAATTTTGGTGCTTCTAAATTTTTCATACCTACATATTTCATGAAGAGCCACATTCTTTACATTAAATCTACACAGCTTCATCAGTAGTAGATTGTTCTGCCATCTCTGTAAAATGTTTGTCTCTCAAGGCTTTAATGATTTAATGCAACCTCCGCAAATATTTGTAACTTGGCACAATTAGCTTAATGTGTTGTTAGCTGTGGATGGTATATAAATGGAAAAATAGCATTCATTGTAATTTTCAAGATGGCACTTATTTAGTGAAAGAGGAAACTTTGGAAATTATTTGGAAAATATGTTCCAGAGTACATTGTAATAATAATAATAATTTGCATTTATATAGCGCTTTTCTCACTACTCAAAGCACTCAGCAATTGCAGGTTAAGGGCGTTGCTCAAGGGCCCAACAGAGCAGAGTCCGTATTGTAGATGTTACTTTGGTTGTTGGAAAGTGATTGATGATAGTGGCGGTATTGTAGTTCTGGTCTTTGGACAGAGAGTACTCTGAATCAATGTAATTAAAAGCAATAGTCATTAAAAAAATGATAAATGACATTATATGTTGTACAACATCATGTATTATATTACATAAGTAACGTTATATTTAAACAAAATGTTCCCATTTTTCAGGCAGATTCTACCACAGGAGCTTTTTCTTCCTAACCTTTCCTCATTCCATTGACCCCTTAACCTGTACAAATCTCTTGTTCACAAATCAATTCACATAGCCATAGCCATGCCAGGAACATGCATAAAGAAATATGCCAGCAACAATACCATTATATCTGGTTCCTCTAGAAAATTCAGTATGAAACAAACAAGCTTCATACCAGTCTAACAATCTTATTTAGTCCATTTATTGTAGGAAGTGTCCTGCCATCTACACTATGCAGGTGAAACAGGGAGAGTTAGCAGATCATTTCAGGGAGTACATTCAAGCTGTGAAAGTCAAGGACCTCACAAAGTCTATTGTAGAACATTTCACATACCTTAATCATAACACTGATCTCTTTGTTTGTGTTTAAGAAAACCAGAGAAGCTAAGCTTATCCTTGGATTGCATATTACTTAATGACCTAATGGCAGCTTTGCACACCTACTCTGATCTTTCACTTCTTTTGTCTCCCATGGCTTTGTTCCCTCTTTCACTCCCATATATTTGTAACAAGCTTTTTCCTTTTTGGCCATACACCTGAAAAAGATGGTACAGCCAATGTGTTGTGTCTCTTACCTTCATCTCTTTTCAGGGTGAAAATAACATTTCATTTTTTTCCTTTGCAAATGCACACTTCTGGAGTTCTTCACTAAAACTAATCAACATTACTACACATAATTTTATAGATTAACAAGCATTACATTTTGACAGGTATCAGTCAACTCATTTTTTGTTATGGGATCTTTGTCACAATGCCCTGGTGACACCAGTATAGGAGCTGGGTAGGCTTATGCCCACCCACTTTGCTCATTGAGCCAATAAATTATTATTTATTTTGTTTTACATATGAAAATTGGCCTGTGCTGCATACATTCTTTTTAATATACAGCTCCCTTTATTCAAGTAGCAGTTCATTTTAACCCCAATATACCCAAATCACCAAGTGCACGATGCAAAACGTTTTTAATATAATAGAGAGATATACAAAACTAGAAAACTAACCTCAGAAATACACAGAAATGGTTTATAACATCCCACTGGTGCATTTGAAAATGTATCATCTTTTTCTTCACACTTCAGTGCTTTGTTTTCTCAATTATGGGGTACACTTCCTTATTGCCAGTGAACCTTCATCCTGATTGAGAAGAAGTCCTGGCTGTACACTCTATAATAAAATGGTTATGTGGTTTCTCATCTGTATATACAGTATATATATACAGTATATTGAAGGTTTATGACATGTTCTGAAAATTTCATACCAATTGTGGCAGCAGCAACCTCGGGCCACTGACCAGCGCTCATGGGTTTCTTACTGCAAAGTGGAAGGCAAACAAAGAGACATGTTAAAAAGAAAAACGACCAGTACAACCTGTTGATTGTCAAACAAATTGGAGAAGAAGAAGAGCAGCACCATCTGCTGAGCATGAAGTGTGAGATACAGAATGCAGGAACAACACAGATGGAGAAATACATGCGACTGGGGATCCATGTGTAACAACTGGGGCTAGACTAATGAGCATCTTGCGTAGGATACAGAATATAAGAACGGCAAAGATGGAGAATTGCATGTGACAGGAGGGCCATGTGTTTCACTAGTTACATATATTTTTGTAAAAATTGCATGGTAAGTTCCATAAATATTATGTATTCTTAGGTTGCCCCAAAGCTTGTATCTACTTGTCATGCAACTCCAGTTAGAATTCTGATGTACTAAATTTACTTAAAAATACCCTAGAATCCAAAAATCAAATTTCAGAAATGCATATATGTTGGTACTAGTAAAAAGGAAAAGGGGCCTGAACTGGTTCCAGTAAAAATGGATTATTTGCTGTCTTTATACACTGGGCCAGGCACCAGTACAATGTCTATTTTCTGTTCTCCTTTCTGAAGGTTGAGAGTGGTATTTTATTAACATCTGGCTGCTCCCGTGTCCTCTCCCCACTCTGCACCTGTTGTACATGTTCTTTATTCCAAGCACCACTCAGCTGACAAAGCACGCCATTCTCCCATAAGGTGCTCAAAATGTAATTTCAAAGCAGAGCTAATATGATGGCATTGTATAAATGTTTACATTACTAGCATCAGTGCAGAACATTTTTTGATTTAAAAATTAATTTGAAATGAAGCCAAGGGGGTTTTAATATTAGAATACTTTCTTGTAATATTTTGAAGTTTAGAGAAATGTTATAGCAGTTTTTTTTGTTTTTGTTAATTATATTGGGGCACTCAGGAAACAATAATTTTATATTAATAAAGTACAATGGTTCAAGAAACAAGTGATACAAAGTATTGTTCAGAATTATAGTCTTACTTTTGTGTGATGCTTCCTAAAACAGAAGCCTTGCTGTAACAGCAAAACTATAAAATGACTGCAATAGTAGTACAAAGATGTGCAGCACAGTACTATTGCTCAGGTCCGGAAAAAGCATTTGTGTGTACACTCAGCATAACTGTAAACAGAATTTACATTGAAATGTTCCTTTCAGCTTCTAATGTTAAAATAAAAGTGTATTATACTGGTAATTTACATTCATTGCAGTTCATGGAGAGATATCTATTATTACCTTGGAGTAGGAGTCCTTAGACGTTTCCTAAAGTGGCCTAGAACTCAGACTATGTTAACAGTTTGCAACGTGTTTTGTTACTCTGAAGCCAAATTGAAGACTCCTTCAATGACTACATTCTAAAGCTGCCACTCCATCTCACACTCATTCAAAGAGACTACACTCCAATCTGAAACCTGGCCATTATTCTCCACTTCCATGACCACCCATGGGTTTTCAAAGCAACACCTCCCACATTCCCCAACTAAAGCAACTGATGCATGCCAAGAAAGTACTCTGGGAACCTCATGCCAAGGACATAGAATTTTAGCAGAGTGAGTCTTATAAGTGCTCATGTCTGACAGATAACTGCTTTTCCCTCTTTTCCATGCTTTGTAAAGGCTCCTTATATGACTCTGTTTGCCAGATGGTTTCTTCTTCTTGTTCCAGCCCATATATATTTTAGCAGGGTATAACTATGTTCTGGTTTGCAGATGTTACACTGTTTAATCCATCAGGGTCACAAAGTTTTTCAGCTGGTCCATTTGAGGGCAGTATGATCAGGCCAGTAGAGTTGATGTTCCGGTATAATAAACAGGATGTGGAGGTGAACGCATGAGCTAGCACTCAGATAATGTTGGTGGGTGATGGCCCTTAAAAGGACCATTTGTTATTTTGTGGTTGAACTCCAAACCTCTTTTTTTCAGTCTAGCATTAATGCCAATGTTTGTTTTCATGCTGCTCTGTGTGAATCTGGCCACTCTCAAATCAAAATAGCGCTCACCTATCCTCCACCCACTGCCTCTTCTAATATAGAGTATCCCATTTCTCCCATGGGTTCCAAGGCAACACATCTGTTTTTCCCCAACTCTGGGAAGCAATTCATGCTTGGATCTTTTCCAAGACCAAGAGAACCAAGTGCTGTAGCTGATACATTTTACCAGAGGAGTGTTTTATAAGTGCTTATGTTCAACAGGTATGCTCTGCATAGCGATCGTATAAGTGTCCCTAAGGGCTATAGAAATGTCTGCCAACTATACAGAACCAATTATTGCGACCAAATAGTGACCTGAGCTGTGAGGCAGCAGTTTAAACTACTGGACCACCATGTCTCCCTGAGATAAAATTGGGGTTAGGTTTAGGGTAGGGGATAGAATCCAATAGGCTGGCCATATAACAGTTTAAATATACTACATTCAAACTGCAGCCTGCAATCAAATCCATATTTGTCAAATCTATACCTAATTCAAACATCACTTATGAAATTGTGCAATAAGGTCTGTTCAAAAGCCTCAAAATTTAATGACCTTTTTTTTGTGTGCAGAGTCTCCATCACCTTTCGTTCAGACCCTGGGGATAATACATCTCCAGGCCCTCAATCCAAGCCAGTTCTTTCTTAAGCCCCCATATCTTGAACCCAACTACCACTATGTTCATGCCCAAACATAAGCGGTCTGTACCCTTCTTGGTTAAAGTGTTGGTACCTATAAGTTGGAGGTGCTGGACACTTCGGGCCCTCAACAAGTTTTTAGTCTCTCCCATGTAAATTATGTTGCAGTCCCGATACTGTATCGCATATACACAGTTAATGGTATTTAAATTAATTTTCTGCAAAATTGCCACCTCTTTGTGAGAGGATGGATTACGGATGACCCTTTTCATCTTGAAGGGGATGTCCCAAGCGAAGAGTTTCTTTGGCTGAAAGCTACACGAGGCGTGCACAAATATATCTTTTAAGTTTTTGTTTTTTCGATACGCCTCCATTAATTTAATAGGCTTCAACAGTTCAAACTCACCCTGCGCCTGATGTAAATTATTCCAAATCACCCTGACTACCTGCCATGCCTGTTATGGATATGTAAAAATAAGAGGGAGCCTGATGCTATCTGAGTCCGAGTCCCCCGCTCCTCCCAAGGACGGTAAGACCATCCCGGAAAGAGAAGGGGAAACATCCCTCCCAGTCTGTTCTACTCCTTCAGTTTGATATACAACACTCCTCCTGCCCATTTCCTGAGGTTACCACCACCTCCC
The DNA here is from genome assembly GCF_900747795.2 of Erpetoichthys calabaricus. Classification (NCBI taxonomy): domain Eukaryota; kingdom Metazoa; phylum Chordata; class Cladistia; order Polypteriformes; family Polypteridae; genus Erpetoichthys; species Erpetoichthys calabaricus. Next base: position 189,633,342 of record NC_041399.2, read on the forward strand.
TCCATAAGCCTGTACATCCTCAACTAGGTCACACTCAATCTGTCGAACCAACTTGGATGGAGAAATATTCACCCCACTACCTCCACTCCAACTCAAATTAGTTCTATTCGAATCACACTTCAAGTCCTGACCCAAACCAACTTCGGAAAATGATGTCACTGATACTCCAAGTCCTTTATCTCTCCCTACATCTCCCAAGTTCCTAAGAACATGACTAACTAACACACTCTGAGCCTGTGATACAAGAGATCAGTGTTGTATACTGAGGGGAGTGTCCCTGTCACTACACAATCTGCGCTACACAGGGAGGCACACATCATGCTTAATCCAGAAGAGAAGACACAATGTACAATGAAACTATGATATCACACGTGTGTAATTTGTCAAGCTTGGGTCACAAAGTTGCACTGGATACTGGAAAAGGGAACAGGTTTCCAAGAAACAAAATCTTTATTGCTGCACTGGCAGGTACAAACACAAGACCTTATTCAGAAGGGTTTTGTCAACAACAGAAAAGCACACAGGTTGTCCAGCTCTCATCTCCTGGTCAGAAGAACACAAAGTCCTCCTCATCAAGGAAGTTCAACGGCTCAGAAGCAGTGACTGGAGGAGACGCAGTCTGAAGGAAAGTGGACAGGAAAGTGAGCCGTTAGGTTGACCGGGGCTCGGTCTTTTAAATGTTCAAAGCCTCGTGCAAGAAGCACGTTGCACAGTAAGCCTGCAAGCCCACAGCTGATCCCGCAAATGGGACGAGTAAGAGTGTGTCCGTTTCTCATTGAAATACTGTTTCTGAAGAGTAGCTGTGATTCTTTGCCATAGTTTTACTGTTTAACTGAGAGACAGCTCGCAGTTAAGAGCATGCAGCTGGCGGTGCTATGCAGGAGGAAAAACGGAGCAGGGAAACAACTGAACTGCACATGAACGACAGTCGCCACTGTTATGGGCAACTAACCAGCGGTGACATTGGTCATACCATGCATAAATTATTTACACTTACATGAAGCGGCTCTGTAAAGTGTAGTGGAGTACACTTAGATTATACTGCACATCCTTGAAAGTTCTGCACATGCACAATGCAAATGAGGTGGGTAGCGTAGATCGGGTAGTGATATCCTCATCCAATATTGTACTGATGCAGCTCTGCAATGTCACACGATTCTCACAAAGCATCATGGGGCACTGGGAAAAAAAAGCTGCCTGAGTAAATTTTCAGAGAAAAATTCAGAGAGCAAGGTCACTAATGAACCCAGCAAATTTGTTGCAAAAAATGCTTTAATGAATTTCACAGGTAAACACGAATAACCACATGTACTTATACTGGGAAAATGTAATGTCATCATTTAATGTACACATTTCCAGATTATCCATAAAAAACTAAGCGAACACAAAGAAAACATACAGATTATTCACAAGAATCACCAGGCTGGCATTCAAAAATACTTCTCTGCAGCTTTCAGAATCATTGCAGGTTTCTGAACTGCCATGAAAGCCATAATTCTAACTAGTATCATACAAACTCGTCTATAAAAAAGGCATCATTACAGATGTGACATGTCAATCATATAAATGAAAAAGAACAGTATAACTAGGACAAAAATGATTAAAAAATACAACTGTCAGTGAAGTGAAATGTGGTCCAGCTTTTTTATAAAATAAGCCTTACTTCACTCTTTTTATTTTTTGAAAATATGTTGTACAGTTTCCATGGTGACTAGTAAATCTGTTGATTTCTAGAGGGAACATGTGAATCTGAAAAAGCATTTGATGTGAATATTACAGTACCATTAAACAGACAGACCTTTCCTTTTTAAGACACAGAAACATCTTTTCACAGACAATTTTTTCCTTTTAAAAATCACCATGTTTAAAAGCAATTTATAAGACAAATTCATGAAAAAGGCTACTAGAAAGAATTTGATTTTTAAAAGGCCCTTTATCTTTATGCACTAACTAAAGTGTTCTATTTATTTTTGTTATAATTATTTTTTAAATCTTGGGAACAACATCTACATCTTTGCCATATAAACGAATCTTTCCACAAGCAAATGTTAAGAGACTGTGAACTCAGTAGATTACATTAATTAACCTTGTCTCAAAGACATTTCACAAGAGGAAATGAACAATGAGGCTAAGGAAGGGTACCAGCTGCTGAATTACTTTATATAAACCAATCAGGAAAAGAAGTGACACATTAAAATTAGGTAGAAATGCCCTAGGCCTGAGCTGTCCCATAATTCCTTATTAAACCCAAGCTGATTTTGCTTGGTTTAATAATGTCATATACACCAATGTGGTAAGCTCCTTACAGGAAATGATTTAAGAGGGCACAGGGGGCAGTGAGAGTATCCCAGTCACTAACATATCCTCTGCTTATGCCCTGAAAGTGGAGTGTTTCCCACCGGAAAACTCTCAATCAGTGGCATAGCAGACACCCCCTGCAGTTCCCACAAGGTGGGGCCTCCAGACCCAAAGGACGCCCCTCATCAAACTGCCACAAAGCCAGCTACAAAATATATTTGGAATCTTTGTATTCAACCAAGTATAAAATACTGCTGTGTTGCTGCTTGTGACATTACAGGCAACAACAGGTTGATGGGAGGGTGCAGTAACATTCAAAAGCTGAAAAATGTTAGTGAGTTGACAATGAAAAATTAACTCATGATAAGGATATAGCCTTAAAAGACTCATAATTATTCAGGCAATGGCCAATTTATGTTCAATCACAGCTTCCAAAAAATGTTTAATATGTGAAAATACTAAATATGGAATGTTTTTTTCCATGGAGGGACACGCTACTTCCAGTTTGGCCTCTGCTTCACCTCTTCTGGCAGCCCTATATAAAGAACGACTTGGACAGGAAGTAGCCATCATTTGATGGAACAACAAGCTCTTGAGAGCATTACCATTAAAAGGACCTCTTAAGGACCTCTTACATCTAACAATGGAACACCATTAGTGCCCTTTATTTTAGGTTAGATTAGATAACATTTATTAAGCCTATGGTGAAATTCGAATGCATACAGCCACAGAAACATAGAAAACAAGGAACATTAGAACACTCTAGATGAGAACAGGCCATTCAGCCAAACAAAGCTCACCAGCCCTATCCACTTATTTCTTCCAAAAAAACATCAAGTCGAATTTTGAAAGTCCCCAATGTCTTACTGTCTACCACACTATTTGGTAGCGTATTCCAAGTGTCTATCGTTCTTTGTGTAAAGTAAAACTTCCTAATTGTTGTGCAAAATTTACCCTTAACAAGTTTCCAACTGTGTCCCCGTGTTCTTGATGAACTCATTTTAAAATAACAGTCTCTATCCACTGTACTAATTCCCTTCATAATTTTAAACACTTCAATCATGTCACCTCTCAATCTTCTTTTGCTTAAACTGTATAAGCTCAGCTCTTTTAATCTTTCCTCATAATTCAACCCCTGTAGCCCTGGAATCAGCCTAGTCGCTCTTCTCTGGATCTTTTCTAGTGCTGCTATGTCCTTTTTGTAGCCTGGAGACCAAAACTGCACACAGTACTCCAGATGAGGCCTCACAAGTGCATTACGAAGGTTGAGCATAACCTCCTTGGACTTGTACGCCACACACCGTGCTATATAACCTAACATTCTGTTAGCCTTCTTAATGGCTTCTGAACACTGTCGGAAAGTCGATAGCTTAGAGTCCATTATGACTCCTAAATCCTTCTCATAAGGTGTACTCTCGATTTTCTGATCACCCATTGTGTATTCAAACCTAACATTTTTACTTCCTATATGTAATACTTTACATTTACTGACATTAAATTTCATCTGCCACACATCTGCCCAAGCCTGTACGCTATCCAAGTCCTTCTGTAATGATATAACAGATTCCAAATTATCTGCTAATCCATTTAACTTGGTATCATCTGCAAACTTAACCAGCTTGTTACTTATATTCCTATCTAAATCATTTATATATAATTAAAAATAGCAGCAGCCCTAGCTCTGATCCCTGTGGAACACCACTCTTAACATCGGCCAGTTCTGATGAGGTTCCTCACACCATCACCCTCAGCTTCCTGTGTCTGAGCCAATTCTGCACCCATCTAAAAACATCACCCGGAACTCCCACTTCTTTTAATTTGATGCCCAACCTCTCATGTAGCACCTTATCAAATGCTTTCTGAAAGTCCAGATAAATAATATCATATGGTCCACTTTGATCATATCCTTTTGTTGCCTCCTCATAGAATTCCAGTATGTTAGTAAAACATGACCTCCCTCTTCTGATACCATGCTGACTGTTCAGAATAACTCCTGTCCTTGTCATGTGTTGCTCAATCTTATCCTTAATAATTCCTTCCATTAATTTTCCTGTGATGCATGTTAAGCTTACTGGCCTATAGTTGCTTGGATCTGCCCTGTCACCCTTTTTATATAATGGGATGATATTTGCCATTTTCCAGTCCTTCGGATCTCTCCAGTGCGCAGTGACTTCCTAAAAATATGTGTCAAGGGTTTATATACAGTATGTACTCACTAGACTCCTTAAGAACCCAAGGGTACATATTATCTGGTCCTGGTGATTTGTTTGATTTCAGCTTATTTAAATAGAGCAGCACTTCTTCCTCTACAATTTCCAAATCCCTCAGTACCTCCTTAGTAGTCCCTGTTACCTCTGGGAGGTTATCTACTTGCTCACTTGTAAACACCTCAGAAAAATGTAAGTTTAGGGTATCCGTTGTTTCACTGTCTGTATCTTTTAATTTCCCTTTACTATTTCTGATGCACTTGACCTCCTTCTTGACTGTTCTTTTACTAGTAAAATACTGAAAGAATCTCTTAGAGTCGTCTTTCACCTTATCTGCTATATTCCTCTCCAACTGTCTTTTAGCCTCCCTGATATCCTTCTTAATGGTTGCCCTCATGTTCTCATACGCTCTACGATTCACTTTGCAGTCATTAGTCTTATATGCCTTATAAAGCAGTTTTTTCCTTTGCAATTTCTTTTTTAAATCTTTATTAATCCACTGTGGAGTTTTTTTTTAGTTTCCTATTAATTCCAAATTTAGGTATGTGTCTGTCCTGCATTACAGCTAAAACATTTTTAAACCTGTTCCACTGCTCCACAACTGTCTTAAAACTTGTATCCTACTTAGACATTGTCGCATCTGCTCAAAATTAGCCCTACCAAAGATCAACTTAACAATTTTACTCTTTGCATCTGTACTCTTGCAAAATACTGAGAATTGTATTACATTATGGTCACTTGACCCTAATGGTTCAATCACCTCTACACCCTCAATTCTATCCTGATTATTACAAAATACCAAATTCAGACAGGCTTCACCCCTTGTTGGTGCTTTAACATGCTGTGTTAAAAAACAGTCACTGATTACTTCTAAAAACTCCTGCTCTTGTGCTCCTCCATCTGCAAGGTTATCCCAGTTAATATTTGGATAAGTAAAGTCCCCCATGACTATAATATCTCCCTGTAAACTTGCCTTTTTGATATTACTCAAAAGATGTGTGTTGAAATTACTGTCTGAATTGGGTGGTCTAAAACACAATCCTAAAATAAGACCTCTTTCCCTAATATTTTCCAGGCGAAGCCACATGTCCTCACTAAGATGGGGCTCATCATCCAACTGAAGAGGACTTACATTTAAATCCTGTTGGCATAAACAGCAACCCCACCTCTTTTCTGTTCTGTCAATCCTTCCTAAAAATGTGTATCCATCTATGTTACACTCATCCCCATCTTTGTTATTTATCCAGGTTTCCGTTATTGCTATAATATCATAATTATGCTCTGCTGCATACAACTCCAACTCACTTACCTTATTTTTGATACTTCTAGCATTAAGGCAAGCTATTTTAATGTGTTACTCCTTCTACATTTAAATGTTTGCTTAGAATTTATATTACTATGCATTTTTATTTCTACACCAATGTTTGTTCTTCCATGTATAGATCTAATCCTGGCCTGTCCTAAACTAACTGCCCCTCCCCCCAACCCCCATTCCCTAGTTTAAACAATCCTCAACTAGCCTACACATATGCCTCCCCAATACATTGGTGCCCCTCCAGTTCAGATGTAACCCGTCACGGCGGAACAGGTCTCATCTGTTCCAAAAGGAGTCCCAATGCCCCATAAACCTATACCCTTCTATCCCGCACCAAGATTTGAGCCCGCGTTAAGCCTTCTAATCTCCTCAATCTTACCTGGACTGGCGCGTGGCACAGGCAGAACTTCGAAAAAGACTACCTTGTCAGTTCTGCTCCTCAGCTTGGCACCTAATTCCTTGAATTTGGATCACAGAACTGACAGACTACCCTTATGTATGTCATTTGTTCCAACATGGACAATTACAACTGGATCCACCCCCACTCTGGCCAAGAGCCTATCCACCCTTCCAGGGAGGTCTCCCACCTGTGCTCCCAGAAGGCAACACACCATGTGAGACTCTCTCTCTCTGGAGCACACCTGCACTTCAATCCCCCTAATGATTGAATCCCCAACTATTACTACCTCTCTCTTTTTGGGAACTGGTTTTGAGGTGGCCCTTTGGGGCTCCTCATCCCTGCCTACCACCTCAGAATTATCAGAGACACCGTCCAGCTCTGGTGCCCCCGGATAGTGTGCACCCTTTACCTTACGCCTTGTGACCGTGACCCACCTATTTCTACCTGTCTGGTCTGGAATCTGCTTCCGCGCCACCTTGGGGGTGCACACTATCTCTCTAAAGGACAAATGGGCCAAGTCCGCCAATTCTCTATTACAATGCAGGTCAGTCAACTCCTCCTCCAGTTCAGCGACCCTGAACTCGAGGTGCTGGATCAGCTGGCATCTCTTGCAGATGTAGCCCTCATAGACAACTGGCTCTTCCAAACCATCATCTAAAAAGTCCAACATCCAACAGGACTTGCATTGCACTGGTCTCATTATTAAAATTTGATGTGGGATTAGTAAACTGCCTTAACTTTTTTTTTCACAGGACAGGTAATACAGCCAATCAATCGATTGATAAATAAATCAATAAAAGTAAACGTAACAAGTACATTGGGTGGATTTTACCTAAAGCAATTCAAAGGGATTTTCCTGGCTGTGACCGTAACTCTCCTTGCTATCTTCTCTCTTGATTTATTTAATATTCCTTTGTGGATTTCTTCAAAATGTTGTCTTGCTTTACATGCCTACATTCCCATTTAATGTTTAATGTATTCCCGGTTTGAATACTCCATCTTGTTCAAGCAGGCTACACACACTTATTACATTTTACTTTCAGAGACTGGTGCAAGAAACCATTCACTGTATTCACATAATACATACATTAAAACCTCGACTTAAGCAAATCCTCTTTATGAAAAGTGTTGGTAGAATTTAAAACAAGGAAGAGAATGCAAAAATAAAATTACGCTTTATTTGTTATTGAGTCCAACAAGACCCTTTCATATTCTTGCTCTGTCTTATTGTGCAGTGCTGAGTCGTGACTCCTATGCTTTCACTCCATCTTAACAACAGCAGTACAAGACAGACGTATCCTTACCAAGTTTTGCCAGATGTCACAACAATTAATTATTGTTTTTGTAATATATTCATTCTTATTGTATGAATGACAATCTATATCTTACAAATGGTCAGATGCACAGCATTATTACCTCTAAAAATATGCTGAGACTATTTTAGACTAGCATTGAGTGACACATGAACAGAACTGAAAAGGTGAAAAGACGATGTGCTTTGGAGCTGAATAAAACACCAGAGTCAGAAGTCAATATTTTCTACGTGGCCACAACAATGGAGTAGTAGTTAAGAATGTAATTAGTTATTGCTAATTTCTTTTTCTTATTGTCATATAAGTTAAAACACTTTTGCCTTTTTATTTTGTTTGAAGCTGTTAAGAAGAATAGACTTTTCCATTTTTTTTATTATTTCTGCATTTCACAGTGTCCTTCTTTCTTTCTCTACTCACATGGAAGGTCGCTACAATGCTGTAGAATGACAAACAAAGAAGAAGAGTGGGCTAAGTTTTCATAACTGACTATGAATGTTCCACACCTGTACTTTCTTCTTATTATCTGTTTTACAATATGCTTAATCTCATCTGTGTGTTAATGTATATTAATGTTGTATGGCCGACATATTCAAATTGTGGCCTGTGCGCCACATACGGCCCAGGAGCAACCCCCGAGTAGACCAGCCTATGGTTCTACTAGAAACACAGGGAAACCCAGGAAAAACACATTCCATGAGCCTTCAGAAATTCCTACATAAATTTTTAAAAGTAGTATATACCATGAATGCAACACTCCATATAGCCGAGCAACATTCAATGCACAATGCAGCATGTTGTTGTGTGCCTAGAAGTGGTGGTTGTAGTCTATGATAATGTTGACGACCTGTTGAATAAAACACATAGGAGCCGCTTCTCTGGGGGAATCTTCAAAATGCTGACTGGCTTTTCATTTGGTGTGTTATGCTATGTTGGGCAACCACTCCTTGTCTGTGACATGGGAACACCTCCAAAACAAAAACAACAAAAGAAAAGGTAACCTTTTACATTTCTGCCTCTTCCTGCTCTTTTACCATTCACTCCCCTCTCACCCTGATCCTGTCACTCAGCTCAGGAGGTGCCCTGAGCCCTCACAGAGTGCTTTTCCCCAAACCCCCCCCCCCCACCCCCCAACTCTGCTTCCATTCTCCACAACCCATGCAGTAGTGAGACAAGTCACAATATCAACATAATGCGTGATGTGTAACAAATCAAACATGTGGTGATTTAAAACCAACTTATGTTCCATCTATGTGCACTAGACATTGTATTCATGTGTTTGTGCACTGATAGCTTTGATATAGCATTGATAGTTCTTTTTTATTCTTTTAAATGCATTTTGTGATGTGCCTGGGTCAGATGTAAGCAAAATATTTATTTTTTTATTTCAAAAGTGAAAAAAAGGTATTGTTTTTACCTTAGATTCAGTTCAGTTATACAGTGGAACCTCGGTTTGCGAGCATAATTCGTTCCGGAAACGTGCTCGCAGTCCAAAGTACTCATATATCAAAGTGAATTTCCCCATAAGAAATAATGGAAACTCCGATGATTCGTTCCACAACCCAAAACTATTCATATAAAAATTATTAATACAAAATATAAAGTAAAAATTCATAAAACAAATTAACCTGCACTTTACCTTTGAAAAGAATCATGGCTGGTGTGAGTGAGTTTCTAAACTTTTGTGGGATTCCACCCAACGGGACGACACACGGAAGAGCATCCCAAAGCAATCGCAGTCTCCCAGCGCTGTAGCAGTTCGCCATAAAAGCGAATCCAAAAAGATCGCAGACATCCTATAAGCGCCTGCCGTCGATGGGTGATACAAGGAATAAGGAACATTATAAATGTGCAGGGCACAGTACTACTTCGCCACGACCCTGCCTGACTGCTGTGTCTGTGTATAGGAGAGCAGCAGGTCCCGCTACAATAAATAACCACGCTGTTGCTGTTTCAAGCTGAATAAAGCTGGTGTTGCTAAAGTACTGAGACTCAGCTTCGTGTTTTGGGGTACAAGACGGGGATTCACACGTCACAGCAAACACACACATGCGCGCGCACACACACAGAATCACAATGCTGTAGTAAAAAGTATATGCTCATACGGATGTTGACTATATGAGTGAGGCACGCCGACTCAGATGGAGAATAGGAGACGATCGCCCACAATCCCACAGCGAGATAGAGAGAGAGAGAAGAACCATCAGCTTAGTTGTGATCACATGACGTTCAGCAGACAAAGCGTATACATACTACTCGTATTGCAAGACCTCGTTTGTTTATCAAGTCAAAATTTATTAAAAATTTTAGCTCGTCTTGCAAAACACTCATAAACCAAGTTACTCGCAAACTGAGGTTCTACTGTAGTTTTTTTGTTCTTGTTTTTTATGCACTTTTTGATGTGCCTCTTTGGCACATCTATCAGCAGTGTGTCTGTCTGTGGAGAGAGTGTCAACCTTGTCGAGAGGTTTACTTACCTCTGCAGTCACATTCATGTCTCTGGTGACTCTTCCTATGAAGTCAGTAGACAGATTGGGTTTGCATGGGGGGGGGGGGGGGTCATGAGGTCGCTGGAAAGGGGTGTGTGGCACTCCCGATATCTTTACAAAAAGACAAAGGTCCAATTCTTTAGGTTGCAAGACATGGATGCTATACAGTGACCTGAGGCGAAGACAGGATTCCTTTGGTACTGTGTCTCTTTGGAGAATCCTTGGTTTGACTTTGTGTCCGCAGTCATGAATGAGGCACATTACCTGTATTGTGAGGGAGCGTCAGTTACAGCACTACAGCCATTTGCCACGATTCCCAGAGGGTGATCCAGCTTGCAGGATCCTTATTGTTGAGGGCACGAGCGGCTGGACCAGGCCAAGGGGGTGCCCACATAACACCTGGCCGCGGTAGATAGAGGGTCATTTCTGGAGGGTGGGACTGGACTGCGTGCCTGCCTGAGGGGTTGCCAACCAGGATCCTGAGCAGTTTCGTTGTGTGGTTGTTGCAGTAATGAACTGTACCAGTGCATGTTCCCCAACCTGACCTGTCCTGTGACCTGACCACATTTAAAAGGAAAATAAACAAACATTACTTGTTTTTCAGTACGTTCCTTTAATTTGGTTTAAAATTTGTCATCTGAAAATGTCTGGCCCAGCTAAATTTATTCTGGCTAACTGAATTCGTAATTGAATAGCTCTGCTGGATTGTTTAGTCATTTATTTGTTATTATATTTTAGTTGTAAATGTGTGTAATTGCTCACAGCCTGTATTCATTGAAATGAGATGTGCAAGAGTAATTAAACTGAACTGAACATTGTTCATTCCTATATTTATTAGTTATTGAAATAACGGGATGTATTGCACGATGTTATGGTAATAGCAGAAGGCTCTGTGACTTGGTGGCTCCATAACTTTTTAAAGATAGAGAGATAAACAGAACTTCATTTGCTCCCAGGGGGAAATTTGGCTTTAACAGAAACTCTTTTAATAATACAAACATACATAAATAAACAAATACACACACACACTTTGGTTTGAACACACACCAGAATGACTAAAAGGCAAGAAAACTTTTGACTTGGCTATCACAGTCGCAGTGAGGCATTATGCAGGTGTATTGCTGTTGGTATAAAGGAGCCCCCGTAGTCATTCTTGACCCACTTCTGCTGAATATTTTGTTGGCTGAAAATACTCAATGTCAGGGTGTATTGCATCTTTATTCATGCTATCATTTATTTTAGTGGATAGATGCACTGTTTTGATGTACTTTTGGTATTAATCTGGGTTAGAAGAAATTGCACGAGGCACTCTGCTTATTACTGGTATGTAAAAATACATTTAGTACCTCATATGATGATATAGCTACTATTAAAACACAAAGAAATGAAAAATCAGCCCATTAGTTTGCCCCAAATGAATTTATAATTTATAAGCACTGAGTTAAACCCAGTTCGAGTATGGACATCTGTTTTTGAGATTCTAGTTTTAGAAGGCTGAAATAAATTATACTGCCCATGAAAGCTATTTTGTGTTGAAAGGCCATAGTCATGCGGTGGCACTAATGATGAAAGTATGGTATTTTCAAGATCAGAAATAATTTAAAAGTGAAATACATATTTTTCCAATAATAACAATTTACAAAAATATGTGTAATATGTGTTAAGACTACAAAGGTGAAATGATTATCTTAACTTCATTTGAGGATGTTAGAACAGTGTGTAAATAATACAAATCTTCTCTACAAAATTGGCTCCAATAATAAAAGACAGAACTTGGTATTTAGAGCAATTAGATCTCATTCTATAATAGAAAAGCTTTTCTGAGGTACAGGAAGTGCAGAGCTCTTAAATATAGTGGATTGGCTGTCACTGTTTCCATGGATACAACATTTTTTTCATTGCAGCTTCCTGTAAGCATCTGTGGGTGAAGCATAACATTTTAAAATCTATTATGCAGCTGCATTAGAAGTAAAGAGGAAAAACAAAAACATATAATGGAAAAAAAGTAAAATGGCAATATGAAATAGCAAATTCATTTGCAGTAAGATAGTAAATTATACAATCAACACTGCCAGGATGATTCATCATTTGTGAGTACCAATTTCTAAAAGTAGGCACACGGGCTCACACAGGCACAGAAGATTACAGATATACACATCTATACAAGTTACTTGTGTTGCTGCATCCAATCAGTCCAAGAACCTCCTACATGTGACTTAGCTCAAACCTCTGTCTCTGACATATTGTATGTGGTATCTCTCCAACGCAACAATTGGCACAAAGAAAACTTGTGCAGAGGTGACTCCTGAAATGTTAAAAAAAATCCCACAGACAGAAAATGGTCTGAAACAGCTATCTTTAGTAAAAAAAAAAAGTTAATTAAATAAATTAATTTTAAGCAGAAAGTCTTTCTTTTTGTTAATCAAGCCCCAGCTTCTCTTAGAAACAGGTACTTACATTTACATTTATTTTCTTAACAGAAGCTTTTATGGAAAGCAATTTACATAAGAGGTCAATATGATCAACTAAACATCAAATGAGGGGACTGTTTAGGAACAAGTGTTACAGGACAGAGTCATTGTCAAGGTTATTGTGAATAATGTAACCAAACAGCTAAATAGAGAGAGTAACAAGCTTTGAGTATGAGGTCAGAACTAGTAAAGAAAACAAGATCAACAAACTAATTAGTTGTTTGGGGCTAAGAAACATTCAAAGTCAAAAAATGAGCAGAACTCAGTAACCAAACAAATAAAGAAAGTATGAAAGAAAGAAAAAAATTTACCAGCCTTTGGCAGTAAAATAGAGCAAATGACTAGACAGAAAAGCAGGCTTTAATAAATTTGAATCTTTAACACAATAAATGCTAGACTATTTATTACCAGGGTGATGCAATATTGGTCTATCCATATACAGTAGAACCTCTGGTCACGAACGTTTCCGAACACGTACAAATCGGGTTACGATCAAAAAGTTTGCCAAAATATTGCATCTGTTCATGACCACACACTCTGGTGGCGAACAATAACACTGGTAGCCAGTTTGCCTATGCGTGTTCGTACGCGCCAATGATTTGCCATTCTCCGTTTCCCATTTTCTTTTGTTTGTGTATACAGGGCCTAACAAAGCAGCTGATGTTGCAAAAGGAGTTATAATGTTAACCAAGCAGAGGCATCAAGTGCTGGAAGCTAGTGTGGTTGAACGAGAAGCAACTTGCAAGGGATAGAGTAAGCGAGCTGATCATATGCGCGAAAGCCAGGAAGATTCATGGCGATTTACTGAAAAAAAATCCTTCTTCGAATGGCGAAGGTGAGGAATTTAAAGCCAGTAGAGGATGGTTTGAAAAGTTTTGTAAGAGAAGTGGCATTTCATTTTTTTCCCTATGCTTACAACTCATAAAAAAGTGTTTACAGCGAGTGAACTCTTACAATGTTAGTTTTCTCTGTTGTTCAAAGTTTTCTCAGTGTTATTCAATGTTTTTACATTTAGTTTACTATTACACTGTGCATTCTATGGTATAATTAACTATTTTTGTGCTTAAAAAAAATATATATTTACATACAGTCTGGAACGGATTAATTGTACTGTATTTACATACAATTTTATGGGGAAATTACGTTAGGGTCCAGTCCAGAGTTTTGGAATGAATTACTGTCGTGACCAGAGTTACCACTGTATGATAAATAATTAACTCTATCAAAACTCATTAAAAATGATGTATTAAAAAGCAATGGTTTTATTATTAACAGTAACTCTGACAAAACTCAGAAAAAGTAAATAAATTCAATGAAAAATGTCAAGAAACTGTTAAATGATTTATTTTCACCAGCACCATGGCTAAAAGCCTGCATTAGACCGAGAGTCTTGAATCATGGCACCACACAGAGTGCAGGCTTAGAAACACATGTGTCATAAATATAACTTGTTTCTTTGCGCTGTCCATGCTTGTTGAATGCAATTCATTTGGCAACTGATGATTGTGTGTATTCAATGGGTAGCAGGATATTCATGTGTTCTATCCTGACAGTTCAGATAAGTCGGGTGCCTTGTGATGAAGAAATGCCTTCGGAGAAGTTACCTGCATCAATATCAGAGCCAGGATCTACTCAACAAATTTGGTAGTTATCAACTGCAGATGCCTTGTAATGAAGAAATCTCTTCACACCAACTATTCACATCAGTACCAAAGCCTTAGAGGTTTCACATCATCCAACTGAATGTCACTATCTTGATCACTGTCATTATCATCAAAATATTCATCCTGCAATAAATCTAATTGTTTCTAAACATCAGAAGCTTTATACCTTTTTAGAAATGACATAAATATGGACTGATTTATAACACTATTCTCTACAAGCTGCTGCTACAGAAATACAATTCTGTGTCTATGTCCTAAAGTAGGGGTTAGTACGGATTTAGGAGCCACCATGAATAATAATGATAATTAATTGAATATACAGAACATCAGGATCAAACTAAATTGAAGCTATGAGGAAGCCATGTTAAAGTAATGTGTTTTACCCTAACTCGATGCCCTTCTTGGATTGACATTTCCCTGCTTCCTTTATTCTCTCTTTCCTCTCTTCTCTCAATTCTTTCCAATCAGCTCTTTTACTGATCTTGTGAAGCACTTTGCCATTGTCCAAATTTCATAAAATTAGAATCATGTTTCTAAAATCAGCTGATATAGCTAATGCTTCTGATATCATAAATGGGTAGATAACAGTGCATCATGCTTTTATTACTTAGAATGACATCATGAAAGCAGTTCTGCATTATACATTTGATTTAAACGGTTCTCAGCGTCAATCAACAAAAACATGCACAGTCGAGCAATAACTTAGACTCACAATGTAGCAGAGCTTTGTACACTTTCTTCTTAAACAAATCACCAAAATATTCATGTAATTATTAGGCAAACACAATAGCATTAACAAACCAGTAACAATTTTCTGTAGCCATGTAACACAACATAATTATAACATAATATAACACATTGTTTTAGCATAGTAAAAAAAAAAAGTCCACTTTTGAAGAATTACAAGGAAAGTTCTGCTCCTTCCTCCAACAACATCCATTCTGGTTTCTGAGATTGCTCTAATGTACTCCCTAAAGGTTACAATGCCCTTTGTAGCACCAATTCACTATTGGTATCTTATTACATGTTTCTCAAAATCTGCAAATGCCCATCTGATATCCTGTTGAAACTCCCTCCTTCTTTTGTTCCTTCCTTAATTTGTTTCCACTATTAGTAATTTCATTCTTTCTTTTCGTTTTACATATTTTCTCTTTATGAATGTTTTTGTATGTTTTTATTTTTAAAATACATCAATAGATCATAAAGTCTCTGATATGGTTTGCCCCAAAAAGAATTTTTTTTCCCACACATCTCTACATAACATTGTCCACAATTACTACAAATTTGGAGTCTTTGGTTTTGGTCCTTGATCTGACATGTCTACATTGAAACTGAAAGCAAATAAAAATGTCAAATATGAATAACTATACCCCACAAGAGTGTACCTTTTTTATAAGATTGTTATTTAGTAGAACTCCACTTTTGTGACCACATAGCCCATGGAATTGTTCTGAATGAGCTGTCAGCTCCAATTTGGCAGGCAGTGTGGCCGAGTGGTTTAGAAGTTGGAGTCTGCTATAATCTCTGCTAGTGACTCACTGTGTGACCCAAACAAGTCACTTAACCTGCCAGTGTCACTATGAACAACTGTAACCCAGCAAAGCACCTTGGGTAAGGTGTTATCTAAAATAAACTTTGTGTGTAACCTATTTTTTACATAACAACATCCAGCACTTAAAATGGCACACTGCTATACTGTATGTCTCTTTTACATGACTACTTTGAAATGTACATTTTTACCTCTAAAATGTTCCAGCATTTTCTGGAAACCTGCCTTATTATTTCATTTTAGGGTTTTTTTTATCATTATTTTTATTTTAGAAATGTACTATTTAAGTGCAAAGTGGGAAACAGTATATTCCTTAATCAGAATTGAAATAAATTACAATTGCCCCTTTCAGTTTAAAAAGCTACCATGTCTGTCATCAATCATCACAATAGTTTCAGACTAGACATTTTCTCAGGTTGTAACTCCTTAGTACAGTGGCTCTCAAAGTGTGGTCTATGAACATGTTCCTGATGATGTCTATGAGCTGACCATCAACTTTTTAAAAATAGTGTTTTGTTAATAAAGGCACAGGAAAAAGCTCTAAAACACCAACCATGCAGCACCCTGTCAGACTTTCTTGCAGACAATAATATCTTTTAATTCTACATTACTCTTTATGGTTGTAGTGATTGCTCCTTTCCTCCTTCTCATGTCTTGCAGTGTCCCATTCAAACTAACTCCTTCAGTGTAGCAGACTGATTTTCTTTAAATCGAATTTGACATCCACTTTAACACCTGGCAACAGCAATTCCTTAATTCCACGTTCAACGTTTTATTATGAATCCTTGGCTAAAATCTGGGACTTTGAAAAGTACTGCAAACCCAGCAAGGTCAGAATGTTACTCTTGTATTGAAGATTTTCCTTTCAGGAGGAAAGAATCAAACACCTGGGAGGCAAACGATTTAAATAGGGACAGCAACGCAGAACTGAGAGAAGTCATCAAGTGAGATTTGGAGACTTGTGGGTAAAACCAACAAAGAGGAGCCAGCATAGTACTCTTAGAGTAGCAATACTTGAAATAGTTTACATCATAGATAAAGCCTGGAAAGCAGTGCAGGTTTGACAGAGTTCTGTTTGTTCTGCATTTTTGTTGTATTTTATAGGGTGCCTTCCAAAGTCATAACAGTGGAACAAGGCACAAGTTAACTCATATCCATTTGAGCCTGTCTGGGCTAACTGTATGATACAACTCATACTTCAGTATACAGCCACTACAGACACAGCCAGTAGATAGAGATAGATAGATAGATAGATAGATAGATAGATAGATAGATAGATAGATAGATAGATAGATAGATAGATAGATAGATAGATAGATAGATAGATAGATAGATAGATAGATAGATAGATACTTTATTAATCCCAGGGGGAAATTCACATACTCCAGCAGCAAAAAATATTAAATTAAAGAGTAATAAAAAATGCAGGTAAAAAACAGACAATAACTTGAATAATGTTCAACGTTTACCCCCTCTGGTGGAATTGAAGAGTCGCATAGTTTGGGGGAGGAATGATCTTCTCAGTCTGTCAGTGGAGCAAGACAGTGACAGCAGTCTGTCGCTGAAACTGCTCCTCTGTCTGGAGATGACACTGTTTAATGGATGTAGTGGATTCTCCATAATTGATAGGAGCCTGCTGAGTGCCCGTTGCTCTGCTACGGATGTCAAACCGTCCAGCTCTATGCCAACAATATAGCCTGCCTTCCTCACCAGTTTGTCCAGGCATGAGGCATCCTTCTTCTTAATGCTGCCTCCCCAGCACACCACTGCGTAGAAGAGGGCACTCGCCACAACCATCTGATAGAACATCTGCAGCATCTTACTGCAGATGTTGAAGGATGCCAGTCTTCTAAGGAAGTACAGGCGGCTCTGTCCTTTCTTGCACAGAGAATCAGTATTGGCAGTCCAGTCCAATTTATCGTCCAGCTGCACTCCCAGGTATTTATAGGTCTGCACCCTCTGCACACAGTCACCTCTGATGATCACGGGGTCCATGAGGGGCCTGGGTCTCCTAAAATCCACCACCAGTTCCTTGGTTTTGCTGGTGTTCAGTTGTAGGTGGTTTAAGTCGCACCATTTAACAAAGTCCTTGATGAGGTTTCTATACTCCTCCTCCTGCCCACTCCTGATGCAGCCCACGATAGCAGTGTCGTCAGCAAACTTTTGCACGTGGCAGGACTCCGAGTTATATTGGAAGTCTGATGTATATAGGCTGAACAGGACCGGAGAAAGTACAGTCCCCTGCGGCGCTCCTGTGTTGCTGACCACAATGTCAGATCTGCAATTCCTGAGACGCACATACTGAGGTCTGTTTGTAAGATAGTCCACGATCCATGCCACCAGGTATAAATCTACTCCCATCTCTGTCATCTTGTCCCTAAGGAGCAGAGGTTGGATGGTGTTGAAGGCACTAGAGAAGTCTTCACGTCTCTCTCGATGGTGGTACCCCGCTTTGAGCTGCAGCCAGTGATGATCTTCATCCCATCCCACACTTCCTTCATGCTGTTGTTCTGCAACTTCTGCTCCAGCTTTCTCCTGTACTGCTCTTTCGCCGCTCTGAGCTGGACTCGGAGTTCCTTCTGCACACGCTTGAGCTCATGCTGATCACCTTCTTTAAACGCCCTTTTCTTTTGGTTCAAAAGGCCCTTGATGTCACTTGTAATCCATGGCTTGTTGTTAGCATAGCAGCGTACAGTTCTTACTGGAACTACAATGTCCATACAGAAGTTGATGTAGTCAGTAGTGCAGTCAACAACCTCCTCAATGTTCTCACTATGTGATCCCTGCAGGATATCCCAGTCTGTAGTTCCAAAACATTGTCTCAGAGCATTCTCAGCCTCCGGGGTCCACTTCCTGAATGATCGTGTGGTTGTAGGTAGGACTCTCACTTTTGGTTTGTAGTGAGGCCGAAGCAGAACCAGGTTATGATCTCCTTTCCCAAGCGCAAGCAGCGGGGTGGCACTGTATGCGTCTTTAACGTTTGCATACAGTAAATCAATACTCTTATTTCCCCGGGTGTTGCAGTCCACATACTGGGAGAATGCAGGTAATGTTTTGTCCAGCGTCACATGGTTAAAGTCTCCAGCGATTAGCACAAGTGCCTCGGGGTGCTGCGTTTGTAACTTAGCAACAGCAGAATGGATGATGTCACTCGCTATCTCCACGTCCGCCCGAGGAGGAATATACACGATGACAACAATGACGTGTCCAAACTCTCTGGGTAAGTAATAGGGTCGCAGACTTACGGCCAACAGTTCGATGTCCCTGCAGCAAGTGGAGATTTTGACTTTAACATGTCCAGAGTTACACCACCGTGTATTAACATAGAGAGCGAGTCCTCCTCCTTTGTGCTTCCCACAGGTACTTGCGTCTCTGTCCGCTCTAACTGTGCTAAACCCGGGTAGCTCCACATTAGCATCTGGGATGGTGTTAGCCACGTTTCGCAGAAACACAACAAACTGCATTCTCTGAAGGTTCTGACATTTTTCACCAGCGCAGCCAGTTCGTCGATCTTATTTGAGATTGAGTTCAACATTCCCCAGAATAACAGAAGGCACCGAAGGCTTAAAAACGCCACTTTCTCGCAAGCCGCTTCATTTTTAGCTTAGTGCCGGCTCTGCTGCCACGATACCGCCTTCTTACCTCGTCAGGTAAATAGGGAACCACACCGGCACTGGCATTTGTTCTCAGCGCTCGAAGTTGAGTACTTGAATAGGCGAGTCTCGGCGTGTAAAAATCCATGCCCACGTTGTAAAAGTAAGTGTGTCCAGGGAACAAATCCACATAAAATAAAGTGGTAGGAGTGATCAATAAATAAAAATAGAAAAATAAAAGAAAAATACACATACACATATAGTCCTACACGGAGCTGCGGAAAAGGCTGCCACTCTCGGCGGCGCCGGATGTTGCAAGTTTTTTTTTTCAGTATGCTGCTGATCTCTGTTGCCACTTCTCAGTTACCTACTACAGTGCTGCCATCTAGTGGATTGCAATTTCATTTTTTTCAGTGGCAGCAGCTTATGGAAAACATTGTTATGCATAGACAGTATGTAGTTATGTTGTCACATAAACGGTATGAAGCTGCTGATGTTTTGAAAGCAGATTTGTTCCAAGATGTATATTTAATGACAAGGACAGTGATCAAGATAGTGACAATCAATTGGATGATGTGGAACCTGTAGGCTTTGGTACTGATGCAAATAGTTGCTGTGAAGAGAATTCTTTATCACAATGTATCTGCAAACATTTGCTAACTACCAAATGTGTTGAGTATATTCTGTATCTTTATTTATTTAGATTTTATTTGTATCCAATGTTGGATATGCCCTGTTGTTGTTTCTGAATTTCTGTGAAGTACTTTGAGCATTAGAATGGAGCCTTATAAATAAAATGTATTCTTATTATTTAACATGTTGTATTTTCAGTACATGTGCTTCTAAGCCTTCACTCTACATGATGCCATGCTTCAGGGACTCTCATCCAAATGCAGACTTTTAGTCATGTTGCTAGGGAAAATAAAGTAATTAACAGTTTCTTTGCATTTTTCATTGGATTTATTTACAGAGTTTTGACAGAGTTACTGTTGATAATAAAACCATTGTGTCCTAATTCATTTCTTTACATTTTTTTTCCTAGTTTTGTTAGAGTTTGTTATTTATTATATATGCATAGACCTATAATCCTGGTAACAAATGGTCCAGAAGGCAATTTGTTATGGAGATGCTCACTAATAAACAGCCCTGTTCAGGCCTACTAACTCACTATTTGAGTCTGTGTACCAACTGTTCTTCTTTGCATCTCAGATCATTACAGTATATTTTATAGGAGTATCTGTGGAAAAAAGAAAGTATAATTATAATGCAGGAATATGTGGCTGCTGGCCATAGTTGGTCCCCCTTACCTTTGACTTTGACACAAGTTACCTACATTTAGCTCATATTTTAAAATGAAATTAGCTAAATATAATATAGTTAGATTTATGTATTGGGAATATAAATTGCTTGATTCTAATTACTAGTTTATAAAGATTTTTTATTTAGGCATATGTTTAAAGTGTTATCATACAAAATTACATTCTCTACCTTGATGTATTCTTGATTAATTCTCAATGCTTCCCGAAATGTTATCTCAGTATTTTTTTACTTTCTGGGTCAGATAACTTAAAGATTTTTCGCCTATTCCTAAAAATGTTTTATATCACAGCTTTTCGACTATACTCTTTAAAACATTGTTGCAACATTATTATGTATATTGTAAAAATTCCTGAGGTGAGCTGTTCACACATAAGAGATTTGGTTGGAGGGGAATCAGAGTTGCGGAAATTAAATAAGAACAAAGAACCTAACAGTTGTATTAATGTATTTTGATTTCCCTGCTCAATAATGCTGGTCTTATTTATACAGCGTGGCAACCCAGATGTTTACTTATAAAGCATTAGATAGATAGATAGATAGATAGATAGATAGATAGATAGATAGATAGATAGATAGATAGATAGATAGATAGATAGATAGATAGATAGATAGACATTAACCTTACAAAAAGAGAATTGTCATTCTTAAAACAATTACATACAGCATTAACTCTTTGAGAGCTGAATATTTTGTTTTTCCAAAAACCTCAGTTTTCTTAAAAGCACACAAAGCAATGGTTTTACCCATAAATCAACATAAACCATCTGTGGCGTCTGTCAACACCTGTTTAGTGTCCCTGGCAGCAGTGGGAGGGCGGTGGGCAGCTCGATGGTCAGAAGGAATATGTGGTGGGCCAGCTACCTGGCTGTCTTTGCACATCAGGTGGGTGACGGTGGCAGTCGCAGTGTGACACAATCTGGTTTGTACCTGTTGTCATCGGACATTATGGTCCTCCCAGCTGGAAACTGGGCAACATGATCAGCAACGTGATCAGCTGAGGCTGGTACCTCAGTTTCATTTTTCAATTTCCATCTCCAGATCAATGCAGTCCAACAAGTCACAGTCCGATTCAGCGATAACACACAAAATGTCATCCATGGAGTATGTGATGAAGACCATGGAGCGGCTGCTGCTTCACCACCTGAGGCCACAGGTCCAACACGCCCTCGACCCCCTCTGCAGTTCGCATACCAGGAGAAGGTGGGAGCAGAAGATGCCATCATCTATATGCTACATCGATCCCTCTCCCACTTGGACAGAGGCAGTGGCGCTGTAAGAATTATGTTTCTAGACTTCTCTAGCGCCTTCAACACCATCCAACCTCTGCTCCTTAGGGACAAGCTGACAGAGATGGGAGTAGGTTCATACCTGGTGGCATGGATCGTGGATTATCTTACAAACAGACCTCAGTATGTGAGTCTCAGGAATTGCAGATCTGACATTGTGGTCAGCAACACAGGAGCGCCACAGGGGACTGTACTTTCTCCGGTCCTATTCAGCCTATATACATCGGACTTCCAATATAACTCGGAGTCCTGCCACGTGCAAAAGTTTGCTGACGACACTGCTATCGTGGGCTGCATCAGGAGTGGGCAGGAGGAGGAGTATAGAAACCTCATCAAGGACTTTGTTAAATGGTGCGACTTAAACCACCTACAACTGAACACCAGCAAAACCAAGGAACTGGTGGTGGATTTTAGGAGACCCAGGCCCCTCATGGACCCCGTGATCATCAGAGGTGACTGTGTGCAGAGGGTGCAGACCTATAAATACCTAGGAGTGCAGCTGGACGATAAATTAGACTGGACTGCCAATACTGATTCTCTGTGCAAGAAAGGACAGAGCCGCCTGTACTTCCTTAGAAGACTGGCATCCTTCAACATCTGCAGTAAGATGCTGCAGATGTTCTATCAGATGGTTGTGGCGAGTGCCCTCTTCTACCCAGTGGTGTGCTGGGGAGGCAGCATTAAGAAGAAGGATGCCTCATGCCTGGACAAACTGGTGAGGAAGGCAGGCTCTATTGTTGGCATAGAGCTGGACGGTTTGACATCCGTAGCAGAGCAACGGGCACTCAGCAGGGTCCTATCAATTATGGAGAATCCACTACATCCATTAAACAGTATCATCTCCAGACAGAGGAGCAGTTTCAGCGACAGACTGCTGTCACTGTCCTGCTCCACTGACAGACTGAGAAGATCATTCCGCCCCCAAACTATGCGACTCTTCAATTCCACCAGAGGGGGTAAATGTTGAACATTATTCAAGTTATTGTCTGTTTTTTTTTACCTGCATTTTTTATTACTCTTTAATTTAATATTTTTTGCTGCTGGAATATGTGAATTTCCCCCTGGGATTAATAAAGTATCTATCTATCTATCTATCTATCTATCTATCTATCTATCTATCTATCTATCTATCTATCTATCTATCTATCTATCTATCTATTTTGCTTTGCACATTCACTTTGGTCATTCACCAGATGTCGATGCCATTTTAGAGGTTGTTTGCTCTTTGCTGCTCATCTACATGCAGGGAATCAAGGTCAGAATAGCAAAGCTAATGTTCCTTCTAGCAAAGAGAGTTGAAGTAAAACATACATTTTGTCATCTATTATAGCTGATTACCATCCTCTACCTCTGAATTTCGACAAAAGTCAACATCTGCCCTGAAAAATTTAATGGAGACAGATTACAGAAATTATGCTGCCATTTCAGTTATTACTTTGATTTTAGAGAAACATGGATTATTGAAGCAAACATTATTAGACAGCCATATATCCATTAGTCTTCTAACCTGGTTATCTAGGTCAGGGTCTCAGGGACCTGGTGCCTACTCTAGCAGCACTTGAGCACAGGGTTAGAACCAACTCTGGGAAAGACACCAGTTCTGTCTGAGCAAGCTTACACACATTTAGTCCTACAAAGCAATTTTATATTTGCCAATTAACCAAACAAGCACAAGTTTGGGGTCTAGGAGGAAAACAAGCATTTAACAGTAATCATACAGGTTTCAGGCTCTCTGCCATTCCATCATGAATGACTAAACATCATTTTAATCTTAAGATCTCTAGGCCTGATATCTTATGCTTGCTTCCTTTTTTTTTTACTACAGATCTCTCTTAATGCAGAGGCTCCATCTGGGTGTGTTTTATTTGCAGGGTCGGACAACTCCATATAAGGATGTCAGTCTGGCTTCAATTATTAGATCTGACTTAAACATCAATGGCTGTTGTCATTTGTGGGTGTGGCTCTAAAACTTACTGTATAACATAATCCAGTCTTATCCTAAACACAGTTTTTTATTGCTGTTGGTGACTGTAATATCTGCATTTAGTGTGATTCTAACACCACATGCTAGCAAAATGGTTGAGTTCTTCAAAATCATCCACAGCAAAAAAAAATAACAAAAACTGTTCACTCTAGGTGAGCCTGACCCTAGGAAATTGGGGGGCTTCGGCCTTCAAGGTCCCAAACTGAAAGAAGAATTAGTAATGTTCCAAAATATATCAAGAATATCAAATATCAACAAATATGCTTCAGAAGAGGGAGAGCCATAAAACTCTGGCATGAAGAGACAAGTCCCACAAGGAATTTTTATAAACAAAGATATTTATTGACAACAATAATAAATGGCAAAAGGCACAAAAAAAGAGCAACAAACAGTTGCTTAAAACCCAATCCAGAGCATGCAAGTTCCAAAATGTAATCCAGAAGAATAGACCAAAAAACAGAAAAGCAGTGATATGTGCACAGCTTACTTTCAAAATACATTAATTGATCTGCAAGGAACTCACTATCCCAACCTGCTTTTAAAGCCTGGGGTGCGGTCCTTTAGCAGTAAAGTAAAGGTGGTCCTGACTCTTGGGGATCCACTGACAAAATACAAGGAACATAACAGGACACAGTCACACACATAGAAACGAAATATTAATTAAATGAAAAATATATCTAAAAATTACAAAACCAGTAATATAATAAACAACTTTACTAAATAATAAATGGACAGAACAATATTAGCAGAAACAACTGTAACAAATGAACAATACTGAAAATTGAATGAGAAAGACAGAATATGATGGATGGGTTATAGATTAGATGTGACATATGTACAGATAAAGAAAAAATGTTATTTGTCCTGCAATCTAAAATATAAAATAAAAGCACCTTTGGAAAAATAAATTAATATGTATCGTCCCTCATGTAGATCCAGAATGTAATCATCGGTCAAGTTGTAAAATAGGAATCACTGTTCTGGGAAAATGTACCTGAACATTTACAGTCAAATCCATGAGGATATAGACAGCACTTGTATATTTCTAAGAGTGGAAGCAAAACATAACAACATTATTCAAATTTTTCAAGTGGACCTGGCCAGCATACAAGCTCAGAAGGTTCTAAGTCAAACCTGACAGTAATGATCACTGAATGAGAGACTTGCGCAAGTAAGGTGTACTTGTCTGTTCAAAATACTACCTTATGAGGCAATGGAGAATTGCTTGGAAGTATTTCAGATTAAATTATTCATAATCTCTGGGAAACATTAAGAGATATGCCTGAGTCTAGATCAGGGGTGTCAAACGTACGGCCCGCGGGCCAAAACCGGCCCACTAGGGGGTTCAATCCGGCCCACTGGATGAATTTTGAAAGTAAAAAAATTAATAAAAGACACGAACTCGAAATTCGTAATAAAATGCAATTCCTAAATCATCCGCTAGGGTGTTAGTCAGATGAGAGGGGCGCACTGTGTTAATCTAAGGGGAGGGGTGCACTGTTTTAATTAGAGTAAAAGAAGCAACAACTCTGTCACTCTGTAGGCTACCTTATTTTCTACTCACCTTGACACCCTCATTAGCCAAAATGTCTTTGTCAAAAAGGAGAAAAGTGGATACCGAGTGTAGGGTTTTCCAAGAGAAATGGACCACTTCCTATTTATTCACAGAGATAAATGGGAAACCTGTGTGCTTGGTGTGTAATCAACAAGTGTCGGTGCTCAAGGAATATAATATTCGGCGCCACTATGAGACTCATCATGGTGGAAAATACGACATCTTGCAAGGACGACTGAGGAGAGAGAAGATAAATGAATTGCTGGTGGGTCTGAGAAAACAGCAGTCAATTTTCACTCGGAGCCGAGAGGTCAGTGAAGCAGCAGTAAAAGCCACCTACGTAATTGCTAACGAAATAGCATTAGCATCAAAGCCGTATTCCGACGGTGAGTTCGTTAAAAGATGCATGATGAAGGCTGCAGAACTCGTGTGTCCTGAGAAGCGACAAGCATTTGCCAACATTAGTCTGACGAGAAACACTATGGCAGAGAGGATATCGGAACTATCCGGCTGATTTAGACAGGCAGTTGAAACACAAGGTCAAGTCATTTCTTGCATTTTCTGTTGCAATTGATGAGAGCACTGACATTATAGACGTTGCTCAACTGGCCATATTTATTCGTGGAGTTGATGACACATTGACCGTCACTGAGGAGTTCCTTGAGTTGGTGCCTATGAGTGACACCACAACAGCTGAGGACATTTTCGGCTCTGTGGTTGGCGCGCTGGACAGAGTCGGGGTGGACTGGTCCCGCGCCGTCAGCCTGGCTACAGATGGCGCGCCATCAATGATCGGAAGAAAAGCAGGTGTTGTGACAAAATTCAGAGAGAAAGTACAAGCCGCTAATGGAGGAGATGGTTTCTGGACATTTCACTGTATTTTGCACCAGGAGGCATTGTGATGCAAGTCGTTAAAAATGGATCACGTCATGGAGGTGGTTGTCCGAACTGTTAATTTCATCCGAGGCAGAGGCCTGAATCATCGTCAGGTTGACTGCCTTCTCAGTGACAATCACGTTACTAATACCCTGCCATACTACACTGAAGTAAGGTGGTTAAGCAGAGGTGCTGTGCTGAGGCGTTTCTTTGATCTACGCGAGGAAAAAGGACAGTTCATGGAGAAAAAAGGAAATCCAGTGATGGAATTACAATGTCAGGAATGGCTGCAGGACCTTGCATTTCTGGTGGATATTACAGAGCACTTGAATATTCTGAACAAAATGTTGCAAGGCCGCAAAAAAGTTGTCACACAGTTTTATGACAGCATATGTGCATTCAAGTTGAAGCTGACTTTGTGGGAGACACAGCTGTCAAGTGGTGACCCTGCACATTTCCCTTGCCTAAGAGAGGTATGTGCAGCAGGCATTAATGCTGACATGAAACGGTATAAAGACAAGATTGCAGGATTGCTGTGTGAGTTTGAGAAACGGTTTCAGATCTTTGGTGAACTCGAGAAAGAATTTGCAGTTTTTCGCTCACCCTTCACAGTCAAAGCTTCTGATGTCCCTGTCGACATCCAACTAGAGATAATTGATTTGCAATGTGATGCAGATTTGAAGGGCAAGTTTGCCTCAGTGGGCTTGGACACATTTTATCAATATCTCTTGCCAGGGTACCCCAAATTAACAGCCCTGGCTGCAAAAATTTTGTGCATTTTTGGGACAACCTACCTTTGTGAACAAGTTTTCTCAGTAATGAACATCAATAAAACAAAATTGCGCTCAAGGCTCACAAACAAGCACTTAGATGACATTCTGAGATTGGCTACTAGTCAGGACATGACACCTGATATTGATGCACTTGTGCAGACCAAAAGATGCCAAGTTTCAGGAGCAAAAACAAAGTAGTCTAGATGTGACTAACTCCTTTACAATATTGCTTCAGACACCGATTGCACTTAAAGAATTCAGTTCTGTAAAAATGAATTCTTGCTGTAGAAATAGTTAAAAAATGTTAAATTTAATGTAAGTTAACAGCTTCACTACAAAAGAGTTTGGTTTGGTGGAATCCTATTGTTCATGTAATGCCATAAATTTTAAGGTGCAGTACTATATTTTTCAGTTCCAAATACCTCTGACTTAAAGTTTTGTTTGTATTTGTGCAAACACTTGTTTTAAGAAATCTGAGGTTGTTTATATGTTTTGATATGTTGATATGTTTTGTAAAACATTTCATTAAATATGAAGATTTTCTAATGTACTTGTACTTCTTTGCACGAAAACAAAGGGAAAAAACATGGACTTACTATTATTTATAGGTAATTATGTTATGAATACTGCTCCGGCCCACTTGACATCTAATTAGGCTGTATGTGGTCCCTGAACCAAAATGAGTTTGACACCCCTGGTCTAGATGGATAAAAAGTAGTCTTTCGCACAATGCCTCAAAAAATGCCATTGGAGAACAGCAAAGGAGGAGAGAATTGGAATTCCCATTAAGGGAAAATCACAAAGGCTCTGAGACAGAACAAACTCTACCGACATTAAAGAGGGAACTAACACAGCACTCCTAGCTTTCTTGTTGCAAACCATACCTATTCATTACACTTCTTATTTACAGTAAAAAATATTCAAAGTAACACGCTTTGTTATCAGGGCAAATCAAATCTTATTGAGTGAACTGATGCTTTTCGACTTCAGAATTCATTAAAAGTATTATGCTAAGCCAATTAACTAAAAAAATGAGCTGATGATCTGATGTATTGACAAAACAAGAGTGTAATTAAAAGAGTGGCCAAGGTATATATTGAAGTTTAAAGTTATATCCCAAAGGTGAAATCCTCAGTGACAGACCTGAAGCTAGATGCTTGTACTTACTACAATATGCCAATTTGTAAAGAATAGTGAACTCGATAACACAGCTATAACAAACCTCATACACTCAAATGTCATTCATAGTTTGTAGAAATTGGCTCATAATGCAACTCTACTCCAAATAGCTTAATCTACATCATCCCAGAGTTTCTCAGTTTAAATAAGATCTGATTAAGCTAAACTGACTTTCATTTTCTTGGATTCCTTGGTTTATGGCTTGAAGTATATTTGTTCTAGATTAAAAGAACAATTCTACAATGAAGGAATGGATTCATTGGCACCCAAATGGTTCTATGCTCATACCAAATCACTGCCTTCACACAATTATTCAAACACTACCATCATACACTAATAACACTGGTCTACAAAAAAATATTTTTTGTTTGCTACTGGGAACTTCAGATCAGCTCTTCATTAAGTTTTTTTACACCGATTTCATATATGAAATAGGAATTAAGCCGCACGTCAGGTTTTTGAAATACACATCATTGATGTTTTGACACTTTTGAATATCAATATAATATATCAACACGATATCTGGAGTTTGAACTGTGTCCCACCAAAATTGTTTTGATGTGTTAATTCTGAAAACAAACCAGAAGACAACACCAGAGACACATTAAAGCATATTTATGTCAATGTGTCAGCGTGCCCAAAAATGTTGGAGGCACTCGCTTTTGTGCTTGTACTGCACATATGTCTCTCTTTGCAAGAACCAACAGTAGTCACCCATC
The DNA here is from genome assembly GCF_900747795.2 of Erpetoichthys calabaricus. Taxonomy (NCBI): domain Eukaryota; kingdom Metazoa; phylum Chordata; class Cladistia; order Polypteriformes; family Polypteridae; genus Erpetoichthys; species Erpetoichthys calabaricus. The sequence continues at coordinate 189,662,330 of NC_041399.2, forward strand.
ATGCTCGGAGTGAATTTTCCCCGATATCAGTTTTCCATCACCTTTATATCTTGATGAAATCTTTCCCCATACTCATCTCTGACATCACTTAGATTTGGTGGAAAAAAGTCGAGATGAGAATGTAAAAAATGCGTCTTCAGTGACATTCTGGCTCCCGTAAGTTAATATACTTTCAGCATATTCTCCACAAGCTCAGTATTATTCTCTGCTCTGTGACTGTCAAGAAAATTCTGGACAACCTGCACGAATGAGGGTGCTGATTCAGTGGGCTTCTGTTTCATTTTGAACTCATCGTCAAGCATCAGTTCACGGATTTCAGGGCCAAAAAAAAACACCTTCCTTAATTTTGGCTTCACTTTTCTTGAGACCAAACTTATTTCTTAAATGTTGAAACGCATCGCCTTTACTGTCCAGTCACCCTAGTTCTCCAAGACCTGGGACATCATAACTAAAAGATGGGACGTGCTGAACGAAAACGGTTTTCAGATTTGGAGTCAGCAAGTGAAATTTGTTAAAGTACAGGTGAAAGAATCCCAGTAGCAAAATGATTGTTGACCAGTGTAATGACATATTTGAAAAATGTATCCATGGGATCTTTGCTATTATGTGGACCAGTCAATATGTTTCCATTATGCAGTGTGGTTGTACCTTACTAATTGTACTGGCTGTGTTGTTGAATTTCATACACTGGTTATAACAAGGAAAAGGGTTTTGTATTCTGATGTGCCTCTTCAAAGATCCCTTCATTTCTCAGTTGTTAGTTGGCAAATTATAGGTAGCTTTGTTAAGCCTCAGTCAGGTATGATTAGTAATAATGTTTTTGATCACCATTGAATGGAATTTTTTTTGTATTGGTTCATCTTCTATACACCCATAACACTGCAGCAAATCTACTGCTGCTAGAACCTGTATCCAGGGGCATCTGGAGCCCAGTTTCATGACTTTCTAAAAATTATAGTATAATTTTGTCTGTTCTCCTCCTGCACACGCACCTGTATCCACCCACACGCACACACACACACACACATACACATACACATATAATTTGATGGTACCTGCCCTCATGAATTAAAATAGGATTGACTTCATACATAATGAAGTCACGATTAAGAAACAAGGTATTTATAGCCCTCAAAGTATAAGGCGAGTTCACACACGGATAAAACGCGTGCCGAAAGAACTCTCTCAGTCCAAAAGTTCGTTTTAAAAATTTTAGTGAAAATTAAAAGCAAATAATCCACACAAGAATAAAGAAAAAAGTAGTTACACACATAAAATAAAAGGCAAAAAAAAGGAAAAATGTATCTTTTCTAAACTTAGCTTTACTTGAGAAACATTAGTTATTTTTTATACTTAAGATTCTTAATGTCTTATATATTTAAAGATTCTTAGCTTCTTCTTCTGTACGTTTTAAACGTACGGCGCAGCACTTAAATTAAGTGCGTTTGTCTTACATGTTACTTAACACACACAAAAGGCACATAGGCACGGTTTAAAACCATGTGCCCTCTACACCTTACACATGGCAAGGCTGGCCACTAACTGAAAATAATGTCTAGTCAGAGCTGTTAGAAATGGCTAGAATATACCAATTCAATTCTACTTGTGGAGGTTATAGGAACCTCCCATAGATTATGCATTGTCATTTAGTAAAACATTTATGAATCTTATATACTAAGGAAATGGCTCTTACAGTATTAGTACATTATTAAGTAACCATTGGATAATGTGAACGAGTGGAAGTACACTCGTAATGTCAAGGAAGTGTTGGGGTGTTAGCCAGGTCACGCCTTTTACTCCAAATGAATTCAAATAAAAAGTAAATTGAAATACACTAAAGAGGAATCTTTGTGGCGTCTTTAATGAATATCAATCATGTCGTCTTCTAGAGCTCCTTGCTGTTCGCTATTCGGGCCTTATACGTCATTCTCCTTAGGGGCTGAGTCAGTTGCCTTCTGTGGGTGACAGAAGAGACAAGAATGTTGGCAACTGTGCCCCCTCTCACCCTGGGATGGTATCGCTTACCTCTGTGTGACAATATATTATAAATAGATTATAAACATACTGTATTGTGCTGTAAAGTATAAAGCAAATTAAGAACAAAATTGGGAGAGTTTTGTGTCACAAGGGACATCATATAATTATAGATGAAATGTGCAGTAACTACCTATAAAGTATTGCATTTTCTTTACAGTTTTTGTGTACTTTGTTGTGAGGATTAATAGTTAAAATAAGGCACTCATGTGGAGCAGCACTTTGAAGGATTCACCAGTTATTATAAGAGTGCCCTCTGATTACAATTAAATAGTGCATTTATGCCAATGATTGGAAATATAGTTGTGAAATTGTATCTTAAACAACTTCTTTGTGTTTTAGTAATTCATACTTTTGAAATGTTACATTTTAGTGAGAAAAATCGACATCCTGGGAAGGAAAACATATGAATTAAAATATATATTGTGCGATACAGCCCAGACACAGACAGACGGACACTGTTTAAAGTCCAACACACGTTTATGTACAATATTTAAGTGAAGCACAACGCAGTGCCACAACACCAATCACCCCAATAGTCCAGGCCAACATGAATGCCTTTCGTCTCTTCAGGCCGCCTTTTTCCTCTCCCAGACCTCGTCCTCTTCCACCCGACTCCAGCCTTGAATGTAGGGAGGCAGCCCCTTTTATTGTCCCCCGGATATACTCCAGGTGTGCTCCGGCAATCTTCCACCGATACGCCCCAGTGTGGCGGAAGTGCCGGCTGCATCCCCCGGAAGCACTCCGGGTGTCCCTGCTCCTCTTCCCCCCAGCACTTCCTGGTGTGGCGGAAATACTGAGGTCCAGGGCTCTCCAGGCATTGAGGCGCCCCCTGGCGGTGACCACGGGCCCCTACAGGGTTGAGCTTCAAAGCTCTGTACCCGAGGCCCCCACAGCAACCAGGGCGGATGCCCCCTTGTGGTCTGGAGGAGGCGTGAGCCCTCCTCTGGTCCTCTTGGGCATCCCGGCTGGGTACCATCCCCCAGCCGCATGCCACAATATTAATATTTTATAAAGGAAAATCAATAGAGGCAAGCCAATACAGAAATTCTCTGACTTCACAGAAAAAGTTATTTATTTAAATTTTACTCTTTAGTACTTTGTATTATCCTACTTTAATTTTAAATGCGAATATCATCTTAATGTTGAAGGTATCATTCTTTTTATCATGCATGTCCGCAGCACTTTGTTTTCAGAGACACCTCCTAGAATGTCTATTTATATTGAATCTTTTCACCTGCAGATGGCACTGTCATGCAGTCACGTTCCCACTCTTCTAAACTTTTGACAAATAGAATTTGCATTCAGCACAGTGCCTATAATTTTATCTTTAGAAAATGTCGTACAGCTCAATGGGAAGTCATTACCCATTCTGTATTTAATACATCCTCATTTATTGTACATTAATGTATAACCAGAAAAAAGACTGATTGACTAAGGTACATGTCATTAATTAACACACTTCTGGAGATGCAGGAATAAGCCGGGAGCTGTGGTTTATGTAATTTTTTTTTAAGAAGGGGGAAAAATTGAATAGAATTTCTCTTTAAATAAGTTAATGATTTAGTAATCACTGATTTCTAAAGGTTTTTCCAGAGTCTCAAGAAAATGCCTAAACTTAAATGTTTGTTACAGATTCCCTAAATCATTTAGCAAAACGGTTAATCATGTAACTGTTGTTGCTGAAGTGTCAGACTTCTATTTGCAGTTACACAGTAATAGGTTGTACTGACTGCCATTTTTTTCACACAGCTTAATAATGTGTTAATTTGTTAACAGTTGAAACTCTTCAGCTTTAAACAGAGGTTCCCCAAGAAGAGATAGCTAGTTATGTTGCAGCTAGTATAGAACATATAAGTGTTGGCTATAACATATGGAAAACAAGACATACAGATATCTTATGATATGATGAATTCTTTCTTACAAAGGATTCATAGCTTTCAAGAGTAAATAAGGTGTAGAAGCATGCACCGCCTCATGAAACCAGTTATACAATGGATTAAAAAAAATTTAGACCCCTTCACTACACCCCAATAGCATGATGATGTCACCACTAGGCTTCACCTATAGGGATGACATTAGGCAGGTGATGAGGAGATGCTGGTCTTTGCAAGACACAGTGCTTGGAATTTTGTCCTAACAGTTCAGTTATTGTCTCATCAAACCAGAGAATCTTCTTCCTGGTGATCTCTTTAAATGCCATGAGGCACACTCCAAGACGGTTGTCACATGCGTCTGATTGATGGAGTGCTGCTGAGATCGTCATCCTTCTGACATGTTCTCACAACTTTAAAGAAAGCTTCCAAAGCTCTGTTACAGTCACCATTAAGTTCCTGGTTACCTCCCTTTCCAAGGTCTCTCTTGCCTGGTTACTCATGGTTCCAAACTTATTCCATTTCACAATTATTGAGACCACTATGCTCCTGATAACACTAAAAGCTTCTGAAATCTACTGAGTTACTTTGAAGCTTGCTTTTTGACCTGATATGTACAGTATTATGAATTGTGGGGCCCTACATACACAGGTGTCTGCCTTTCTAAATGATGTCCAATCAATTCAGTTTGCCAAAGGTGGACTCCAATCAAGTTCTGGACACATCTCATGGATACTTAAAGCAAATAGGAATCACGTGACCACAATCATGAGTGACTCAACAAAAGGTCTAAGTACATATTTGAATGAGAGGTTTCAGGTTTTTAAAATTAAATCAGGTGTTTAAAATTAAATCTAAAACTCAATGAAGTGTGTAGAAAGCAAACCAGTCTAAATACTTTCTGAATCCACTCTATTGCACAATAAGGATGATCCTTGGACTCTATAAATAATCAGCCTCTATGACAAGTGTCATAGTCTTGGAATGGCCAAATGGGGGAGGCAGCTTGATGGATGAGGTCTCCAGGACTCTAAATATATCCAAATCTTCTTATGTGATATCATCTACTAAATTCTGCTCCATACTTCTAAACTTTTTATTTTTATACTATATTGAGGATTTGTTCTAATCTGTGTATTGTATTGTATTGACCCCCTTCTTTTTGACACCCACTGCACGCCCAACCTAACTGGAAAGGGGTCTCTCTTTGAACTGCCTTTCCCAAGGTTTCTCCCATTTTTCCCTACAAGGTTTTTTTGGGAGTTTTTCCCTGTCTTCTTAGAGAGTCATGGCTGGGGGGCTGTCAAGAGGCAGGGCCTGTTAAAGCCCATTGCGGCACTTCTTGTGTGATTTTGGGCTATACAAAAATAAACTGTATTGTATTGTATAGTCTCCAATTAGTCAGTGCTGCTGCCTGACAACTAAGCATTACTGGACTTTAAGACCAGCCAAATTACTGTCTTCATGTAGGTTGAACATTTTCACCATGGTTTAGTGTGTTTCTTTTTTCTAGTAACTGATTCCAGACATGGGTGCATTAGGATAAACTGGCCAGTCCAAGCTGGCTGTCTGAATAAGATGGACAAGGTTTGCTATCTGTCTTGCACATAATACTGCAAAGATAGACTCTAGCCTTCTGCAACCCTAAATAAATTCAGTAATTAATGGATGGAGATCAAATCATAGCAGGTGGCAGAGGTGGTAACCAGCCTCTAGGAACCAAAGCTGGTGTCATTATAGATATTAGGGAATTTACTGACAGAACACTGGGACTGCAGGAGGATGACATGGTGTGGTGGCTTCAATATTTTATTGAGAAGACTTAATGGCAGACGTGAGAGTAACCTTTGGCCACGTTTAAGGAGCTCCTTTCTACCAGAGTTGTATAAACCTAGAGTAAAAGGCAAAGGGAAGAAGAATACATTGCATAGAGTAAGGAAATAAGTAATCTCCGAATGACAGTGTGAGAAAGATGGAAGGAAGAATCGACATGCTTTTAAGACAGTGAAGGCACCTAGCAACTGTTAGTATCACCAAACAGATCATTAGTGTTTAACCATTTTTTTGTTGATGTATGTATTTCTTAACCCTTCCTTATATGTTTTTCTAATAATAACCTTTTTTGCACAGTATCTGTAATCAGGCAAATGTAATCATATACATGTAGATGCCTGATACTGCCAAATAAGGGTTCTTTTAGAACAATACAGTAATAATTACCACTTTATGCGTTAGTAGAATTATGATCACTGGTACAGAACTTCACTCTTACTTTTGTCTATGGTATACACAAATGCCACTGGTCATGTGTGAAAGTTACAATGTGAAAGAATTGTGAAGCGGAGTTGCATAGTGCACTATAATCACAGGCCTGTGCTGAGCTAAAATGACCAGAGGTTGTTAATGCAGAGGCTAACAGTTAGGTAGAAACAAAAATGAGGGACGCAATTCATTTCAGGGTGAAAAGGGTGTAGACTAAAAACTAATTTTTGGACAGATCAGGTATTTTACCTAAAAATTCAATGTAATGTAAATCCATCCATCCATCTAGCCTAACCCAGCATGCATCAGGAGCAAGGCAGGAACAATCCCTTGACAAGGTGCCAATGGCAGCGTGAACTCACTTACACACATTAGAACATTAGAAAAATCTAGATGAGAACAGGCCTTTCTTCTTAACAAAGCTCCACTTAATTCTTCCAAAATAATATCACGTCGAGTTTTGAAGGTCCCTGAAGTGCTGCCGTCTGCCAGACTACTTGGTTATTTATTCCATGTGTCTATGGTTTGCTGTGTAAAGAAAAGTGTCCTAATGTTTGTGTGAAATTTACCCTTAACAAGTTTCCAACTGTGTCCACTGTGCTAATTCCCTTCATAGTTTTAAACATTTCAATCATATCATCTTTTAATCTCCTTATGGCTTAAAGTGAAAAGGCTCAGCTCATTTAATGTTTCCTAATAACTCATCCCCTGCACTCCTGGAGTCAGCCTATTTGCTCTTCTCTGGACTTTTTCTAGCACTGCTATGTCCTTATTGTGGCCTGGAGACTGAAAATCCACACGGTACCACAGATGAGGTCTAACCAGTGTGTTATAAAGCTTGAGCATATGTTTCTTTGTACTTACTCTACACATCATGCTATATAACCTAATATTATGTTAGCCTTCTTAATGGGTTCTGAACACTGTAACATACACACACACACACACACATACATCAATGTCTTTGCACTGTTGGAAGAAACCCGAGCACCCGGATGAAACTCATGGGAACAACAGGGAGAGGTGACATGAACCCTAGCCTCCTTACTGCAAGGCAGCATCACTACCACTTCATTATCATGCCAGCCAATGTAATGTAAACATCATTAAAAACTTTCATTTGATAAATCTGCATAAAATCATTGCATTTCTCCCCTTCTTGGCCTAAGTTAACTGAGAAACAGTGGTGCCTCTAGCACATTTTCAACACGTGGGTCAGATGAGGGCCAGAACAATTTTGGAGGGGTCACAGCAGAATCTGTAGCATACCTAAGTTGAATGTATGCAGGTGTCTAGTTGAACTGATGTCAAAAATATTTGTCATTAATTAACATGTTCAGTGTCAATTTAAATGGATTATTAAGTTCAATTAAATAAATAAATTGTAGAAATTAATTTAGAGTGAAACATTAATGGCCATTGTAACTTAAATTCAAATTAGCATTAGATTAAATAATTGTATTCAAATATAAATTTAATTATGAATGCTAAATAACAGGCATACTCTAAAAAATCTATTTAATTTATACTTTGTTTATATCAAACCAAATAACATGATCATACATTCTTTTCATTAACACAATATCCAATCATCTCCTGTTTCGGTATTTAAGCTTATTTATCAAATTTATGTATTCTCCTGTTATGGAGCTTTTTCGCAAATACATACATAAATTCCCCAATATTATTTACCTTTGCCCACTATGACTAAGTATGTAACACTTCCAAATTGCCCATTCTTTCATTACTCAGTGTATATTGTAAGTAAGTCTCTGCAAACTTTAGAACTGAAAAACTACCCTCACGAGCTGTAATGTTAACAGCCACTGTATGTGTAATCTTAAAAACTTGTGAAAAATATTCTTATTAGGCTTAAGAAAAAGATTGAGTAAATGTGTGTTTTAAAGCATACTGTTCGTGTTTCTCTCAAGTATTATCTGCTCTGCTCTGTCTTTTGACTTTTCCTCTTGTTAAATCTACTCATTCTCCTTGTCTTCCCTTGTCTTTGCAGTTTTCTTAGTAAAAAACATCAGGATACGTACAAACCTTTTTTAATTTTGTTGTTTGTTTTAGCTTTGTGTGTTCATAAATTCAATAAAAGTGTTAAATATAATGTACACACATCACAATCCACTACAAATACACATGTTTTAACTTCAATGTCATTAAATGTCTTTTTAAACTTTTGATAAAGATGGATTTTTTTTATTAGCGCTACATTTTGAACTGCAGTCAATTTTGAAAAAGTGGAGGGCCAACTAATTTGTCAGGCTAAAGATCAACAATGTTTAACATCTACGGGCTACATTTTAACAATATGGTGTGACGATGCGGGTTCAGCTCCATGCTCCCCTCTTCTGTTAGGGAGCCTTTGAACCCAACACCGTCGGTAATGTCACCGATGAGCTAGACAGTGAGGCAATTACAATGAACAAGGGGATGGTTTAAAATGCAAAGTGCTCAGAAAGTTCAACCTGCCTCAGGAGCTGCTCATCCAATTTTACTCTGCAGTAATCCAGTCTGTTCTCTGTTCATCTATCACAGTCTGGTTTGGCTCAGCCACAAAACAGGACAGGAACAGACTTCAACGGACAGTCAGGATTGCAGAAAAAATCATTGGTGTTGATCTGCCCTCCATTCAAGACTTATACAGATCTCGAGTCAGGAAACGGGCAGAAAACATCATTGCAGACCCATCACTCCCTGGTTACAACCTTTTTCAACTTCTTCCCTCTGGTAGGCGCTACAGAGCACTGTACGCCAAAACTACCAGACATGTGAACAGTTTCTTTCCTCAGGCCATCACTCTCATGAACACTTAAGTCAATCTCACAGCATCAGGGACAATACTAGGTAAAACCGGAGTCCAATTCCTTGTATGTGTACATATACTTGGCCAATAAAGCTGATTCTGATTCTGATTCTGATTCTGATTCTGATTCTGACAATCAAAACAAAAGTGCAACTGTGCAAAGTTCAAGTCAATAAATAATCCTTAAAACATGTGGAAGTTCAAATCAATAAATAGAAAAACTCTTCTAAAAACCACGAGGTAAAATGTCACAGGAAGTAATGTTAAAACCACAAGCCCGGTGTCTTCTGCTTCCATGGCGGCTCCCCTGCTACGCCCATCTGGTCTGCTCTACAGGAGAGTCGCCTACCTGCAAGATCAGCTGCCCTTCAACCTAGTCCGGTAGCCCTCCGTTCCTTGGCTTCGTCGGGCTCCCAACCGGACCAAGACTTTGGATCATTCCCCAGTGGTCAAGGCGCTCACACTGAGGCTACACCAGTTCAAAGCCTCAACGACTCCCGCTGCCTTCTACGGTCAATAATAATAATAATTCATTACATTTATATAGCGCTTTTCTCAATACTCAAAGCGCTATCCACACAGGGAGGAACCGGGAAGCGAACCCACAATCTTCCACAGTCTCCTTACTGCAAAGCAGTAGCACTACCACTGCGCCACCTGTGAGGTCAAGTCGATTCCTCCACTGGTCACTCCAGCTACTTAGTCGCACAGTTGGAGCGACCGCTTTCTCAGTCCCACTGAGTGTCGGCCAAACACTCCCCACTTGGGATCTCTTCCCAGCTGCCTGCTTTCTCTAATACGAGCCTGCTCTCACTCGCTCGCTCTCCTTCCTCACACCGGTTTTCTCCACCTGCTTCCTGCTACCTCCCGTTCTCTCTATCCTTCCTTTTACTTCCCTCTTTCTAACTGGCTCGCGCTTCTCTTATATGCGGAGAGGACATAGCAGCTGCAGCCCATTAGCCACAGGAACAATCACGGATGTGGGCAGTCTCTCACCTGTGCACTTAGGTGAGAAACGCCCACACCGCAGATCGCCCTGCGGCTCGCTACAGCTACCACGCCCCTTCGCTAAAACGCGAGCACGGCGATTATTTATTTAAAACCAAACGGCCTTTGCTGTAAGAGCTGTGGACCCATAACACCACATTCCACCCTCCATAAGACTCCAGTTGCATAGGAAGGCTCCACGCCACTACCAACCCTATGCAACTGGAGACCAGATCCACAGCTCGGCCACTCTACACTGCACTAAAACAATAAAAGCACTAAAACAATTAATCCCCACAATAAAACCAACCCAAGCCCCCCTTCATTAAAACAGGACATTAAAAGAATAAGAACTTTAAAAGACAAATAAAAACCAGCAATAAATAAATGTCCATAAAAAGCTCTGTCCTTTAAAAATGTCCTCCTCAGGCTCGGTACGTGGGTTCATCAAAGTCAGGCACCAATCCCGCTTGCTGCTCTGTCTCCTCTTCTGTCCTCACTGTCTAACTCATCGGTGACATTACCAACGGTGTTGGGTTCAAGAGCTCCCTAACAGGAGATGAGAGCATGTTGAAGAACCCGCATCGTCAAATATGGTAATAGCAACATACAGTATCAGAGGCAGAGCACGAGAATCTTAATGTGCCTGCCTGATGTCGATACTAAACGGCAGCAAATAATCTAACTAAATATTGTAGCATCCCAGCCAGGTTGAAGCCCCTTTTGGAGTGACTGTTGGGTACGATTGAGGGAGGGCAGAGTACAGTGCGTAGGACTAACAGCAAGGGTATGGTTAATGTGGTAAGAGTTGGGGGGCGGTACCCGGGACGGGAGGAGGGTCAAGAGGTTCATTGGAGAAGGGGCTAGAAGGTTGTGTTGTGGGGTTACAAAGTCGGCGTTTTCTTCTTTTTCTGTTTTTGTTTTTCTTTAATGGCAGCTCTCAGGACCGCAAATATGAGAGAAATATAGGAGGATGTAAATAATTCAAAGTCAAAGATGTTCATTTTTTTTTTGCTGGTACAACCCTGTGGTTTTTTTCTTCTACTTTATTGTTCAAGTAAAATTTTGTGAGCTTTACTTCATCCATCTGTTTGTTTTCTTCTTTTTCAAACCTGACGTGGAGGTCACTACAATATGTTTCTTTCTAATAACCTTACAGGGAAGAAAACTTAACATAAGGGGAAAATAGATTAAAAAATACCTCATGTACAAAAACGAAACCACCACAAGTTCACAGCATGCATAGGTCTTTTCTACTAAATTTCACTTTAGTGCAACATGAAAGAAGGGGCAAGGAGAAAAAACAAATAACGTTCTTCTATAAAAGTTTCCATGTAACGCTCATTTATAGTTTGAAAATAAATAAATGAAATATTTCTTGATATTTATGTTTCTGCTTTTGAGATTATGATTACTGGATTACACATTGGGACTTGTACTCCTTGGACTGACTTTTTAATGCAAATCCTATTTTGCGTTATTTCGTCTAGTCTACCATTTGTGCCTTTTCACTTTTATTTAAATACATTCTTGGTTTATAAAGTTTTCTTTGTAGAACTTGTCTCATCGAGTCAGAGATTTTAAAATGTCTCTCTCTCATAAGTTTTGCCCATTCTGAACTTTGGGTCTGTGTAGGCCACAATCTGCCAGTAGTGTTTAAGGAGACTGGCTGCCTGGGACAGTCCGAATGGAGAAGGTCCTGCACTGCTTTGTGGATCTTTCAGGAGTTCTTACACCATATTGGCAAATTTGCATCTCCTGGTCACAGTTATTACACACGGCACTGCTCAGCACAAACCTCACATATTTGAACCCTCACTAGCACTTTTAATTGCCAGTCCAAAGATTCAACAAGTATATAATTAAGTAGACAATTGAAGGATAAGTCTTTTGGGAGAATGTTCTTCAGATGAGACCATGATACCAATAATGTCAAGTACTAAACATCATTCAAAAGTAAGATCATCATACCAACAATTAAACATGGTGATGGAAGTGTGATCACATAGAGATCTTTTGCTTTCTCAGGACATAGAAATACCATCTGATAAAGTCGAGCTAATTTAAAGCAGAGAACCCTGAGACAGTCTTCAGCACATACCCATTTAACAGCACGATTCTTTGGCTCCTTTGTCTTTTTGCTTTGTGCTTCTGTGAGGACCACTGTGTAAATCAACCATATGCAAAAGTAACAGAACAACTGATTTCATTCCCTGTCTGGCTTTGATTTCTTAATGCTGTGCTCTTTACTGGACTAGTCATCATTATGGAGTGTATCAAAAGAAAGAAAAACAGTATATCTCAACAACACTTTACAGATAACTTCTGAATTTCTTTTGTGTTAATAAAAAGTAAAAAAAAAAATAGATTGCTACATCTTCTGCATGGCATCCTTCCCGCTGAGCACAATTTTATGTAGGTCAAAAATAAACTGGCAGACAGGCAGCAATGAGATTTTCAGCAGTAGAACAATTATCACAAAGGCATCAAAGTCAGTACAAGAAAACACACACCTACTTTCATCTGCTTTAACACTCTTAAAGGTTGTTCTAATGCACTAATAAAGCTCATATACAGTACTTATGCAATGTAAGCTGAAAAGGCATTTTTCAGTTACAGAGGTCAACAATTTGGAGAGCACATTTACTAAATATTTTTAAATTTCATACAAGGCGTATGTGTTTTTTCCTAAAACAATAGCTTATATTGTTAGATGCAACAAGAAACTAAAATCATGCCAACAACCATTATTTGCATTTTCTCAGGCAGGCTAGTTCAAAATGGCATATGAGTTTTTTGGATTTTAACAAATATACTAATTTGTTATGTTGTTTGTCACCTTACTAATTGCAGTCTTTTTCTTACCCTTCTCTTATGCCTTTATCTGTTCTATATCAGCCTTAATATACATATTTTCAACCTTTATTGCCTCATGTCCAAACCACTTTAACCTGTTACTCTGCACTGCACAATATATTGCTTACATAACAATCCTTTCCTAGACTTCCACACTTGTCTTCATCTCTCTCAGGGTAACACATGTAGCAGATCAATTGCATCTCAATAAAACAGACTTTTGTTTAAGTTCAAAGTCTACAAGGCTATAAATCTGTGTTACTAACTGAACACTAAAGGTGTCTTCACACATAGCTCAATTAGTGCTTTTTTTCAAACTCTGGTAGTAGTCTGGTTCGTTTAGGTAGCTGTGAACATGCAATTTGCATTCAAGTGTGGATCAACAAAACTGGATCGAGACGGTGGTTCCAGTATGGGAGAGGTTTGTGTAAGTTTTGACTGATATAACTGTAAGAAATACTGTGCATTATGAGATTCATTCCAGGTGTTAAATAGGCAATGTCTGTTTAAAAACTAAATATATACATACTGTACGTTAAAGTTTGTATAGAACACCTTGCAGAAGTACTACTGAATCAGATCAATCCTAGCACCTAATTTAGCCTCACTAAATAGAGGTAATGTTCATATGGTGAGTACATACTTAATATTATACAGTGAAATTACATGGACCTAATACATTTACTGTCTGACTGATACTGAAGCACATCACTGTATGCCCTCAGCAGAGCTTGCCATCTTCTGTACAATCACCTAGATGAAATGTGCCTTTTCTGCAGCCAGCAAAATAGCACATCATTTTCATGCTCTCTTACAGTTATCAGATGATAGGCATTCTGCCCCCAGAGTTGTTTTAGTAAACAAAATAAACAATGTACAGGGTGGCCCAGATCTAATTATGCAATTATTGCATTGCAATGCATTAAAAGTTGCATAGTTAAGGGGGGTAAATGTTAACATTTAACACTATACAAAGTTATTGTCTGTTTTTCACCTGCATTATTATCGTTCTTTAATTTAATATTATTTATTGTATCAGTATGCTGCTGCTGGAGAATGTGAATTTCCCATTGGGATTAATAAAGTATCTATCTATCTATCTATCTATCTATCTATCTATCTATCTATCTATCTATCTATCTATCTATCTATCTATCTATCTATCTATCTATCTATCTATCTATCTATCTATCTATCTATCTAGTGTAACAGATTGAGGCTTTGTCCACCTCTTGAACCCTCAGGTACCACTCTAAACACCAGGTAAAAGTATAACAACTATTTATTTTGTTGTCACGTGCACAAAGCACTCTCCACACCACACTACTCATATACTATTCTCTCAATACAAACACCAATCCTCCTCGCCCAAACACTTCGCCCTCCTACCTCCCAGCTCAACTCAGTGTCTGGGCTTTCCCACAGTCCTTTTATATCCCCTGACCCGGAAGTGGTTCCTGGCCAAACCCACAAGTCCTTATTCCCTCCGGGTCAGGGAAAACAGTCCTTTCTTCAGCCTGGGAGCACGTCGTTCCTTCCTGTCATGTGATGATGACACACTCCCGGGTTATAGGGCACATAAGAGCCCGCTAGCCCCCCTACAGCGACTCCCGGAGGCCCCCAAGGTATCCAGCAGGGCTGTGTATATAAACTACAAAGTCCATGAGGCCCTGCTGGAACTCGGGGCACTATCATGCTGTCCGGAGGGCTCCTCCTGGCGGCCTGGGGGTGAGGGCTGGAGTAAAATGTCGGCAATCCACCACACTAGTTAGATATGAACCACCATATATTTCTTGTATAGCTAATAATCATACAAAGAATGCCTCAGTGGGTTTTAGCAGGCCCTGTTTTTTGACAGCCCACCCAGCTTTGACTCCTTAAGAAGATAAGAAAAAATTCCCCCCAAAAAAATCTAAAAGAAAAAAATGGAAGAGACCTTGGGAAAAGCAATTCAGAGAGAGACCCTCTTCCAGGAAGGTTGGAATCATGGTCCCTGTTTCTAAAGTTGTGGTGTGACCAACAAGAGCCTCTCTCCACAAAAAAAAAAATGTGTGTGGATTTATGAATTTTATTTTACAGTTGACAAATGTAACAACAAATACAATAATCAGCCATTTAAGAGAGGTATAAGAATGTACTGTATATTAACAAATGAAATGAAGTCAACCAGACAAAACATGAAATATCTTGGGTTTATACTGTCTGCAGTGAAATAAAAGTCAAAGTTAATTAAAGAATTAGTGCAGGTTTTTTTTTTTTGCATTTACCATATTGTCTTTCTGATTTGGGTGTGTACATTTTATGTAAAGCACAGATGGTTAGCTCCTGCAGTCTTTCCCACTTCAATAACATGGGGACTAATATGTCATCATCTAACAAGTGCACAGTGACTACAACACAACAGGAAAGCATCCATGGAAGCAAAATGTAACACGGAAAGAAAATGAGAATTATTAATAAAGGCAAATAAATGAAAAAAGAATGCGACTGCGAGAATGAAAAGTGAATTAAAAAAAAAAAAAAAAGCTAACCTTTACCAGTATCATAAGTTACACCAGCTGTTACAGACTGAAATCAAATTTATGTTGTTATTCTAAAATTGTAAGAATAAGAGCAG
This sequence comes from Erpetoichthys calabaricus, assembly GCF_900747795.2. Classification (NCBI taxonomy): domain Eukaryota; kingdom Metazoa; phylum Chordata; class Cladistia; order Polypteriformes; family Polypteridae; genus Erpetoichthys; species Erpetoichthys calabaricus. The sequence goes on from NC_041399.2 coordinate 189,677,772, forward strand.
TTCACTTCTCGAAGTGGAGCCGTGCGGGATCCAACTCGCCACCCTCTGATTCCCAGTCAGGAGCTGATACCATTACGCCACCGCGGCAGTTGTAGTAAGAGTGTCAATGTGGCATGCTAACACGGCTTTTTTTTTTGTGCAGTTATATTTTTGAATAAAAGCGCACGTGTTCTCTTATTTGTACCTTTTGTGAAAGTGTTTCTTTGATATATGGACTTCAGGCTTCATACGTTATATAGTTTATGCCTACATTTTGTCATTTATTATTAGAATATGAAAAATGTTTCTGTTTTAAAAATGTGTTTGCACAGACTACTATAGAAACGGAACACACATGAAATGCATGTATTCCAAATAACACTATATTATTTCCACTCTAAAACACTTCAATCCCAGATAATCAAATCAAGGCAAGGCATGAGCTAGGAGAAATTTGTTCTAAGTCGGTGGGGGGGATGGAATAGCTGGCTGCTATTAGCTTTTGTTTATCAGCACATTTAGATGACAAAGGACTCTGGCGGAGAGGTGCAAATGGATTTAAGACGCGATTTAAGGTGGGATGGATTTACGAGTTTTTTCGTAGGCTCTGGTAATTCTAGTGTTAATACATAATAAATCATACAAATGACCAATTAACTGACGTCTCTGAACCATATATTGTAGTAAAAGGAGTATAAAATATTGATATACAGAGACTATTAAAAAAAAAAAGTTTATTAAAAAAAAAAAAAATACGTTTTTTTTAATCTTTTTAGCAGGCAATGCCAAGAAGCATTTGCCTTGCAATTTTGATATTTAAATGTATGGAAAGAATAGAAAGAAAGTTATGTCACTATAATCAGGTACCTCCAGTCATGGCTGCACAGGCTTGTGTTATGGATTAAGAGGCATTTATGTGACTTATTGTAATTTTTAAATTATTTTTCACATTTTCATGTATTTTCTGTGATGTGTATACTTACTATGTGCCTCCATTCCATGTGTTTTGTAGGTGACATCGCCATTCCTGAGCCCTCACCCTGGCTATTTAGTTCAGAGTTGGGTAGCTCACATCAGGAGAACATTGTGTCTGTGTGAAGTAATTATGAGTATTGCTACATTCTTTCTTTCTTTCTTTGTTTTGTTTTCTGTGGTCTTCTTGTCTTTGTTTAAAGATTACGATTCCCGATTAGAGTTTTGGGACTTGTTTGCTTACCATTGCCCTAGGCTACTCTTTTCCTCCTGTTTTCACTCTTTTGATCATTTTCTTGTAATTTTCTTATTTTTGTTTAATAAATCCTACTTGTTTTTATGCACAGGTTGGGGAATTACTGTTGGGTTTTGCTTTATTTCAGGACATTTTTAGTGACATTTTGCCAGCTCTCCTTGTTTGGGGCTTACTAGGCTGAAAGCCTACGAGTCATAGTTTTGAGTAAATAGGCCTGGGCGAGCCTTTTCCGAGCTGGCCAGTGAAGCATCTAGTCCTCTTTGATGGTCCTTTTAAGAGCCCTCACACACATTTCATTATGTCTGAGATTCTGTCTCATAACAGCATATCTGCCAAGTATGTTTGTGCATATGTCTGGCCCTGGTGGCCCCTTAAAATGAACATCTGCAAAAAGGAAGTGATTTTCATATAGTACTGTAACTAACAACTTTAGCTTTATAATTTTTTTGTATTTTTTTTCTAAATAAATAATAATACATTTAAAGGTTTACACAGATACAGTCATGTGTAGAAGTCATCTTCATTTCACATTGCAGAATACTTTCCAGCAAAGAGACGTTTTGTGATTAGAGTGTCAAGCAAAATTCGTTAAAAAAAAAAAAAGGAATAATCCCAGTTTATCACTTTTTATCTGAATACGAAACATCTTGAATGCAACACAAGGGCATTTAAATTACATCCTTTGAAATGCTCCAGATGTATTTTAAATACTGGTATTCTCAACTCTGTATTCCCTGTGGTATTCAGTTAATAATTAGTGTCAGCACTGAACCGTGAACAGAAGAATAATGAATGTGCAGCTAAACTGTTTTAGGGTAAAATGTGTGAAAATCAAATAGCCACCACTGTCTTTTTATATTATGTCATTTTATTGATTTATCAAGTATTTCTTATTTAGATAATTTTATGAATTTTGGAATGCTGCAAGCCTTATCAAATAAATTTTAAAACCTATTCATTCACATACAATTAGTGCCATGTTTTTATTTTTCTTAAAATTATAATTGCCAATCATTACAACTAAGTGTGGAGAAGATTACAATTGGAGACTTTATCCATCTTTTTGCCATTATAAAACCTGCTTAATCCATGTCATAATTATGGGAGTCATAGCCTATTCCAGCAGCATCAGTCACAAGAAGGGAACCAGTCAGTAGGAAACAATTGCGCACACACACACACAAATACTTAGCAAGTCAGCTATCAATTACCTTAAAGCACACAAGTGTGGAAAAGCAGAGTGTGATGCATGATGCATACCTTATTCCCTGCAGGAAAATTATTGTGGGGCATCTTATAGTTCATGTCTGAGGATAAAGCAGGGTGGTAGAAAGAGGCACAGACAAATTAGTTGGTGGTACAAAAGAAAACAGCAGTTCTTTATTTAAAAAGTTCCATCAAAAAGTGATGTTCAGTGTCAGATCTTTAACAAAATTTTTTACACCGTTCCAATGGTATAAAAATTAAAATGATAAAAGCAAAAGAAGAATCTAGAAAAGGAAACCAACAATAATCTGGTTCCTTTTTCTTCTTCTTTCCTTATGATTTTCAAGAAGCAAAAAGGATTACTTCATCACTCTCAGACTGAATTTACAAAGGTTGTAATCAAAGATTGCATTTTATTGAAATGTGCATTATTTACAAGCTGATTTTGACCATTGGAATGACTAGCTTTCTGTTCCATAACAATGAGGTCACGTCCATTATCTGCATAACTCATGTGATAAAAAGGGGCATATTGAACAGCACTGTATGAGTCCTAGGGCAGAGAAAGACATTGCTGCTAATCCTGGGGCATACCTTGTGAGGTATCCGAAAAATAAAAGAAGCCAATATTGACTCACAGTTGCATTTTCCAGGTTAGCATTTGTTTAGAAGTTATGTTGTATATTACTAGAAATCAGGTAGTGAAAACATTTTACATACAGTACATCTTAGTCAATTAATATTTTTCATAGTAGAAGATGGGATTACTCTGTGAAACTTTGAGTGCTGCGATTCACTGGCATACTAACAGAAGGTGCTGGTACTCTAGATAGGAACTCCCGTGAAACTTTGAGTGATGCAGATATGGAGCACCAGTATGAAAATATGCCAGTTTTCTAGGTACAAATTTCAAGAGTTGTCAGTACTGCATAATGGTGAGTACTGGTACATTTCAAGCACTGCCTGTGAACTTGTCATAGCCCTCAGTGCCCACATTCAGTGAAGAGTGCTCCACAAAAATAAACTGAATTGAATTGAATTAAATAGAGTGAACAGACAGTATAGTAGAAGTATGTTTAGTTTGGTTATTACAAAAGAAATAAATAAAGCAATATATGTATAGTTATGTAAATGTACATGTAACAACTTATATTCATATAGCATATTTTTATACAAGTCCTGTAGCTCAAAACCCTTTACAAGATATTAAAGAAAAAAATTGTAAGAAAAAAAACAACAAATGCAAAATAAATATGGGTTGGAGATGGTGGCACTGACAAAACTACAGGAGATAGAGCTGGAGTTGCATTGGGTGTGACGAGGATGGATAGGATTAGAAATGAGTACATTAGAGGTTCAGGTCAAGTTGGCCGGTTGGGAGACAAAGTCAGAGAAGCGAGATTGCGTTGGTTTGGACATGTGCAGAGGAGAAATGCTGAGTATATTGGGAGAAGGATGCTATGGATAGAGCTGTCAGGGAAGAGGAAAAGAGGAAGGCCTAAGAGAAGGTTTATGGATGTGGTGAGAGAGGAAATGCAGGTGATGAGTGTAACAGAACAAGATGTAGAGGACAGGAAGATATGGAAAAAGATGATCCCGCTGTGGCGACCCCTAAAGGGAGCAGCCGAAAGAAGAAGAAGATTAATGGATAAGTGAAATACCAAAAATAGTAAACAAGAATAAATCAATAAAGTAGAATCCTTAATGATTGATTCATTTTTAAATCCATCATGATTATAATGATCTGTCCAAAAATAAATAAATAAATAAAACTCCAGCTGGCAAGACTCTGGAGAAAAAAAATTTTGCATGGATTCCAAGGCCAAAAGACCATCCAGCTCCCAATGGGCAATATACCAAACATAACTGTGCTTAAATAATTCTGTTTTTAAGCGTCATCCTAGAAAATTCAATGTAATCATTTTTGTCAACAATTGGAGCATCCACATTAATTTTAACATCAAACAATAAGTGCAAGGAACGAAAAAAAACAAGACTTTAAATAAAATTTAAACAAATCTGACAAGGCAGGACCCTAAGAAGACCTGTCGGGGAATCCCAGAGAGTACGAGCCACAAGGCTAAATGAGGGTTCACCAGGAATTGCAAAATTGGTCTTTGGAAGTATGAGACTGCCAGAGGAAGTAAATTTAAGTTGTTTGCAAGTTTGGTAAGAAACAAGTAACAATGACTCGTTAGCTCCTTAAATTTTTAACATAATCTGAAATTGTACAGTTAGCCATACCTATTGACCCATGATAGAGGAGATGCGCTCATTAAATGTGGTGTGTTTCAGCAGTATTTTGAACATGATGCTGTCAGTTGATACTTTGAATTGGGAAGAACATTAAAACAGAATTATAATAATACAATCAAGAGGCAATGAAGGCATAACAAAGTACATCTGGAGCAAAAGTAACATGTTTCACACTGCTTTAGAGTTAAATAGGACTGTGAAGATGATCACAAGTGATCTGGACAATGGCAGTCAAAATGTATCTTGGAAATTTCAGAAAACAAAATATATTTATTTTTATATAACTCGTGTTTATATTATAATCATTAATATGCTGTATGCTAATCATGGACCATGGCAAGCATCAGCAGTGGAGGGTTCCAGAAAAGTGGTGTTTGGGGGGTTCTTCACCCTGATTGCTACAAGAGAAAACAGTTGTACCAATATTTGATAATATTATAAAGATTATTCAAAGGCAATTCTTACAAAGTTGGAAGTAAAAAATTCTAAAAATCAAAACTTTGTATTGACATCAATTCCTAAAATTAGAACAGCCTCCACATAAAATGTGTCTGAATAAAAGCCTACCAACAAGAAACAGTAAAAGATACTAATTACTTTATTCACTCAAACTCTCCATCCCCAGTAGTTTTCTTTCTACAATCCTCTGAACAAGAGCGACTCAGCATGTGCTACAAAAAAACACTGCACTTCATTCTTTTATCATGGTTTAACTCTCTTGTATAATGTGTTTTTTTTTCCATTTCCTCTGTATTTATCTTATCATATGTGCTCACTACATGCCTTGTAAAGCTTAGTGGACAATATGCAGATGGGCAATAGCATTTTATTTTTCTTCTTCTTCTTCAAATTAAAGACTTTCCTTTGATTAAAAAAAATGACATTTATTATCATGTATATATATTACTATGAAATTTCTGTTTGCACACTTAACCCATACTCACCATGCCACCACTATCCTTGTCCAGCATCTGAGTCTTGCTTAGTTTATTATGTAAAATATAACTTCACAAAATATAATAGGTACTGGTGCGCAAAACAGACAAGCTTCCCTTTGCATACAGTTTCACATAACTTGACACAAAAATTGTTTTCACATTTATCTCTCATCAAAAATAGTCAAGAAAAAAAATGGTGCAGCAGGAGTCTTCCTATTGAAACTTTGAGTGCAGCATGCTGTGAAGGTTTCTGCACATCAGCCTGAGGACAATTCTTCTGACTGATGGCGATTGTAGTCTTCACTTTGCTAATATACTAAACGCCATTCCTCCTGGGTCAAAGGTGCATATTTCACTAGTTGTGAAATGGCATTATTTTGCAGATCTTTGTACAAAGGAAAATTAATTTAAAATTCATCATTGATTATATCACTTATAATCACTAATGCCTCATGAGATGGTAAAGTGCCTGGGCTCAAGTCAAACTTTTTTCTTAATGTTTTCATATTATATTCTTTCATTCGTTACACAAATTCCTAAATCAACTTATTCCAGTGCAGATTTCCAAGAAGCTAAAACAAATCCTGAAAACACTGAATTTAAATAAGGAACACACCCTCTATGGGGTACCAGTTCTTCACAGAGAACACCCACCTTTACACTCAGTTTGACAGGAGAAATTTTAAGAGGCCAGACCACCTAATTGACATGTTTTAGGAATGTAGTACAAAAAGAGAATGCCCAGGGACGCATGCTGCAATCCAGAATGGTAGTAAAAGCTGCAAACTTCAGAGCTGTTACATGTCTAGTCACTCTGTCACTATGTCATCAGAATAAAATCAATTAAAAATATATTTGCAATCATCATATGCATCAAGGAAAATGCATTACGTTTTCCCAGTATAACAGGAGTTTAACAATCACGGTCCTTGTCTGTCAGGCAAATTGTCCTTCCATTCTGAACCTTGCATAGTCCTTAAGGGGCAGGATCACTAGGGCGCCTACACTCTTAAAAATAAAGGTGCCAGAGTGGTTCATAGGAGCGCTGCCATAGGTGAACCATTTTTGGTTCCCAAAAGACACATACATGCTAAGGTTCCAGATAGAACGTTCATTTATTTAGATCTGTAAGAGGATCCAGAGTAAATAACTATGAACAGATAGTAACAGATGTGTGAAATAACAATAAGTCATGAATTTAAAAAAAATTTGCTGCCTACAAAAACACAGGCTAACTCCCGGTTTTCTTAATTTGTTAGTGTCCTGCTGATTTTTCTCTAATATTGGCACATTTTTCAAAGCACAAAGAACCAACTTCATATTTAGAGAACCCTTCCCAGAATGGAATGTTGCTTTGTCAAGCAATAGTACTAGAGATGAACCACACAACCCAGTAAAAAAACGTAAAATACCATTAAAGATCCATACAAAATTACCTCCTGCAGTCCTGGAGATGCTTTGGATGCTTGTTATAAATTTATTGCTTCTCCTTGTTCTACAAGTAGGAAATTTTGTCTTCGGTTTCTTAGCTGGGAAACCTCTCCAAAGCCCACTTTCTCTCTCAGACATCTCAAAATTTGGGTTGTTTCCTCCCCTCTTGCTAAATCATGACACTCCAACGTTTTTTCCACACCTAGAGGTTCCAAATTTTGCTATCACTGGTATGGATAACACTCGATGGCCAATAGAATTTCTTTTTGGTGAGTTTTTGTAGTATACTCTACTGCCCGTGGTGAGGATAGGCAACCATCTTGTTGTAAAAAAGTCTTTAAAAACATGAACGCATACTCTGGGACCTTTAAAGGCTTATAGTGTTTTGATTGTCATGTATACAGAGTAAGTGAAATTCTTACTTGCTTGTGCTATTCAAAATGCAACACGTCACCACTGACTAGCATGTTGATTAGTCAATAAAAAAGACATAACCTCAAAACTTTTGTCTTCATTACTCAAAAAATGTCAGAGCACAGTTTACCTTACATACTGTATATTTAAAAGTCTTTCTAAAGTAGTCCTTAGACTTTCCTTCAAGAGATTCATTTTCCTCATGCACCAGTTAGACTATTGGTTCCTATATTTTTTTATGCCCCGCAACCCTACAAAATGTTTGAATTATGTTTGAACCCCTACAAAAGTTATGTCACAGTTGAAGATGAAGAAGTCACATTTCTAATTTTTGAACCAAGTACAGTACCGTGGTGAACAAGTTGCTCTCAAAAAAACAAGAAAATATAAATCGAGCAAGTTTCCTTCATAAATCTCAATAATCTTGTAAATGTGTCCCCCGTGAAGCTTAGACAGTCAATTAACAATCCAGGGCTCAATTGAGCTGCAAGGAAATGACACATAATCAGTGATCGAGGTTTGGGACCATGGGGACCTCTGTGAAGAAATGGGTGCTGGTGTGCTGCTAAGCAAACAAATACAGATGACAAGCTTTTCCCCTGATAACATCTGCACTGCAGTTCTGAAACAGATACACCACACAGTTAAAATAGCTGCGTTAACGCCAGGACTGCTAGCAGGAGATTTGGGCAGAGTGTAAGCAGCAGGTGTTCCAATTCAGTTCCCCCCTGGGAAAAAAATGTCAATCAAACCTCAAAATCAGTGATGTTTCACAGTCATGGCTTGCACAGAAATCAATGCCAGACTTCTCTTCTCTTCTCTACGGATCTTTACAAGATCCAAATTCCTTCCTCTAAAAAAATTTGCCCTTATGAACACTCTGCCCACAGTAAAGAACCCATGAGAATGTGCATTTCTGTAGCTTATTCACAGGTGACAACTGCATTTGCAATGCTTGATTCTTTTCATATCATAGAACAGGAGCACTAACTAAGAAATGACCTACAAATGAAGGCACACTGCAAGACACCAGTTGCACCATGATAACTCAGTTTTGTTGAGTTGCGACACAGCCTTCATCTTTTTCGCACCGTTTCAAATGTCATCTTGCACCACTTGGTGGTGTGGGGACCCCAGGTTGGGAACCCCTGATTTAGACTAATGTTTAATGAGCAGTAGTATTTTAACTCAGAATTGTATTCAAACAACCGAAAAATACAGATTCCGTAGTAAAAGTATTCTAATTTCAGGGAAAGATTGCATGTATTTTTTAATAAAGAATCGCAAGAATAATGTTATATACTGTGTATTATTTTTAGTAGTGGGCAATGATGTAGCACTTTTTGGGTGCCATGTGCTGGATGCAAAATGAATAACGTTAACATTTACCGTAATTATTTTCATGAGTGCACCGACACTCAGGTGAGGGCAGACAAACAACAATGATCTCCATAGCACTAGCTATCTAGATCACACCAGCCAAACTTGCGTCAGTATGCATCTGATCAAATGACTGCTGGCAGGCAATTGCCACTGACATCTTAAAAATGAGAATTTATATGACTGTCACCTTCATCCCTTCAAATGCTGTGAATGTATTATTTAGTTGCTCAAAATAGGCTGCACTCAGCTATTAAACCAAAGAAGAATTCTTTCATGCTTCACCATACAGGTAAATCATATTTTCCTTTCCCATAAAATACACAACACTCTTCTTCCTCTTCTTTCGGCTGCTCCCGTTAGGGTTTACCACAGCGGACCATCTTTTTCCATATAAATTACACAACACAATGCTTCCCATTTACAAAACTTCCTTCTTTTAAAAAAACCAGAGATTTGTACTCTTGTGCCTTATGTTCTAGAACTTAGAATTCTTGCGCCGATAGTTTAGCTTGAAAAGAAATGTTAGCCAAATTCCAAATTCAAAACAAATGTATATACACAAATTACTTTCACTCAGCCGAGTTCATTTCATAGGTCTCTGTTAGTTTTAATTAAAAAATAATTCTAGTAGTGTGCATTGTATTTAAACATGAAGATCCCATAAAAGTCAGACCTTTTAATAATACTCTGTAATTCAATTAATTAATCAGTATATAATTACAATTATTGCATGACAGAAAGAACATGTGCTCAGCACCTTAGAATTAGCATAAGCTCTTGGTTCTCTTATAAAATAAGCACGGGTATTATTAAGACCTTGGCATAATAATTAGAGCACTAATTTAACAGATTACATTTCTTTAACTAGCACCACTAAATTGTAAAATTGCTATTGTTCAACTGGTGAGAAAAATGCAGTAAATTAAATATTATACATATTCTTGCACTGCTCTTTCTTTAGATTTTCTAGCATCTATTTTTTTATACATTTCCTTTAACAAAACATTGTCAGGTTAATTGAGTGCAGTGTTCAGTATTATTGGGCCACATTTGTTTCTCCAAACACACATTTTTCTTATTATTTGCACAGTATTCCATCCCAAAAGCGCTCCATGAAGAACATACTTGCCTCTTCCTGCTCTTTAATGGCCCTAAGTGTTGCTTCATGGATGCCTGCATGATAACAAAGCTACAGTGGTGACTCTAGACAGGCAGGTAGTGTGGTGTAGTAGATAACCATACATTTTCAGGTTCATTTTCCACCTCCAGCTCACAGTGTGACCCTATGCAAATCATTTAACTGGAATTTAAACATATAAGTCACCAAAGATAAATGTGTCAGACAAACATATAATTAGAATATTCTTGGAATTAGTACAAGAGAACCTACTTTTCGAATGCAGGGTCAATGAGAGACTATTACAAGGCAGGTGCTAACACTCCCCAAAATGCCGCTGTATCAAAGGGCACATTAACTCACTCTTGGGAACTCCAGGGTGCCTAAAGGCAAGTTTTCGCACTAAGGGAGAAATCCAAGTTTTATGCAGAAGGTACCCAAACTGGAAATTCATCTGGCGTCTAACAATAAAGCAGGGCAATTCTACATACTGGGCCACCTTGCAGCACTTGGATTCAAAAATGTATTTTATAATTATGTAAATGTTACATGTTAAATTACTTCAACTCATAAAATTTGAGCACGGCATTCTGAAATCTGCATAATGCACTTCAGCACATTGGGAGGAGACAAACCAGCAGGCAGTAACAGAATATCACAGGGTCAATTCACACATACCTACACTGGGACAATTTAACATCAACTTAACATACACATCTTAAGCATATGGGAGGAAAAGCAGGCAATAGATTATAGCAAGCACCTTATAGAAAGAAAAAGATAATTTTTCCATTTTAGGTAGTTCAATGCAAAATCTGGAGTCTGACTGTACAGAACAGCCATATTCTCCTCAAGCTGCTTCTGAATTTTGTCATGCCCTTGGGCACTGTGCAGGCAGAAGCCTTTTATAGAAGCTCTGTGGTTTTTTTTTGGTTTTTTTTTCTTTTTTCATTTTTTGATATGCACCTTCTGCAATCATAAACTATCATCTATGGTGGGGGGGGGGGGGGGGGGGGGGGGGGGGGGGGAGTGAAAGCTTAAGATTCGTCAAAAATTTTGATCTCCAGTTTTCAACAGATCTTGAAGTTTTAGGGTCTCCTGATACCGAAAACATTGATATCTCGATGATGGGTGTCTGTCTGTCTGTGTGTCACAGTTACTTGAGGGTGGTCTAGAGCTAAAATGGCTGGACAGAAAAATACCAAACTCGAAACTTAAGCCTGTTATGAGATGATGATGTGCTGATTAGTTTTTGAGCCAAATTGTGCAAGAGAAACAGGCACTCTAGAGCAGGGGTCCTCAATCACAGTCCTGGAGGGCCGCAGTGGCTGCAGGTTTTTGTTCTAACCCAGTTGCTTAATTAGAAGGCAATTCTTGCCAATAATTTAATTTTATGGCTTGTTAGTGCTTTAACTCTACTATGTCAGGTAATTCTCATAACCTAGATTTTCTTCCCCTTTCGAAGTTTATCATCCAAATGATTTAATGGCTAAAATGGATGAGTAATTCTCAGTCCTTCACTTTTTTTCTCTTCACTTTCCTTCCAAGTATTTAATTAAACCCAATAGTGCCTGATAAATGCACACAGGTGTAAATGGTAACAAGCTAAATGGAGAACTGCTCTTTTGTCATTTGCATGTTATTGCTAATTAGAAGCAATTAAAACCAAGACTACAGCTGTTTAAGACGAAAATAAGCAATGAGGGTTCAAAATCTTAACAAACGAGACAACTAAAGTGAAATAGAAGTGTTACTTGAGCAGAAAGTGATTCTTATTAAGCAATTGGGTTGGAGCAAAAACCTGCAGCCACTGCAGCCCTCCAGGACCGTGATTGAGGACCCCTGCTCTAGAGGAACCGTCAAATACCATAGTTCTGCAATCAATTATAAATTCTTCTTGTCAATTGCTATCATAATGACCTATTTTATGATCAGAAAGATCAGCATCAGAGTGGTACATAATTACTGAAATGCTATAGAATAGTTCGGGTAACATGGTTCCTAAGGAGCAAAACCTACTGACGCTTATGCCCAAATTTTTTTTTTCTGGTTACTATTTTTGATTCATTTCAAGATAACATTTGACCTGGCTTCTGGCTTGTCATTGATAGTAGTTACTAGAAATAAATTAAATGGATTTCGAATTTAACAATGATCTGCCTTTGTCATCTCAAACCAAGTGCCGTTTTGTCTCAACTGCCTCATGGACAAGTTGCAAACTTGAGAGAAACCACAGAGAGACAGCAAATAGCATTTGATGGCCAACTTAAGTCTGCAACACCTGGAAATGTAAGACACTGAGAAATTACAGGATACAGTGCATCCAGAAAGTATTCACAGCACATCACTTTTTCCACCTTTTGTTATGTTACAGCCTTATTCCAAAATTGATTAAATTCATTTTTTTCCTCAGAATTCTACACACAACACCCCATAATGACAACGTGAAAAAAGTTTACTTGAGGTTTTTGCAAATTTAGTAAAAATAAAAAAACTGAGAAATCACATGTACATAAGTATTCACAGCCTTTGCTCAATACTTTGTCGATGCACCTTTGGCAACAATTTCAGCCTCAAGTCTTGTTGAATATGATGCCACAAGCTTGGCACACCTATCCTTGGCCAGTATCGCCCATTCCTCTTTGCAGCAACTCTCAAGCTCCATCAGGTTGGATGGGAAGCATCGGTGCACAGCCATTTTAAGATCTCTCCAGAGATGTTCAATCGGGTTCAAGTCTGGGCTCTGGCTGGGCCACTCAAGGACATTCACAGAGTTGTCCTGAAGCCACTCCTTTGATATCTTGGCTGTGTGCTTAGGGTCGTTGTACTGCTGAAAGGTGAACCTTCGCCCCAGTCTGAGGTCAAGAGCGCTCTGGAGCAGGTTTTCATCCAAGATGTCTCTGTACATTGCTGCAGTCATCGTTCCCTTTATCCTGACTAGCCTCCCAGTTTCTGCCGCTGAAAAACATCTCCACAGCATGATGCTGCCACCACCATGCTTCACTGTAGGGATGGTATTGGCCTGGTAATGAGTGGTGCCTGGTTTCCTCCAAACGTGACGCCTGGCATTCACACCAAAGAGTTCAATCTTTGTCTCATCAAACTAGAGAATTTTCTTTCTCATGGTCTGAGAGACCTTCAGGTGCCTTTTGGCAAACTCCAGGCAGGCTGCCATGTGCCTTTTACTAAGGAGTGGCTTCCGTCTGGCCACTCTACCATATAGGCCTGATTGGTGGATTGCTGCAGAGATGGTTGTCCTTCTGGAAGGTTCTCCTCTCTCCACAGAGGACCTCTGGAGCTCTGACAGAGTGACCATCGGGTTCTTGGTCACCTCCCTGACTAAGGCCCTTCTCCCCCGATCGCTCAGTTTAGATGGCCGGCCAGCTCTAGGAAGAGTCCTGGTGGTTTCGAACTTCTTCCACTTATGGATGATGGAGGCCACTGTGCTCATTGGGACCTTCAAAGCAGCAGAAATTTTTCTGTAACCTTCCCCAGATATGTGCCTCGAGACAATCCTGTCTTGGAGGTTCTACAGACAATTCCTTTGACTTCATGCTTGGTTTGTGCTCTGACATGAACTGTCAACTGTGGGACCTTATATAGACATTTGTGTGCCTTTCCAAATCATGTCCAGTCAACTGAATTTACCACAGGTGGACTCCAATTAAGCTGCAGAAACATCTCAAGGATGATCAGGGGAAACAGGATGCACCTGAGCTCAATTTTGAGCTTCATGGCAAAGGCTGTGAATACTTACAGTATGTACATGTGCTTTCTCAATTTTTTTATTTTTAATAAATTTGCAAAAACCTCAAGTAAACTTTTTTCACGTTGTCATTATGGGGTGTTGTGTGTAGAATTCTGAGGAAAAAAATGAATTTAATCCATTTTGGAATAAGGCTGTAACATACCAAAATGTGGAAAAAGTGATGCGCTGTGAATACTTTCCAGATGCACTGTATGTTAAATATTCTCTTAATCAGTTGTTAGTGCTGAGATTGCAAATGCCTATGTAGCTTATTTCACCCTATCACAGGAGGTGTTTGTTCAAAGGCTGAGAGGGCAAAGAGCTGGAGTGGGAATAAAGGCAAAACAGGTAGGGCTGATCTTCCATTCAATGTAACTCTCAAATAAGACGGATGAACTGTTTTCTCTCTTCTTAGTGGATCCTAGCAGAAATGTAGGCAAAATTGAGTGCCATTATGAACAATGATTTCTCTGACATACTATCATTAGACACTTTCAACCAAACAAATTATTCAGCAGAACTGTGTGAATAAACTCTACTGGGGATCCTTTCTACCTACAGCAATACACCTTTATAATGCCTCACTGTGACTGTGATTGCTCTTTTTATCTTTAGCAAGGTCAGAAGTTTTTGTTTCTTTTTAGTTATTCTGTGGTGTATGTGAGATTGGGATTTGTTTTTTATAGCACAATTAATTTATTATTTATTAAATGATTTATTATTATTTATATTAATTTTTTTCTTATTGAGCTTCTATAAAATAGCTACATTTGTTACTAGGAAAAAATAAAGATGGTGGTGCCCAGTATGGCCGGCTCACGACAGCGATGTGTAATTTACATTAAATGTACTCTCTACTTCTGCACAGGTAACTACGAGATTAGTCTACGATCGGTGTACTTTGCTCAGACTTTGTGCATTGGAGTTATTGAACAACTTACCCAGTGGTTTACTAACCTTAGAACTCAAAACACTATGTAAACTCGGAATTTTATACGGTCAAGATTCAGATGTTTGTGCAGCAGAGGATCCTTCTACCATCACTGACTGCGGCAGGAAACCACGCCAGTGGTGTGAGCGACCACACAAATGCAGCACTCAAGCAGGTATCAGCGGCAGACTAAAAGTCAAGCCCTATAAACCTGTGCTTCCATCGATTCTATTTTCTAACATCCACTCACTGGAAAATAAAATGGACTATCTGAGACAGGATTTAACTACCGAACGCAAGATGGGAAACTGTTGTGCCCTGATCTTCAACAACACATGGCTAAATTTTATTCTCCCCAGTGGTGCCATTTATATGGATGAGCTAACAAGTATTCCATGGGGACAGGAGCCACAATCTTAGCTGTAAGTATCGTGGAGGAGGTGTGTGAATTTACAATAACAACAGTTGGTGAACTAATAGTGAAACTGTCTCAGAACACTGTTCGGAAAATATGCTGAAATACCAACCATTCTACTTACCAAGGGAATTCACAGCTATTAGCTTCACAGCTCTAAATATTCCCCCGAGTACAAACACAAAAGATGCACTATCCATACTGTATCAGTCTGTCAGTGCGATGCAAAATACTAATCCGAACTGTGTTCATATTATAGCTGGGGACTTTAACCAAGCCAACTTGAGAACAGTTTTACCACATTTTTACCAACATGTGGACTTTGAAACCTGAAGGGAAAACAAATTAGACCATGTTTACACAAACATCAAACAGGCATTTAGGGCAGCCCCCTCCCCCACTTTGCAAATTCGGACCATCTCTCTGTTATGCTTATTCCAGCATACAGGCCACTGCTAACTAGAACAAGGCTATCTGTTAAGCAGAAAAGGATGTGGTCAGAAGGAGCCGTTTCAGCACACCAGGGGCCTCATGTATAACGCCATGCGTAGAACTCACACTATAACATGGCGTAAGCACAAAAGCAGAAATGTTTGTACGCACAAAAAAATCCTGATGCATAAATCTGTGTGAATGCCAACTTCCACGTTCTTCCGCTACATAAATCCCGGTCAACGTGAAAAGTAACACACATGCACGCGCCTGCTGTCCCACCCTCGTCTCCTCCCAGAATTATGCCTTTTTGAATATGCAAATCACTATAAATAGCCCTTAAGCTCAGCATTCTGTGAAAAGGCAATGGCAAAAGCACGGGGGGAAATAGGAGAATTTCAGCGAATATATGGAGGCAAGGAAAAACACACTATTTGTTGGTTTAAACAGTGGTATAAACAACAAAAGGAAGTTGATCGAGTGACATAAAGTGTCGGAGAAACTCGAAAGCTCAAGCTCACAAAGTCGCACAGTGCCCGAAATAAAAAAGAAGTTGTCAGATATCAAAGTCACCGTGAAAAGGCGAGTCGTAGCCCACCGTCTGAGTGTCATATGAAAGCTTATTAGGGTACAGAGAAAAAAATAGGCACACAGTGGGGGAAAAAAGCACGAAATGTCAACTTTAATCTCTAAATTTCCACTTTAATCACGTAGTTTATTTTGTCATTAAAGTAGAGCATCATAAACTTCATCTTAAAATCGTTTAATTTACTAGTTTCTCAAATCCCATCGTAACTAAAGTAGCATGTTAAATGCTTTGTTTTGTATTTGATCTTCTATGTGCTCTATGTGTGTGAATCACTACATGCTTCTTAAATGGGCTTTCTCTTCCTCCGACAAGACACAGAATCCATTACATTCGTGATATTACAGCTCTCTGAATAATTAAAATACTGAGATGTATACTTGATATCATTTTCATGATGATAGGAGTTAAAGCATGGGAACATGGTGGCACAGTGATTGTTCATGCCTCACGCAGGATCCTTGCTGTGCCGTGTGCGACCTTCAATGAAATAATTTATTGCAGCAGTACTGTCTGTCTCAAACGTACTAACCCCCAATTGTGGACCATTATATTGTTACAGGTTAATTACAATCAGATGCATTAAACTAATAAACAATATGCGGTTAATTTCAGTGTATTTATAAAGCCGCGTCAGGGATGTGGATCTAAAAAAGAAAGGGAAACCACACTGGAACAGTAGCACTGCTTTGACGCTGAGTGCCGCCAGTCTGCAAAACAGAGCAGAGAACTTGCGTACGCCAGGGTATGAGCTACAGTGGAAATGTGCATGGGTTTACACCAAGTTTAGGTTTTACACATCACGATTTGAATGTGGAAATGTTCCATTTATACATGAGGCCCCAGGGCTGTTTTGAATGCACAGACTGGATTGTGTTTGGAGAGGCTACCACTGTCAACTAACACATCAGTCTGCTAGAGTTTGCTGAGTGTGTGACGGAATTCATATCCAAATGTGTGGAAGATGTGACTCTCATCAGGAATATCACCACATGTGCCAAACTGAAACCCTGGCTCACCAGAGGGGTGCACAGGCTTCTGAGAGCACGAAATGCTGCCTTCAAGTCTGTGAACCTAAATGCTCTTAGATCTGCATGAGCCAACTTGAATTGTGGCATGAGAGCAGCAAAGCATGCCTATGGACAGAAAATCCAGGGTTATTTCACTTGGTTCAAAAGACCCCAGGCGCCTGTGGCAAGGCATACAGTCAAACACAGACTGCAGGTCTCCTCCACCACTCTGTGATGACAATATTCATTTCCTCAATACACTTAACACTTTAGCCGGTTTGAAGAAAGGAACAGTATAACAACAATGAAAGCCACTCCCAGCCTGGAAGATGAAGCTCTCTGACTTGAACCAGCTGATGTTCAGAGGACATTGTGCAGGGTCAACCGACAAAAAGTTGTTCTGACAACATACTAGGGTGTGCACTCAGGGAATGTGCTGACCAACTGATGCACCGGCTTACAGACATTTATAATAACTCCCTCAGGGCAAGCCATTGTACCTCCATGCTTCAAGGAAACTACTATCATACCAGTGCCAAAGAAGTCACCAGCATCAACGCTCAATAGCTATCGCCCTATAGCTCTCACTCCCATCATGATGAAGTGTTTTGAAAAGCTGGTCAAGGACCATATAATATCCAAATTACCTGCAACATTCAAACCACTTCAGTTTGCTCTGACTTTATTTGTACCAGAACATTTAAATTAAAAAATGAGATCATATATACTGTAAGACTTAACTTTATATTTTGTCCTCTGATAACATTTTACAAATAAAAAGTCTAATTTCTTTTAACTAGGTATTTGCCCATGACTGAAATTAACTATTTTGGGACTTTAGATAATACTTACTGCGGTGGGTTGGCACCCCGCCCGGGATTGGTTCCTGCCTTGTGCCCTGTGTTGGCTGGGATTGGCTCCAGCAGACCCCCGTGACCCTGTGTTTGGATTCAGCGGGTTGGAAAATGGATGAATGGATGGATGGATGGATAATACTTAATGGCAGAGGGGTGTTTGTGGTCTACACCAGGGGTAGGCAACGTCGGTCCTGGTGAGCCGCAGTGGCTACAGGTTTTCATTCCAACCCAATTGCTTAATTAGAAACCAATCATTGCCAATCTCAGACCTTATTTAATTTTATGGCTTGTTAGTCTGTGCAATGTAAGGCTCTTATATCGTAGATTTTTTTCCTTTCCAAGGATATCATCCAAATGATATGAAGCCTAAAACAGATCATTTTCAGTCTGTCACATTTTTCTGTTAAGTGTTTTATTAAATCAAACTGTGCATGATGAACACACACAGATGTAATTGGAAAAAAGCTAGCTGGAGAACTGCTGGCTGCTTTGTCTTTTACATCTTATTGCTAATAGGGAGCAATTAAAACACTGAATGCAGCAGTTTAAGATTGAAATAAGCAATTAAGGTTGGAGAACCTTAACAAGCGAGACCACTAAAATGAAGCATCAAAATGTCACTTAAGCAATATGTGCTTCATCAGCAATAATTGAGTTCTCGTTAAGGAACTGGGTTGGAACAAAAACCTGCACATACTGCGGCTCACCAGGACCGACGTTGCCTACCCCTGGTCTACACCATTTGACTGTATGCTGATTGGTGTGATTGACAATGCTTTGTAGTGATTACATATAAATGAACATAGCCTATTAAAGGGATCTTTCTGTTAGATTTCTTCCATCTGCTGTGTTTCATTAACAGGTGAATGTGGGATTCCACCAGTTTGTATAAATAAAGGCTGACCATGTTTAAATTTCAATTATAACAATGACTCAAGGCACCTGAGTATTTTCTACGACAATCAATCAAACTACATTTTATGAAAACTCAATTTACTACATGACAGGAATACATTAACCTAACCATCACATTTTTGGGTTTCAAGGGTAAAATTGTGACACCCAAAGAAGAACCCATACAAAAAAGGCAAAACCCACACAAACACTGAATGGTTGGGTGCAGGATTTAAATCCAATACAGTGGGACCCGTAAGGTAGTGGCACTAAACATTTCCCAAATGTATGAAGAAATTTATAATTTTTTTTACAAAAATACAGTACAAGAATAAGCATGTTTTGGCTCTTCCTGTTACTGATTATTGTCTAATATTAATTGTTATCTACTGTATATCTCTTTTTGTTTGTTGCAGCTGCTAGCATTACTTCCTAATTGTTCCTTCCCTATGGTATTTCCTTATTCTTAGTAATAGACAAAGTTGTCATGGCTTGCAGCTATTGAATACAGTGACAACAAATATAACAGACTTGTTATGTCAGATGTGACACAACGATGCAATGATTTTTATGATGATAGTATGAATGACTGGATTAAGTTGGAGAAGAAAAAAGCAGTCAAAAATGAACAAATGTAGTTTATTTACCTGGTTACACTAAAATTAGGATCAATCTAGATAAGGAATTCAGGCAACAACCTGATCTGAAAGGTTTAATGGTACTGAATGCTAAACACCGAGAACTCTGCTCTACTGCTTGTCTCACAGTTTCTCTATTTTCTGGTGTCCTTACAGTTCTTGTTGATCCAAAAAACACTTTTCATACTACCAGTAGACTGAAATTTATCATACCACTTTACGATAGCATTATGAGAAGGGCCTATCAAACTTAATACAAAATCTTCTTTGCACCTCTGTTACAAACTTAGATTCAATGCATGCTGTAATGGTGATTCACTCATCCTGTGCAATACCCTGAAAATCTTCACATCCTTGTGTTAAATACATTACAAATTTGATCTTGAAAAACTTAATACTCATTGCTGTCAATTTAGTAAATAGGAAATTAAAATTTCCATTTATTTTTGCCTGACTATTCCCCTCCCAGTGTTTTGATATGGTGTGGTGGAGGAAATTGTGCATCTCAATGATGCAGAGAACTACGTTGTCTCTAAATATGTGCTCCTATTAAAGTTACTCACAACAGATTGGTCTAATTGGAGTAATGATCAAGCCAATTGCACTGTGTGGCTACAGTAGTACTCACCAGGAAATGCTAAATGAAAATTATTTAAATCCATCCATCCATCCATTTTCCAACCCGCTGAATCCGAACACAGGGTCACGGGGGTCTGCTGGAGCCAATCCCAGCCAACACAGGGTACAAGGCAGGAACCAATCCTGGGCAGGGTGCCAACCCACTGCAGGACACACACAAACACACACCAAGCACACACTAGGGCCAATTTCGAATCACCAATCCACCTAACCGCATGTCTTTGGACTGTAGGAGGAAACCAGAGCGCCCGGAGGAAACCCACGCAGACACGGGTTAGAACATGCAAACTCCACGCAGGGAGGACCCGGGAAGCGAACCCAGGTCCCCAGGTCTCCCAACTGCGAGGCAGCAGCGCTACCCACTGCGCCACCGTGCCGCCATTATTTAAATTATAAACTAAATATAATTTTAAAATATTAGACAAAGTCACGTTCCTTATGATTACCACATCTTAAGTCATTCTGGGTCAGTATAAGCTCTTCTTTTTATTTCTTGCTAGAGATCATTTTAAAGCACAGTTTGATTTTATTGAAAGGTTAAAAGTCATTCAATTAAATTCTAAATCACTAACTGTGAAGTGTGAGCACTCAGCCATAGCAAATCTAAAGCATTATTGTCTTTAGAAACTATATTACCTCATGTATTCACAATTTCCTCAATCATTTTAATTAACATTGAGGCTGAAGGTTTTTTTTTTTAATAATAAACACAATATTTGATCTATTCAATATTTTACTTTAAAACAATAATAAACTTGTCTCACAAAATCCCTACTTAATGTTCAGATTGCACAATAATTTCTAAATATTATTTTGTGGTTATTTTTAACATATATCTTTAATAATAGATTGAAGAGCTATACCATTTTTCTGACACCGTGGTGCTAGCAAATACTCTGCTCAAGATGACTAATATTTTAAATGACTTTGGGAAAAATCTTTATTTTCTTGGAACCACCTGCAGTCTCCAGAAGTTGTCTTTATGGTGTAATTAATCAACCTATATATTTAGTGGCAACCTATCCCAAAAAGATAGAGTGAAGTGAATCGTCCATACTTCTAATCTTCAATCAAGTTTTCAGACCTGCTTAATTCATTAAAGGTTAAAGGTCATCTGTAGCATTTTCAAGCATAAACCTAAACTGCAGTAGTCAACCTAAAATGGGATACTGTTCTATTCCACAGATGCATATGCACAGTGGTCAGATTTAAAGCTGCCAGTTAACAACAGGGGACCAGTTTAGGCTTTCAGTTTACCTAATCTGCAAGAAAATGCAGACTAGAAGTGGGAGGGCATGCAAAGTCCGCAGAGGCACAGACAAAGCTGAACCCAGATTCATGTAGGTTTGAAATGGCAGTGCTTATGACTATGCCACTGACAACATAAGAATAGAGGAAGTTTGACAAAGAGAGAAGACCATTCACTTTATCAAGCTTGTTTGCTAATTGTTAAATTGTCTCATTATCTTATCGAGACTCCTTTTAAGAGCCATTAAAATTTCCTTTTCGGGTAGCTGGGTAATGCAACAATCATTTTTAATTCTTATTTCTGAACTGTTTTCTTATTTTATTAAACATGCACACAGTCCAGTCCTATACAAACTTGGGCCCTAAGCAGAATCTTCTGAGGCTAACACCACCCCCACCCTAAAACCACTACAACTTTATTTGAACTATAAATAAATATATAAATAATAAATAAACACAGAAACACAAATCACAAACTTAGCTATAACCTTTAACGTCAAATACAAATACGTTTTTTTAAATAATCAAAAGCTGAAAGTGAATGTTTAGGGGTTTCTTCAGTTTTTATCACATATCACAACAGCACATGTCTACATTTTCTGAAGGCAAAGTCATCTATGAGGTCATTGAAAAACTGCAAACTGGAAGGGTTGCTGCAGTCCAGAGATTTGGGGTGTACTCACACTAGGCACATTTTTTCTGTATTGTGCCCAAGCACAATTGTCCCCCCTCCTTACTCCTCCTCTGGCCTGCACTCACACTGTGTTTAACATTCTGGGCCTGAGCACGCTTTCGTCATAACCATGCGACTTTGTGTAAAGCCAAAACAAGATCTAAACACGGTGTGACAGAATGCATGTCAAAATGATTTTACTTATTTTGTGGCTGTTTTGGAGTCGTGTAGAGTGGGATAACGCTCTACCCTCTTACAGATTTATTGAGTGTGCTACACAACATTTTGGTATTAATCACCCTGCATGTACGAGAAGATTTTTGCATTGACAAATGATGTTAAGGGAGGAGTCTGCAGCTTTTCTTGCCAACTACAAGTCACATTCATGCATAAGGTCAGAATAAAAACCTGTTTTTAACACAAATGGTATTGAATGAAATGAGAATTGGACTACCTGACTTGTCGCATCACTGGCATCATGTCCGTTTTCCATGCTCGGGCACGTTTAGTGATCTCACTGTTCCCGAATGCTACTGAACCATGCTCGGGCCCACCTCTTCCAAGCAGGCCATGTCACGGTATGGTTGGCCCGGCATGGAGCAATCACACTAATTAAATGAACTAGACTTTGTGGGGTTATATGTGGACATTTGTGGACATTTGCTCGGGCACAGAACAAATTACCAGTGTGAGTACACCCTTGGACTTCAATGGTATTTAAAGATATACCAATTGATTTGTTTCCTTTATAAATGAAGGCCTAATTAGTAATAACAGTATAATAGTAATAATAACATTCTTTGTTACATGGTATAGCCAACAGTATCTCTTGTGACATGATACTACAACAACAAAAACAATTTTAGCACTACTACTGCCACTACTACTATTAATAATAAGATAAAATGCTACTACTATTACTACTACTAATAATAATAATAATAACAAAAATAATTGCTGCTACTACAGAAAGTGCTTAATTAACTTACTTAATGTAGTAGTAAAGGGGTCAAAATGAAGCTGAATATTTAGATATTTAATAAATGAATTTGTGAATGTATCACCTACACTTATGAATTTATCTAAGCTTCATTTTGTCCTTCTAATGACAGCAGATAGCAATGTAGCATTAGCTAAATCAGTTGTGTTAACTATCAATGAACTTAAACAATAACTGAAGTTAGTCTGAGCTAATTACTCTTATTGATTGTCAAAGTTGCGTGTGTAGTGCTTAACCACAACTGAGCCAATAACTAACTAGTAAGCAACAGAGGCTGTGTGTGTCAGTGAATTTTACAAACATGTCATCAATGCAGCAACAGTCAGAGCACTTCATATGTCGACTAACGTTAGCAACCTTTAATAACATGTAGAGGTTCTTAGGTCTGTATGGCTGTAAAAATCCACAACCATGTGTCAGCTAGGTAGTGCAATATCAGATAATATCTCTTAAATGCTCGATATCAAAACTATTACACATAATGCTACTCCATTACTTTAAGTAAACTGCTAGCTTTAGTGTAGTGGCAATTGAAGTAACATTAGCTAGCTTAGTGGAAGATGGACAAATTTAGATTTCTAAACTCAACTGCAAGTGCAGCATTCGCTGCTTCTTGATGCTTTTTTTTCTTTTTTTCTTTTCACAGGTCCTGGCTGATGTTGATTTGAATCCATCTCTCTGCTCATTAATGGAAAATTATGATAACAGGTGACCGTCAATGACGTTAATTTGACGATTCATGAAACAGCTTTAACCCCAATAGAAACAAATAGCAATACTCCAGAGCTCCACTCCATTGAGGAGGTTGTCACTATAAATTATACTTTAGTGATGTTATACCTGCCTACACTATGATTAAGGTTAGGGTTTGTTTCCTTAAGAGGCATTAGCTCTCTGGAAATGTGTTCTTTTGAATTGCGGTGTTTTAATTAACCTGAATTTAAATAATTATAAATGAAAAAGGTATTATCCCCACCCCTCATGCAATATGACGGTTACAAGATTACACGAGAAGCATAAAGGATAATCTAGCTCTTTATTGACGGGTTCATGCGGTATTACAAACAGGAAGCTTATGACAGACATATCAAGCATGTGAGAGACTTGAGCTACTCAGTCTTGCCATCTTTCGTTTGCCACGCTGAAAGGATTTTAACCGGACAGAAGACATAATCTTCTGTCCGGCCACAGACGGAAGACATACTCTTCCGCCCGGAAGCTTCAAAGTGTTGGCCGTAGGTCCATCCTTACAGTATATTCGGGTCGCTCCATGTGCAGGCTCTTTGCTCCGGATCTAAATAAGGATAGGACAGGACTCAAACCCCACCTTCAAACATACAGGAATAGCACAATGCCTACATACAGTTTTCATTCTCCCAAAAAGGAAAGAGAATAGTGTACTGACAGAAGACAAAAATATACTGGTCTGTCTTTAGGCTGACTATTCAATTCTCCATTTGTCTTTGGCTCTCTAGTCCTGTGCTTGGCTCGGCAATTCTAAATGAAGATGCGCTGCCCCTCTGTACCATACTTGGTCTGCCTGTATGAATGAGTGCATAACACTGGGCACAGAGAACAGTGACATTAAACTTAATAAAAACACATAGTATAACAGGGTTATGAGACTTAAGTCAAGTAAACCAAGTAATAAAAATGTGCAATCGAATTGGCTATGCAACAGAGCTCCTGAATCACGAATGTCTTCAAACTTCCACATCGGTCCTCTGATCACTGGTCTCATACAAAGCGCGTGATTAGCATATAGGAAGGGGCAGCTCTGCATGCAAAGCATACATAACAAGGATGCAGTGGTTGAAGTGGAAAAAAATAAGTAGCAGTACTCGAGGTATGTGGTTGAAGAGGTCGAGAAATCCCTTCAAAGAGACAGCAGCTAAATAATTAAATAATTTGCTTGCCATTTTCAATTCAACCCACAACCATCATTAAAATCACATTACATAATGAAAGAGTAATCCAAATAGGAGACATTCTGTCCAGTTCTTATGAACCATGTTTATAAAATGAACAAAAGAACTACATATGTTAGCTGAAACCTCCAAATCAAAATCATACTACATTTTCAATTTCTGCTACTGAATAAAAGATACCAGATAATACTTCTAATGCTCAAAATAAATTTTACCTTAATGAAGATGCTGAAGTTGTAATTATTCAATTAAAATCTTTCTACAACTTTGTTTTATGATAGCATCAAAACTGACAGCTTCAGTGTGTTTCGACTCACTTTGATTTTTAATTGGTACTTTTTCTTCTGCCTCAGCTTAATTTTAGTGTTTCTTTTTTTGTAGCATCATCACAGATGTTCTTATCCGACCTGCCACCAGCAGGTAAAATATAATAATGTAACATTAGCAAATTTACGTAATTTAGTACATCCTGAGTAATGGAGTCTAGTAAGAACTACACTTTCAGTGTACCGGTGCACAGGGAGGTTGTGAGAAGTGTCAGTATGAAAGAAAAAGTGACCACACTATGAAAGGGAAATATAGAATTGCTAAATATTGGTGAATACCATCTGAATTCAAACACTGCTGGTACAAAAAGAAAAAGTCTCAGAAATACAAGGAGCAATACATAGTTGACCATTCCAAGCAGTGAAAGACAGAAGTTTTAAAGTATTCCTGTGATTTACCTATATACTTGCGTATAAGTTGGGTCTTGAAATCCAAAAATTCGATCATAAAATCAGACTTATACGCCCGTTCAACAATGCAATACTTAATTTTGTTTTAAAATCTTCTTGCTTCCTCCAATCTCACACCAGTTTTTCAGACACATCGAATTTTGTTGCAGCAGCGCAGTTACCAATTTCTTTTGCCACTTCAACGACTTTTAATTTAAAACCATCTTCATATTTTCTTCTGTTCGAACACTCCATTGTAGATAAGGGATGCTCTTACGATAAAGGTGTATGAGGGTGTGAGATACAACAAACAGCACAAACATTGCTTCAGAATAGTGTGTGGTCACGTAGGCACAACACATAGAAAAAAAAGGCTCTGTGGTTACTCTCTGAAGTTGGCGTTAGTATATCATAATCTGTTGGACCAATAGCATGAGATTTCCGCATTCAACTTATATGACTGACATTATAAAACACTGGGAATTATATGGTAAAATCAAGCCCTGACTTATCCGTGGGACAACTTAAACGCAAGTATAGACGGTACCTTAAAATGGCAGAAGGCATGTTTGAAAAAGCAGCTGCATTTAGTTAGAACATTAATATTTATGGCATTATGTTTGTTAAATGTGATGGTTCACCATTGGGATGTTTGTATTTCATAATATCAGGTGGTTGGAAAACTTTCCAGTGAGATGCATTAAGGTTCTGGTGGCAAAATGAGGAAAGTGTGAAAAGAAAATGTTGAAATGTTTGAGGCAAAAGTGAGTGGGTTTTCAGAAGCATATAGGGAAAGTAAAAAAGATTAAGTGTTTTATGTCTGAAATAACTGAAGAAGTTTTCGTTTGGTTGAAAAGGCAGCTAGGACACAAAATGCATGTGGGGGTGAATATGCTGATGCAGCAACTTAAATGAAAGGATAATGAAGTACATTAAACAGTGGCAAATATGAAAGCATGGGGCTATAAAGAGGAAAGGAAAATAAAATGCTACAAAAGCAGTCTTTAATTCATTTTGGCTAATGTACTTTTTAGAATCCCATTCGTAATATTAAAAACTTTAAGAAAAAATTGAGCAGATGGATGCCTCAGAGATGCAGTGTGTGCAAAATTTAGATGTGTTTATATTTAACAACCAACTGAAGAAAATAAAAAACTAGAAAGAAATATGGATGGATGACACATAGTTAAATAAATCCAGTCCTTCAGACCAGTTTCTGTTCCCAATGCTGCAAACACGTCAATATTTTTATTAAAATTATGACCTCAATTAGTGCAAATATAAAGGTCATGCTACTGATGTGGCCCCCAAGATGATTTAGATAGTGTACTCCTAGCTTGGTAATCACCTTGCCCTCAGAGTGAAGACCCACAAGAAAATATTGGAAAAACATCAGAGAAAAAAATTCTGCTGTGTGTAAATGTTTCATAAAATGTCTTTGGTGCAGACTTTGATGTTTTAGAACATACCTTAAGAATTTTCAATGACTTACTCCATGGTGACAGAATTCTACATGTTAATGTATCTTACCATGTTCAAGGAAAAATTAACTGAATTCATGAAATTTCATCTGGGAAAACGTATAGTCAAAGAAGGCTTTCTAAATTATACATCTAAGGATTTCATTCCCTACTAAGCAGGTTTTGTTCATTGAGTAATATATACATTTATGTGATGGGGTGCCTGGCTGACAAGTTGAAAAGGACAATAATAAAATCGACAAATGCAAAACTGATGTCTCAAGCAGAGAAGACTGAGTGATGACCTAATCCAGGTCTTCAAAATCCTCAAGGATCACTGATAAAGTAGATCCCGCAGGATTCTTTCATCCTTAAGGGTGAATCACATACATGGGGACAACCCGTGGAAATTAATGGGAAGTGCATTTAAGACTGAAGTTGGGAAGCACATCTTTAAGCAAAGAGTTGTGGAAATCTGGAACAAACTACTGAGATATGTAGCTGACTTCTGGAGCAAGAGGTAGTCAAAACACATGGTTGATGTATCGTTTGTACAGGTCAGAATCAGAGCCTAGGCAAGAAGACAACAAATATTATTTTAATTAAGATCACAAAGATATGGACATAACTAACTTCCATCTTAATATCCATGATAATTATAGTGATTGATAAAAAAATCACTTTATAGGAGATGGCACAGACACTAGAACCAAGCATGCCCCCACATTCTCTGTTTAACCTTCACTGCACTGTGATGAACAGCTGGTAGTTAACTGTGAACCCACAACATCTGGCTCAGAAATGGTCTCCTCACGGTGTGAGCTAATAGGAAAAACTCCATTAGTCAGTGACACACAGAGGAGAAGCTGCCTCTGAACTCTCCAAGTGCATACTTCCTGGTGATGTCAGCTGATCTCTTTCTCTCTCATCTCCCACCTTTTCTTCCCAGTATCACCACTTCTTCTTCTTCTTCTTCTTTCGACTGCTCGCGTTAGGGGTCGCCACAGCGGATCATCTTGTACCATATCTTCCTGTCCTCTACATCTTGTTCTGTCATACCCACTACCTGCATGTCCTCTCTCACCACATCCATAAACCTCCTTTTATGCCTTCCTCTTTCCTGGCAGCTCTATCTTTAACATCCTTTTCCCATTATACCCAGCATCTCTCCTCTGCACATGTCCAAACCAATGCAATCTCTCCTCTCTGACTTTGTCTCCCAACTGTCCAACCTGAGCCGACCCTCTAATGTACTCATCGCCACTACAAGGTCAAATAACCATTACCACGTTTTTTCCTTTTGCATGTGAATATTGATGTAACCATATACTAGCTCAGTTTATAAGTAAAACAGTGCAAAAGACTATGAATTTACCTGCAAATATCTCTTGTGGTCATGAGAGATAACCAAAACACCTGGTCCTAATCCTGAACCTTTGAAAATATTATGTTTTAATGAACTAAATGACTATCAGTAAAAAATGATGGCTTACACAAACAGCCCTGTCCAACGGTTAATGAAAAGTATGCATCACTTCTTGTATAAGTATGCTATATCGAGCTGAGCTGGCCACTATATAATGATGTCTTGGTTTGTCCAATAGTGTGAAACATAAACTCCTGACTAAACAAAAATAATTAAATGGTTTGTCCTCTCATAACCTTAACCACTGAAGGTAATTATTCAAGTTGACTAACTCATCCTCAATGTCTATAAAATATATGTCACAAGATTATAGTTTTTCTAAAGCAAATTATAAAAAGTTCCAAGTTCTGGATGTTCTTTGCTAGACAAAGGAATGAATTTATAGTTTTACTGTGAAAAATATTATAATTATAATTAGATTATTATATTAGCATATTATTAACATATTATAATTTGAATTATGCAAGAGAAAGTGAAAAATGATCAGAATTACTTTGTTAATTAGTTTATTAACCAATTAATATGTTGTAAAAGGCGCTATATAGCGCCCGACCCGGCACAGACTCAGGCAAAGGCACGTACTTAAATAAAACACGCTTTTATTTCTCTTCAGCCGTGGGGCACGCCTTCCCCGTGTCCCACAGGCCCAACACAGTCCCAAATACACTCACAAATACTCTATCCACCTCAGCATCACCACTCCTCCTTAGGCTTAGTCCTCCTCCTCCCGACTCTGGCTCTCTCAAGTGGTGGTGGCTGGCCTTTTTTATACCCCACCCAGAAGCGTTCCAGGTGCTTGATTACCTGGTCCTAATTGACCTTCCAGGTGGGGCTGACGAGTCGACCAGCTGGGCTGGAAAGTCCATGCAGCACCCCCTGGTGGCCATCCAAGCCCCCAACCAGGCTGTGGAGGACTCCATCTCCCATGGAGCCTTGCGCCAGGTTGGGGAATCATCGTCCACCAGGGAGGCTGCCACCAAGCGTCCCGGGGGAGGTACTGAGCTGCCCATGGTGGCTCCCCCGGAACAGATGCAGCAGGGGCGCCCCTGCCGGGCATGGGACCCGGCTGTCCTTCACAATGTTCAAATAACAAGCTCCAGACAATTATAAAGTCCAAAAAAATTTAAAAATCCACATTGGAAAAAAGTTCAAGCAATCTAAAGACCCAATAAGAAAGATAAGGCCAATTAATCAAAAATGCGATCAGAGAAATAAGGCCAAAAGTCCAACATTACAATACTGAAAATAATCTAAAAACACCTAAAGGTCAAAATAGCCAATAAATAAAATGTCAAAATATAAAACCACAAAAAAGAAGACTAACGTTAGCTAAATAATAAATAATAAGCTAAAAACACAGAGAAACTCAAAAGTCCAGTAGTAACCTGAGACCTGGTAAATTAGGGTGACCATATGTCCTCTTTTTCCTGGACTTGTCAGACTTTTTGGGCACTAAAATATGTGTCCAACCGAGGTTTCCAAATAGTCTAAAATGTCCTGATAATCCTTTCATGTTGATATTTTGTTTCTATTGTCACTGTGTATTTGTATTGCTTTGACCAATCTCTAGAGGCCCTGCCTTCCCACAAGGCACACTTGCACAATTACTCGATTATGCCCAATATACATTCATTGGTAAAACTGGCTATAGAGAAGCTCTATGCATCAATCCATTTGCTGAACCAGCTTAATCAGATTTTACAGTTCCTAGAAGAGTGACTAGTAGATGGTTTGAATTTGCACGCAGCATAACTTAGCACTGTGTGTATTGCATAGTAGAAATTTATAGGAAAGCAGAGTAATTTGGTTTAGTAGAAAGCCACCCAGCCACGGGGGATGCACAATCCAGTGTGTTTCCTCGTGCCGGTCCCAAGCCTGGATAAATGGAGAGGGTTACATCAGGAAGGGTATCCGGTGTAAAATTAGGCCAGATCAATATATGGACAACAATACAAACTTCCATACCAGATCGGTCGAGGCCCAGGTTAACAATGGCCACCACCAGTACTGTTAGCCAACAGGGTGCTGGCGGAAATTGGGCTACTGTTGGCTGTAGAAGGAGAAGAAGAGGGGGGAGACGTGTCCGGAGAGTTAAAGATGTTAAGATTTGCAATGGGTGTGACGAGGATGGACAGGATTAGAAATTAGTATATTAGAGGGTCGGTTCAGGTTAGACGGTTGCAAGACAAATCAGAGAGGTGAGGTTGTGTTGGTTTGGACATGTGCAGAGGAGAGATGCTGGGTATATTAGGAGAAGTATGTTAAGGATAGAGCTGCCAGCAACGAGGAAAAGAGGAAGGCCTAAGCAAAGGTTTATGGATATGGTGAGAGAAGACATGCTGGTGATGGGTCTGACAGAGCAAGATTCAGAGGACAGGAAGATATGGAAAAAGATGATCCACTGTGGCAACCCCTAACGGGAGCAGCTGAAAGAAAATTGAAGAAAAAGAAGAAAGCTATAAGGACAGCACAGAGCTGTAGTATGATTAAACACCAAATCATAAGTACAAAAGCTGCCCAAACTAAATTGTAAGTATACAGACATTATGCGTGTTAAAAGTGCATGTACACACTCCAAAGCACAAAGCTACTGTTAAGGGCGAGAGTTCTTCAGTTATTTTGTTAGAAAAGGTAAAAGAGAGGATGCTGCAATTGTACTATAAAGGGGTTTATGTTTTTTATAATAATTACACACCAGTGAAAAACCAAGTAGCTCTAAGCCTAAACTGACCATTTTGAGCAAACAATGTGCACTTATCCCAAGGTATGATGAATGTAACTGCCTTGATTTCATTCTCAGAAATTAATATAATGCTTAGCAGAATGCTTAGTTCTTTGCCATTATGAAAGAGTAATAGCAAGCATGCATATATTTTAAAAGCTTAGTAAGAGGTTGAAAGTTCTAGTTTTGTTTGGAAAAAGTAATAAATATTCACTACTTCTGAGACATGTGTCAAATGTTGAAACACCCCCATTACCCATGACCTCCTTTGTGAAAACTAAAATATGGTCACCATAGCTAAACACCTAAATAGGGCAGCTTTAGTGGCAGTTCCGTCAACCAAATACCTGCAACATAAGGACGCCCAACACCTTGGGCTCCACTTGAAGAGAGAAACACAAGGAGAAAAATTACAAAACCAATTAAAAACAACAAAATAATTACCCTAATGGAGAAACTTGTAAAATTCAATAAAATAAACCAAGACCGTTCACAGAAAATAAGAAAATAAATAGTCAACAAAAAATAAAACTAAATCCAAGGATGGAGCCCCAGCTGAGCCATTACTGTTGATTATTAAAATTACTTAGCACATCTGCCCATCTGTCCATTAATCACAGAAGTCAGAAGATGTCCAGGCAGCATCAAATTATAATCATTAAAAGTAACTAGTTAAATAAGATTAAACAAACAATCAGTATTCAGTTTTTATAAATAAGCTTTAACTACTATGGAAGCAAAGTAAGCCACAGTATTCAACAGTGATAAAATATGCAAGTGTTTTATATAGATAGTGACACACATCAGCTACATGACTAGTCTGTACATTTGAGAAATGCAAGAAAGAAAGCTAAATGTTGAACCCATTTTTCCTGTTTTTCAGATCTTTAAATGATAGCAAATGTTAGATAAATAACAGAAGACAGCAAAGAAACTTTCCTTGTTTTCATAGTCTAAGCACCTTTTTAAACAATAACCAAGCTACAAGGTTGAATGAAAGTTTACAATTAATACAAGTAATTGTGATGGAATTAAAATATTAAAAATATTGTATGTAACTTCCACACGGTCTTTGATTATATTAAAATAATAATTTTCAACAGATAAACCTTAGATCTGTTTTGTTGGCAAAAACTTTAACAAAACGGCCTATATTACTAAAGGTAAAGCCCAATAAAATTATGCTTTATATAACACACATCTTTAGTATCTTAATACCTACCATGAATGCATAAACACAAAAAATGACAAAGCAGCCTATTAATTGTCTTATCAATGGAAGCAGAATACACATTTTCATGTATTTCATATATACACCAATATGAAGCAGCAGATATGCCCTTTGTATTTTGGTTTACTTTTCAGCACAGTGACAAGGTGATGGATTCACTGCTGGGACTCATCTTAAAAATGGTGAAAAGATGGTACTGACAAATGCCAGTCAAATGATGCCTCTAAAGCATCAATAGGCTGAGAAATTTTTTTATGTAGGTAGTTTTATAGTTCACATTTCTTCTGTATTTCTTCTGTGCATTGCTTGATATAGTCACAAGCAGATCTCTGTCATATCAGACCTTAGAGATAAAATCTATAAAGAGCTCTTCTTAATGCAGTTTACTCTACTGTAGTTTACCGGATTGCAGAGATAGATTTAAAGTTCCATTAAGAATAACTCATAGATAGATAGTTATTGGCCATGTTCATATATTATCTTTCTTTAAAAAGAGCCATAGGGCAAAGCAAAATGCAAAGTTAAAACCAAAGCAATAAGTCAAATATACAAATCAAAGCAAAAATGTACATAAATATCTCTTCCTCAGTTTCTAGGCCAATTTCATGTGCATTTAAATAAGCTCACACTGCTTAAATACTACAATAATGTCATCAACGTGACAGGCGACACATGTCAGAATATAAAAATAAAATATATTAAACACTGCATTTAATGAATCACCATGTGCAGTGCCTATAAAAAGTATTCACTCCTTGGAAGTTTTCATATTTTATTATTAAACAACATTGAATCAGAGTGGATTTAATGAGGCTGTTTTGAAACTGATCAATAGAAACAAAGACGCTTTAATGTCAAAGTAAAAACAGATCTCTGCAAAGTGGTCTAAATTAATTACAAATATAAAAGGCAAAATTACTGGTGACATAATTATTCTCCCCCTTTAATAGAACACAACTAAATCCTCACTGATGCAGACAATTTGTTTTAGTAGTCCTGAAATTAGTTGAATGGAGATCAACTGTCTCGTCGAGGTGTTTCGGTTTCTTGTAGTATAAATGTCCCTATATCTGGAATGTCTAGCTTGTGGTGGACTAAAACACACAATGAATACAAAAGAACACTGCAAGCACTTCTGTGAAAAGGTGATTGTAAAGCACAAGTCAGAGGATAGAGGCAAGAAAACATCGAAGTCATTGAATATCCCAGTTAAATCGATCATTAAAAAAATGAAAAGAGTATGCTACAGCTGTAAATCTGCATAGAGCAGACCGGCCATCCACAATGACTGAGCAAACATGTTAAATAGAAGACTAGGGAGGAAGGCCACCAAGAGATCCCTGATCACTTTGAAGTAGTCACCGGATACAGTAGCTCAGAATAGAGGGACCATGTAGACAACAACTCTTGTCTGGGTGCTTCACCACTCACAGCTTTATGGAAAAGTGGCAAACAGAAAGCCACTGTTAAAAAAACACACACACAAAATCTCACCTAGACTTTGCCAGAAGACATATGAGAGCCTCAAAAGTCAGTTGGAAGAAGGTTCTATGGTCTGATAAGATCTAAATTGAGCTTTTCTGCCAACAGACTAAATGTCATGTTTGGCATATGCCAAACACTGCGTATTTTCCAAAACGCATCACACCCACTGTGCAGCACAGTGGTGGCAACATCATGCATTGGAGATGCTTCTCTGCAGCAGGCCCTGGAAGGCTTGTGAGTGGATAGAGAATAAAAGGAATACAGCAAAATGCAGAGAAATCTTGGAGGAAAACCAGATGAAGTTTGCAAGAAACCTGTTCCTCTGGAGGGTATTTGCATAACACCAAAGCAACATACGTAGAGCTTAAAAATAAAAATGTTAATGTTCTGTTGTGATCGAATCAGAATCCAGATCTAAATCCTTTTCAGAATTTGTAGCTGGACTTGACAAAGGCTAATCACTCAAAAATCCCCAGCCAACCTGACAGAGCTTGAGCAGCTATGCAAAGAAGAATGGGAGGAAATTGCAGCGACAAGCTGGGTTTGGCTGCTAATTGTGCATCTACTAATACTGACGTGAAGGGGTGAGTACTCATGGGATTGTCTGGAATATTTACAAATAATTTAGATAACTTTGCAGAGATATGTTTTAACTTTGACATTAAAGACTCATTTTCTGTTGATCAATGTCCAGTGTTTTATGTTCATAAAATCTACCATAAACCAGTAAAACCATGGCTAGTACCAAGATAAATCAAAAAGTAAAGGCAACCTGTAAATTATATGGTAACCGCAATGGATAGAAGCTGATGCAATACAACATGTTCACAATGGCTTAGTCTAGTTGAAGTCAAGATCAAATGAGCATGGACACTCCACTGTGGGATTACACCATTGTAGAACTGCAATGAGATTTGGGCACAAGGAGTGAAACATATTGAAATACACTAGAGAATGCTGGCTTGAGCAGAGCAGTAAGCTGCTTGCTTACCCATCTTGCCTAAACCTTACAATACTCCTTGTTATCATGCATTGTGGCATGTGCAGATCTGTAGCTGATATCCAAATGTGCAGCAACAGCAGTCAACATAATTTCTTGGTCTTCTCTAATGAAGGCACGTCCATCTGGGTTTTTGTGAACGTTGTTGATGGATGACCAGATCGAGCTTCATCGGTTACACTTGTTCTTCCCACTTCAAACATTCCTACCCATTCATAAACTTTTTGTCGAGTCAGCCAACATTCTTTGGTGAATTTCAGCAGGTTTTACTCCTTCTGCCCAAAGATATTTTATTGCGGTGTGCTGTTCAAGAATGGTGCGATCCCACAGCGGAGTGTCCATGCTACACTATGCATGTTCAAAGTTCCCATAAATCATCGCAAACATGTTGCATTATGTCAGCTTCTATTCAATGTTGTTAACGTGTAATATTCAAAGTGTCTTTACTTTTTGATTAACCCTCGTACTTATGTAAGAAATGCACTCTAGAACAGTCAATGAACCTCTGCTGGTACCATTTCCTCAAATCCACTATAAATGCTAAGGGTCATCCTACAGTGATGTCATAACACACTGCCTCTTGGTGTTCCACCCACAAAACACAAGGATTATGGACCTGAAGTATACATACACAATGCATAACAATTAAAACTATCTCTCTATTATAAAAAAAAAAAATCTTTGGGGAGGAGACTAGGGAGACGAGACGTGATCTTCTCAGAAGACAATTTGAAGTCCCGCAAGAGACACTTCATTTAACTTGCTCCCAGCTCTTAAAACAACATTAAGCGACAAGCAAAACACGCAGCTCGCCAGCAGCAGAAAGCCAGCAGATGACCCGACTGCTTCTCCTTGTGAGCGTTCAGCCACCCTAACCAAATCCCCAATCCACACCTCCCCATTAACAACGCAAGCGGCAGAGATGCGAAGTGGCAAAAGGACAGCTGCTGTACAGGCTTTAAAATGATCAACGCGCAGCATGACAGAAGCAGCAGCAGCAGAAAAACAGCAGATGATCCGACGGGATCTCCTTAGCGTGCGTTCAGTTGCACCCCCTTCACAATGCGAGCAGCATTATATATCCTGCAAGAAAGAGATGTAACCACTCCTGGGACCGGGAATAAAGGACAAGTATTGTTTTTACAAATGTTTTAAAGTAAAAGTGAAAATAATGCATATGTAACAATTCCCATGAAAATAACAATCTCTTTAAATTGTATATCCGGTAAACTAAACCCAGGGGTGGGCGAGTGAAGTGAGCAGGGGGCAGAGCCCCCTAGTTTATATAAAATATTAACAAAAATTACATAAAAACAAAAAACACATGTAAATATTGATTCAAAATTATCAATAAGAAGGAAAATAAACAATCCTTTAACAACTATTATCTAACTTCTTGCCTTTAATTGAAGTTAATCTAACATTATAGAGGAAAACATTAATTGCATTGATAAAAAACTCACAACAACTCTACAAATTCAGCCTAATTCAAGAACAGTTACTGCAAACACCTGTGTTATGTAATTTATCAGTTAGCTTCTAGTCTTTGCCATGCCACATTAAATTACTTGGGCATTATGACAGAAATAAGGCAGACTTTCCTAACAAAAGTACACAGATAAGTAAGATTTTTTTTAATGTGCCAAGGAAAAACATCTCTCTTTAACATGACATGCTGACAAAAATAAGAGTGAAAAGGGCAGAAGGCATTACAGTAATCCCTCCTCCCTCTGATGGTATGACCATCCCATTTAATCAAGAAACATTGCTGTGAGAGACACATGGAAGCAGTAGCTTACAAATCAAAATTAGAAATCATAAACAAATGAGAGACCACCAAGGTTCTCATTCAGCTTAGAAGCTATAGCCATTTTAAAGCATTTTCTGTGTTGGAATATCCTGATTACTATGAAAAACACAATAACCTGAATCAGTCTCATTCTGTGCTTCATGATTTATAACAGTTTCAGGCCACAGACGAACTCTGAACCTCTAGTTCAAAACACAGTGACTTGCCAATAATGACGTCTGACAAATATGCTTAAATGTATTAAATAAATTCATAAATGTGATTTTCCACATATCACTCAGGCTAGATGATTTTCAACATATTAATTAGTTTTTGAGATTGCAACAGCCACTGAAATAATTTTAAATTAACCAAAATTGCAATGGACAGACAGTCATCACTGATTTTTGTGACTAAATATTTCAGTCTCATTAAATCTACTTTAAGGACTGCAGAAAGCCAAATATGCTGTTGGAGAAGAACCAGAAAGTACACGGATTAAAGTAGGATATACTGCTGCACTACCAGAAACAGACTCCTTAACAACATAAGGTGAACATTGCTTTTTAAAATACTTTTCCTAGCTAGAAATGCAATTCAAGGGTTTAATAACCTAGCAGGTGACACACTGTGACCAGCCAATGGATTTCACGTAATTTCATTTTCAGCCTATCAACTTCTGAGAAGGTGCTTAAGACAGGTCCAAACAAATACATCACCATTTCTGCTTAATTATGGCCTGGCATTAGCCTGCTGGCTTTTCTGTTTGGCAGTTCAGACATCATATCATTCCCAAATCTATAGTCTTACTTTGGAATTCCTTGTCTTCTTTTTCCTTATACCTGCAAGTTGACTGAACATTAAGTGCCTATAGGGATTATTTTTCTACCCAGCCACCTTCTTTCCTCTCAAGTTCCTTCAACGATTTTCAGTTTCAGTTTGTTGTTCTTGCTCTAAACTACTTCCCCTCACACTTCAATGGACACCAGAATCTCTGCCTATATTCACCTCTCATTTCTGGTAAGACTAGTCGGTAGGGTATTTTATTAGCTGATTTTACTAGATTTTAGAGCAACCCTTTAGCTTAGCTTGTGCTGATGAGGGATGCACATGTGAGTGTGTGTACTAGTTTAATAGATAATAACCTTTAAAGGGCAGTGGGATGGTAATCAGCAAGCATCAGCTTTGAGGCAAGGCAGGTAAAAGGGCTAGGTTTGTGCAGGGAGAGAAGTTTATCCTAGAGAAGTGCTTTTATAAGACAGAGAAATAAGAGGAGAATAATGATTGCTTGCCAGAAATGGATCTGAAATAGAGGACATCGTGGGCAGCGTCAGCCATGTTGGCGATTTAAAAAAGAACAAGACCGAGGGCTGCATGGAGTTTCTGTGATGTGATTGTAATCTTGTCTCATGAGTTGTGGAGAAGACATGAGAGAGAGAGAGAAACCAATGAAATGGAACATGCAGAAGGTGGGAGGACTGAGACGTGGCAGAATCTGAAGAGAAGTACCGGGAACTGTGGGTAACCAAAGAAGGTGGAAATTTGGGTTTACGTGGTGGACCAGTATGTGGCAGGTCCCAATGTCCTGACAAGGACAGAATGGAGGAACACAAAGTAGATACTTCAAATTTGTGATGTGAACTTGTTTATCAGATATTAGTATTTATTTGCACTCAAGGACAGCTCTTGTTATTTAGGGTACAGATTTTGAAGAAAACAGTCTTTATTGATTGTAGTGTTTATTGCACTTTTGCAATTTAATTCTCATTGTATTAATAAACTCTGCTCTAATTCTGATTAAAAATTCTTGCTAGTCTATTCACTCGTCCTGTTCTATCCTCGGTTTATGAATTATCAGATGTCCTGATTGCAGAATTGTGCACAAGGCTGCAGGCACAGAAAATCACAGCACCATCCTAGAATTATTAGAAATTCATTGAAGAATCCTAATCACCTGTTTAAAAATGTGCAGACAATTCAACTTAACTTTCACAAACTACTCTGAAGTGAGGCCCAGTAAAAGTGGGTGCCAAAATCCTCATTGAATGTGTCTAGGGTGGATCTTTTATAAAGCAGCATTAACCACTCTGCTTCAACTTTTGTATTTATTTTATCCAAATATAGGTTCTCTATAGTTATATCCAGATTAATTTTAAGTTACTAATAACACAAAATGAAGCAATAGACATATCATATTGGTAGGCGCTGGCTGCAGACTCATTTTAGAGCCAATCAAGGCAGGCTTTTGTCAAGCTATGACTTACTCAAGAGACGGGCAAACCAAGGACACAACATAAGTACAAGTACAGTACATTGCTGCAGACATATTAGCACAAGGTAAGTGAGTCATCTTAATAATTCCTCTATCCCCACTGCTTCTTATTTAGCAAGTTGTCTCTCATGACTCAGCATATGAAAAATGTTTTAAAAATTAAATTATACATTTTAAATTATGTGTGCAATTGTGCACATTTTTGCTGTATCCACTGTATCCATTATTGATATTTGTTTACTGTAATTCAGACTTGATGCTTTCTCCTTATTATTTTACCCAGTATTGTCATGACTTTTACTGGTATGTACTTGGGTTTTGTGATTTTCTTTCTTTCTTTCTTTCTTTCTTTCTTTCTTTCTTTCTTTCTTTCTTTCTTTCTTTCTTTCTTTCTTTCTTTCTCAGTCCATGTCAGTACTTCTCCACACTTGCTGAGAATATCCTAGTGAAACCCAGCTCCTGCTTTCTGAAAAGTGAAATATTTATTAATTTACATAGGTCATACCACACTTTCTGTAATACTGTACTAATAAATTCAAATCCAGAGGAGCACTTATGAATTCATCAGGAAGCAAGATAGCAGCTACCCATGGGGATGTACAGTAGCTTATTTATTCCCCTTTAGTGTGTGGACTTATTCAAAGGCTAGCATTGCCCATATGCCTAATGCTCAAACAGACTCTATGCCATTTAAGTCAGATGGACAAAGACCAGCAGTGTTTACTAGAGGAAACACTGAAAAATGTTACTAACTCCTAGAACTGAAATAACCTCTTACTATTTGCGGCATTTACTGGAGAACCCACTCATCACCTCTTTCAAATGTATCATTTTGGATTTTGTTTTATATCATATAATTTTTAGAAAATTCCATTAGCGTGATACTCTTCTCAATTTTTAATAAGCAGAGTTCTTTTTGTTTAGTCCTAAATAATTTTCTTTTTGGCAATTAATGATGATCTTTAATGATTTTGTCTCCTAAATCTGTGCGTCTGTGGCAAATACCTTAGTCAATGCTTTAATCCAGATTTCTATATATTGACTGTTCTCTTTAATTGGAATTGACTGGCTACTGACATATTATTGAAATAATTAAGCCAATTTTTTTGACAATCCATAACATTCCCAAGAGACAGATAGACCTAGAATGGCTCCTTAGTACAATATAACACAGATGAATAAAAGAACATCTGATACAATGAATTCACTTTCTAGAGTTATCCTGTCAGAGATTTTATAAATAATTCAGTCAAATAACATTGAGCACTATTTTGGTATTCACTATTACCTATTGCCAGTAAACATTAGTAATATGTTATAAATCACCAATAAATATTTATGCATTTAAGGTAAAGTTCTTTATATTTAAGGCTTTTAAAAATGTACAGTAAAACGGGCAAAATTGTGAGTTAGCACTCCCTCCCCTTTTAAAACTAACTGTCTGCTGTTAAGATTAAATTGGCAAAGTGCATTTTATCATTAGTTGGTTATCACAGTCAAGATGATAAACAACATTTATTTAGGACATTTTCATACAAAGAGAAAGTACAAGAAAAGAAAAACAAATAAGATTATGCTAGGATATTAAAGAATAACAAAGAAAAACAAATAAATCTATGCACTGTTATAAAACAGATATATACTGTAATTAGTAGAAGATTATTGTCCTTATATACAATTTCATGATGTAAGTCTCCGGTTAAGCTGGAGAAAAAGAAATCTGCAGATACACCACATTAGTATATTGCTAATGACCCACCTGTATTCAGAACATTAATATTTAGCTTTTCCTCAATCCAACTCAAAATCATAAAAAGTCAGAGATAATTCTGCACCCTTATGTGCAAGGCAGAAGCCAAACTTGGATGGGTTCACTTACTCACAAATCCACCTTTAATTATAACATATTCTTTTTTGACTTTCTGTTTTAACTTAACCTGGCTGTTTTTGGGATATAAAACAAAAAACAGAGTACTTGACCTATAAAAAATCTACACAAAGCCGGAAAAATTATGCAAACTCAATCTTGAAAATCACCTAATTGAGATTTTAATCCAGTTTATGAGAGCTGTAAAGTACTAAATACTGCATGACCAAGACCTTACCATTTGTTACTACATTAAACACTAGCATAGTTGAAATACCCAGTGTAAAAAAAAAAAAAAAACAGAACTTTAATAATAAAAATAAATTAACAAACAATGAAGACTCACCAATGTGCTTGTCTTGCGGTCTTGTATGTATGTTATCATCCAGTTGACACTCGGAACCGGCCAACTCTATTTAATTTCAAAAGCAACAGGGGCGCAGTGCTGCTCAAACATAAAGAATGCTGGCTGTCACTTCCAGATCGCCCTCTGGTGGTCGTTCCGAGTGTCAACTGGATGATAACATGCATACAAGACCGCACGGTCACCCCCCACCCTACCCCAGAAGGGGGTGGGTAAGGGTTGATTTCACCCTACAGTATTTTTAGTCGACCAATGAGAAACATGTGTACCATGTTTCATGAAAATTGCTCCAGCCGTTCGGAAGTGATGCTGGAACATACATACATACATACATACACATACATTGACTTTTATATACAGTAATCCCTTCTCCATCGCGGGGGTTGCGTTCCAGAGACACCCGCGAAATAAGAAAATCTGCGAAGTAGAAACCATATGTTTATATGGTTATTTTTATATTGTCATGCTTGGGTCACAGATTTGCGCAGAAACACAGGAGGTTGTAGAGAGACAGGAACGTTATTCAAACACTTCAAACAAACATTTGTCTCTTTTTCAAAGGCTTAAACTGTGCTCCATGACAAGACAGAGATGACAGTTCCGTCTCACAACTAAAAAAATGCAAACATATCTTCCTCTTCAAAGGAGTGCGCATCAGGAGCAGATCATGTCACAGAGATAGAGAAAAGCAAACAAATCAAAAGGGCTGTTTGGCTTTTAAGTATGCGAAGCACCGCGGCACAAAGCTGTTGAAGGTGGCAGCTCACACCCCCTCCGTCAGGAGCAGAGAAAGAGAGAGAGAGAGACAGATAGAGAGAGACAGAGTTTGTTTTTCAATCAAAAATCAATACGTGCTCTTCGAGCTTTTAAGTATGTGAAGCACCGTGCAGCATGTCGTTTCAGGAAGCAGCTGCACAAAAGATAGCAACGTGAAGATAATCTTTCAGCATTTTTAGAGGAGCGTCCGTATCGTCTAGGTGTGCGAACAGCCCCCCTGCTCAATCCCCCTACGTCAGGATCAGAGAAAGTCAGCACAAGAGAAAGTATGCTGGTTAGCTTCTCAGCCATCTGCCAATAGCGTCCCTTGTATGAAATCAACTGGGCAAACCAACTGAGGAAGCATGTACCAGAAATTAAAAGACCCATTGTCCGCAGAAATCCGTGAACCAGCAAAAAATCTGCGATATACAGTATATTTAAATATGCTTACATATAAAATCCGCGATGGAGTGAAGCCGCGAAAGGCGAAACGCGATATAGCGAGGGATTACTGTATACAGATTAATATTTTTTATTATTTAAAAGTTAAACTGACTTTGATGTTGCAAAACTTGTCATGTTGCCCTGCCACATGCTGAAAACTGGACCAGAAGACAGTGCAGGTGAAAAACAAAAAGAATTAAACATATGCGTAACTAAACTCAAAATACAACCAAAAATCACTTTCAAAAACTTGGAATATATTTTGACATAACACACATACCAAGTTTTTGCTTTCTTGTGCACAATTTTGGATAATGTATGATATGTGATGCCAGCTTAAATACAAGCTAGCTGATGATGTCGCACAAAGTAACTTCCTGGGATTGCGTCTTTGGTAATGGAAGACTGCATGACAGACACATAAAATGGTGGTGCCCACTAAAACATAAGATGGGATCATAGTATTTATAATATTAAGAAATATAAACAAAAATATAATATTAAGTCTACCAATACAGAAACAACATGAAATAACAAAATGCAGGTAAACCTATAATCTCCTTGAAAACTTGAAACCTTGAAATCTCTGAAAAAAATAAAAAGATAACTTTATTAACTAAAAAATTAACTTTATAGACTAAAGTAAACAAGATCAAAAATAGATGTCTATTTGAGATTTTATGAAAAAAGGAAAAATCACATGGCCTTTCTCTCATGCATTGGAATGTCTGCTAAAATCAGGTTGTTATGTTAATAATACATTCATGAGAGGGCTAACTAAGACTAATATTTCCTGATTAATGAATTTGTTGAACCCTGTCTTTAGTACCAAATCGCCCTCATTTAAATCTCTAGTTATTCATATTTCAAATGATTGTTATATACATTATAACAATGGTCAAATACCTCTGGCTTTTCTTTATGTTAGACAAAAGTTTGCCGGTGGCAGCAAACTTTTAAGCAAAGACAAATTAAAGTTAAGACCATTTATGTTGCAACCTTCCACTGTTGTCTTCCTATTTACAGAATTAACTTCACACTAATTACTTGCAGAGTTAACTACCCACTAAATATTTTCCATTTTTTTCCAACTTTAATAACATAATTATCACTCATCCTCTGCTTTACCCCACTAAGCAGTTAATTAATGCCACAACTGAAGAAGTATTATTATATAAAAGTAATAAATAAAAAGAAGTGTCATTAGCATATAAATGAAAATCAGTATTATTATTTAAAATTAAATCAAATGGCATATGGCAATATATTGTATAAAGAAAACAAATAATTGGTCACAGCACTCAATCCCAAGGAACCCATGTCCTACTGCAAATAGAAGTGAGAGAGTGCTGTCTTTGGATTTTGAAAGAAAAAAGTAAAATTAACAATGCTAAGTTCTTAAGCCTGAGCCAAAAAATACTATGGTTAATAGTTTGAAAAGCTGCACTTAAATCTAAAAGAATATGGCATTTCTTTAATTAAAAGTAAAACAGAATTAGTG
This sequence comes from Erpetoichthys calabaricus, assembly GCF_900747795.2. NCBI lineage: Eukaryota > Metazoa > Chordata > Cladistia > Polypteriformes > Polypteridae > Erpetoichthys > Erpetoichthys calabaricus. Next base: position 189,721,759 of record NC_041399.2, read on the forward strand.
TTGAATCTCAAAATCCATCAAAGTATTTTTCCCAGCATATGTACTGGACTTCCCATGACCTTGTTCAATGAAAATCTTCCTGGAAATTTGCCATGTGGCTGGCTTGGATGAATATGCTTTTTCCAAGCGCCCCATGATGCTTTATAAGTTCAGTGTGACATCACAGAGCTGTGTCAGCCATGCACAGAACTTTCATGCATGTGTGCTGTAAGATCACGGCCTAATCTGCTTCGTGCATGTGGGATGTCAGATCCAATCTAGTCAGATTGGCACCATCATGTGTAAAAAAGAAAAAAACTTCATTTGAGGGCTCCATAGTTTACAATAATGAGAAAATTAAGAGTACTGCAGCCAGATATATAACACTGATCCTTATAGAGAACACATAGATAATTGTACATGCATAATAAGTCATGTGCTAGACTGAGCAGTTAAAGCAAAACTTAAAGGAATTAGTCAAAATGAGACCAGGTGAGATAATAATAACTAAAGATTTATTACTATTTATGAGGCGTTTCTATTTTCTTGATGGAAGAAAAAAGTGTAAAGTATTTGCACATATACTGTAGCTCAAAAACAAAAAAAAAAAAAAAAATCACTTCAATTGCACCTGGAGCCATAACTTCAAAGAGCCTATTCCATGTCACCGCTTCGTGTCAGGCCAATGTGTCCCCCAGAATTGGAACTTTATATTTATCCTTTTACTTATTGATAGTTTTGGCCAGATTTATTGTATTTTGTTTGTGATTATAGTTCCTTTTGCATCTTTTATTGTTTGAGTCACAGTAGCGCAATGATTAGCACAGCTGCCTTACAGCTCAGATCACATTTTTGGCCACAATAATTGATCCAGCATAGTTGGCAGACTCCTCCGTAGCCCTTTGTAACACTTAAAAGACAACTGAACCATTATAATCCAGTCAAAGCTAACAGTTCCTCTTTCCCCAACGATTTCAGTGCATTTCACAGAGTTCGGCAAACTTCCTGAACATTTCCATTATTTTGGTGAACTCACTGTGAAGTGAATTCCACGCTCAACACTAAACAGAATATTTATAATACATGTAGAAACTAATTTACAAATCTGAAATACTTAATGAAAATTTGCTTTTTAATATGTGTGATTATAATCTCTCTCTATATATAAAATCCAGCTTATGTCTTTCTGTCTGCCTGTATGTCTGTCCACTTTTCATGAGAGAACTATGTAACGGATTTAGATTGGGTTTTTTTCTATAATTTGCTTGAAAATTCCGGTTGATTTTGCGACTTCTCTTATTGCGCTAAGAACTAAAGTTTGCTTGCAGGAGCGTTATATTTGCGCTAATCCGAGACAGAGGCTGCGGACCGAGGGAAGGGGGAAGTGTGATATCAGGAGTGGGGAGCCGGGCAGGGCCCTCCTCACAGTCCTGTTTCACTATTACGTGGGTGGAGCCGCGGGGGACAGCTAGTTTTCTATAAAAATATAGAACAAAAAGGGGTGTATTTGAAACCAGTCTTACATTCTTAACATCATTGGAACAGAAAAGTTATTTTATTATTTACAGTGTAACAATGGCTGCTTTAAAGCTACTGTATCTTGAAAAATGTTATTTACTAAACTTTATAAAATTAGTTTGAATTGGTATAAATCAGCAAGTAATTGGGTTAAAAAATCAGTAAGAATATTTTCTTTTAGGTATTAATTGACATTTTTTTAAATTGTTATCTAGAAAGGCTTATGTTGTTGCTATTATCAAGTGGAATTGTGTTGTTTCCTATTTGTAACTGTTGCTCTAAACTGATGGGTTGGTAATATTTTGATTTATGAATCTGGAGTAGTAACAGAGAATATCTAGGAGATTTATTATAATGTTTGATACTTCAGTCCATGCTAACCATCCTTATTGTCCTTCATTTCTACTTTAGTTTTTGACTTTTTAATTTAAGAAGGTGTATTATCTTTAAAACATGGTGAATTTCTTTTTAATTTGATTGCCTTTATTTTGAAGAAAAGCCTGTATCTAGAGCCTATTTCATATTTGAGGCGAAGCAGCTTCAATAAACCACAATACATATATAAAAATAGTTTGAAATAACTTAAATAGCTCTAATGTTATCACCACCACTCTGCTTTTTATTGAATTAAACCATGCCTTTCTGAAGAGCACAGAAAAAACACATTTTCAGTTCGTATTAGCATAGAAAGACTTATAAATTAGTTTCTAGAGACTTTGTCCTTCCCTTCAATATAATCTACCTGATCTGGTACAACTGGAAGAAATTCTGCACAATTGTGATCTAGAATTTGTTTATCTTTTCAGAGTAACTTACTAAGATGTTATTTGAGTCTTTGAGACGGCCCTGAATTATTTCTGAAAAATACTCAGAAAGTAGGTACATAGAGAATGTGAGAAACAGTGAGAGACAGAGAGATATACTGTACATGATGTATATAGGGGAGCTTAAACAATGCCTGCTGTCTGAAAGCCCTCAAAAGAATTATGATACTAATTATGAAAGAAACAGAGATGGATGGCTCCAAAACACTTTACAGTGGCCTTGTGTTTGGGCTAGGATCCATTTATACTCTCTTTTCTTTTCTCACGCTCTGCCAGTTTAATGACCATTTTCTGAGATCATCCAGGTTAGCCAGTCACCCCAAACTTTCGGGCTATAGGAGCATAAGCTTGTATTGCCAGACGCCTTTCTTGACACCAGCCCGCATTAATGACAGTGACCTTATTCTAACCCTAGATCACAGGGCTAATCCATTTATAAAAAGTATAAAATATATCATTTGGTGCACAATTTATAATTTTTGCTAAATGTATTTAAATATACAATGTACTATGAAGTTCAAGGTAGAAGATATGTTGTTTCTGAAAAGGCAATATATAAAGCAGCAATTCATTGATCGATTGATGCAATTCATTTTCAGATACATGCCTCCTAAGTCAGTACTACTTTAGCCATCTGTATCAGGCAGGTATTTGTCTGCTCTTTCTTTCTCATTTCAAGAAATGTTCTATTATATTTCACATATCTCCAGGGCATTACTGTTGTAAAACGTCAGTCTACTAAATCTACTCTGACAGATCTAATTCCAGTGCAAGAGTCATTCTTAGAGCCATTCAAACTAAAAATCAGTTTAAGTTACATGAAAGCAACCCACTCATCTATCACAGATACGAAAACTCAGATTTTTACTATTTTTCAGCGTTATATGCATTGCTGAATAGATTGAATAATATGTGTACTTTTCTCTGATATTCACAGGTAGCACTTTCTCCATTTTCAGTCAAAACCACTCATGTGTGATTCATGAAAAGTTACATAAATAAATTATATATAACAGTAAGGCATCTAAATAATGCTGAGTAAGTTCTTCCTCAACCATTTTTGTAATTTACCTCTTGTATTACATTTAAACAAATATCCAGAGCCCATAAAAAGTTTTCAAGCCTTGGACTGGTCAAGAGAAAAACACTCTTTAATTTCAAAGTGAAAACAGATCTCTGCAAAGTGATCTAAATTAATTACAAATGTAATTACAAATTACACAAAATAATTGATCACATAAATATTCACCCCCTTTAATATGGCACACCTAATCATAACAGGTGTAGCCAACTGCTTTTAGAAGTTCCAGAATTAGTTAAATGGAGATCACTTGTCTCTGGAGTCTATTGATAACAGTTTAAATGAGCACTATTTGGAAGGTCCAACCAGTGGTAAGTTCACATTGTGGCCTGACTTATGCAATGAAAACAAAAGAACATGCAGAAGGTTACAGTCAGATGAGACAAAGAGAAACACATCGTTCGGGATAAAGCAACAATGTTACCCCTACACTCCCCAGCAATGTTATGTAGGAATTGTTCAATGTGGGTGTTGAACTCCATCAAGTCTGTGTCTTGTCACCATTCCTGTTTTTGGTTTCCATGGACAGGATATCAAGGTGCAGCCAAGGATCTGAGGGTGTCCAATTGGGGAGGGTAAGGGTATCATAGTTGCTTTACACAGATGATTCTGTCCTCTTTGCCTCATGTGACTTTGACCTGATTGTGAAGTGGCAGGAATGAGAATCATCACTTCCAGGTCTGAAATCATGGTTCTTTCTCATAAAAGAGTGGCTTGCTCTCTCCAAGTGGTGAGGAGCAACTGCCCTTAGTGGAGATGTTCAAGTATCTTGAGATGTTATTCACAAGTGACAGAAAAAAGGAACGTGAGATCAACAACTGGATTGGAGCAGTGGCAGCTGTTTTGCGGGTACTGTGCCAGTTCATATTAGCAAAGCAGATGCTGAGTCTAAAGACAAGAGCTCTCAGTTTACAGGTACATCCCTGTTCTTGTGTATGGTCATGAGCGGTGAATGATAACAAAATGAGGTTTCTTCGCAGGGTGGTTGCACTGACACTCAGTGATAGGCTGAGAAGCTCATTGGTTCGAGAGAGCCTCAAAGCAGAGGTAGTACTCTGGATTGAGAAGAAGTGGTTTGGGCATATCGTAAGAATACCCCCTGTGCCTCCCCCAACGTTCCACTGAGTGGAAACCCTTTAGCAGACCCAGAATTATATGTCTCGGTTGGCTTTGAAAATGCTGGGAATAACCCAGGAAGAGTAATCTGGAGCTGGGAACAGGGAAGTCAGGGGATGACTTACTTGGTCTGCTGGCGCCGTGACCCTAACCAGGAAAGTCAGATGGAAAGATGAGATCTTAGGTATTACTGAAGAATAGTTAAAACATTCACAACATTACATACAGTATTATTTAAGGATGGTGTAGAAGATGGAAGACTATTTCCTCTACCTCCATCTTTCTATCTTTCTTTTTGATTTAAAAGCAGTAGCTACAATTTGTAACACTTTAGAATTTTTAAAAATCCTGTTTCTGTTATTATTGCAAACACATTCTTGCCTACTACCAATTTTGCTTGGGTAAACTTAATGGCATGCCTGCATTTTCATTCAGATGAACTGAGCATATTCTGTGCACTATGGTAATAATGTCACCTTCTTTCAATTCATTTGTGCTTGCCGTCCGTGTTCCAGATCTGAAATATATTGTTCCTTTGTTTACTGCATAATGGATTTTTTCTTTTCTGTTTGACTGTGGTTACATTAAATATTGCTTATTGATTCAAATAACATATTTTGTAATTACGGTTTTTCAAATTTTAATTATATTTCCTGTACTTTGAAAATGTGTATTCCTAAGAGTACCAGAAGATTTGCATGATTTCTGATTAACCCTGTTCTTTAACATGCTGTCATGTTGGCAGTTTATTAGAACTTAAAAGTAAAGTTTGAACTTAAAGCCCATCCTCTTGCTCACAACCTTTCCCATACAGCCTGGCTTTATTTGAGACAAAGCTTGCATTTCTTTGTCTAGAGTAGCAGCAACTGCACAATTCTGACTGATATTAAACCAGATTTAACAGGAACCATATAAATAAACTATTATAAAATAAATAAAGTGCAATACTTAAATAAATGTGTCAACACATTGTCAGTAAGTCATGAGCTTTACGGATAATTAGTGCAGCTTTTTCCTCCTCAACTTACAGCCTCAATTATCTTTTACATTTTCAAATGTACTTCCCATTCAAAAGGAAAACATTCCAAACAAATGGCGAAAAGCAGTAAATGTAATTGAGATAAGTTGGAAAATTTAAGGAACTCTTTTTTTAAATAACATGGAAATGGGATTTTGATGAAGAGAAGAAGAAACGCGTATACTTGTACTACCTAAAAAATTCAGGACAAAAGTCTGATTTGTAATTACCAGAAAATAAAACCAAAATCAAAGTTTTAAAATGTGCACAGATAAAAGCCATAAAATCAAAAGCAACTAAGTTACCTAACCAAAACCGCAGTCAGAATTTTTAAGCCATAAATTCATTAACCCTAGAGCTTTTTACAAACATGATTTTAATTACCATAAAAATGGACAAAGTTTCCCTCCTGATGACCAGTGTAAAAGGACAGCCCGGACACAGACAGACACAACATCAATGTCCACAACACACACGTTTATTAACAATATTTACAGTCCAGTTCCACCACCTCACACACAACTACTGAATCCTTTTCTCTCTTCAGCCGCCTCCACTCCTCTCTCACAAGCTTCGTCTTCCTCCTGCCGACTCCGGCTCTCCAAATGGAATGAGCCCCTTTTATCCTGCCCCGGATGTACTCCAGGTGCTCTGTGATGGTCTTCCGGCAGCACTTCCTGGTGTGGTGGAAGTGCTGCTCTCGATGGCATAATCAGGGTTATTTATTGTATAGTTTGGGCAAAAGCACATGATTCTTCAGCTCCCCAAACTCCTATACTGGAAGCAATAAGTTCAGCATAAATAGATGGATGATTAATAGAAGTTGAATGCAACTTCTATTACCATGGTGGAAGCAGCTATTTGGTCATTTTGTGATGTTTGACTTAAACATAGTGTAAAGCAGAAAATGGAGTTAATTAACCTGTTCATTACTGTCAAACTCCTACTGACTGTGCTATTGAAAACGGAGGGCTCAGGAAAATGGATGAATAGATGGAAATTCATATAAATATATGAATAAATGCATGGGAAGGACTGGCGCCCTGTCCAAGCATAGTTCCTTCTTGGCACCCTATGTTTGATGGGATAGGCTCTTGCTCCACCATGACATGCTCAGAATAAAGCCAGTTTAGAAAATGGATGGATGGATGCATAGATGGATGCATGGAAGTACCCTGAGCATGGGAAAGATGCCATATAAATAAAATATATTATTATTATTATAGATAAAATCTAAAATCTATTAGACAAATCTAATATCTAAGGAATGTCAGAGGGTCTGTTACTCAAAAATAAAAGCTCAGCATGTCTCAGAATGGCATTGTTGCATATATATATATATATATATATATATATATATATATATATATATATATATATGCAACAGTGTATATATATACACTGACAAAATCAGGTCAAAACTGTCAGGTTCATCGAAGAAAGGTGGGTAGCCTTAATAAACTGAGAAGAGCCAGGTCATGCTTGAGTTAGGCAAGATGACAGTAGATGGCATTTACTGGAAATGCAATTTGTTAATCATACTAATGAACCTCACATAAAATACAAGATTGTTTATCAGAGATCATCCCAGAGATAAATATCTCACATCAATTCATAACAGCTATCACTGTTTAAATAAAAAGCTTTGTTCATAAAAACTCACATTATATAACAAAATACTCTTTTCTTTAAGTTAAACATTTTTAATAAACTATCTAAAAAATGTAGAAAAAAAACTGCACTGCAGAAATTCCAATATCAGTCAAAGCAGATTTGCTGCAGTTCAGCGAAGGAATGAAAAACAGAACTAGAGGGGCCGCATTGCCCTTACATAGTCAGATGGTAGTAGACAGTAGAGAATATATAGTGTCCAGGATCATGTAAAGGGAATGGGGAACTGCAGTGCTAAAATGACATAGTCTTCAGAAACAAGTGCAGTGTCCCAGGCAACAAGCCCAGATGAGGTCCATATAAGCAAGACTTGGGCTACCTAGAGATGGGCCAAATCTCACTTTCCCAAAAGGAAGCTAATGTGGGTTGGCCCAAATTTATGTTTACTTTGGTCATTCTGTGTGTGGATCATATGGCAAAACATATGCATATGCTGGGCAAACCCATATGGGCAAGATATAGACTAGCACATATCCATCTCAAATGGGGAAAATCCAGGAAAACCCATATGGGCAAAATATGAGCAGGACAATATGCATGTCACATGGAAAAAATCTGGGCAAACTTGTCTTGTGGGCAAAATGTAGTGAATATAGGTCTCTAATGGGAAAAATCTGTGAAAGTCCATATGAGGTAAATGTGAGCTTATTCGTATGGGTATCATAAGGGTGTTTTCATAACCATTTACAATAAAAGTGTTAAATAGGATGAAAATCCAGGTATTGGTGCCATTTTGTTTGAGATGCTGCTGTGCTAAATGAGCTTGACTAAAAACAAACATATTAGGAATATAATTTGAAATGGTAACTTAATTCATGACATGTCAATGCTGTTGCATTTTAGTAAAGTCATGGAAATTTAGGTTGTAACATCAAGATAACTGGCTACTGAATTACCATTTATCATGCAGTCTCAGTGCTGATTCGACTGTTAGCTAATTTATACACTTGCTAGAAAAGGTACATTGTATCAGTGCACTTGATATACGACTGAAAATAAGCAGTGTGGTGAAAACCGGCTTCAGAAAATTGTCACGTTTTGTTGAGTGAATTAATATCTGTGTTCTTCTAGAAGCCCTGCTGGTTAACGATGGTATGAACAATGAAATAACTGCTTTACTTGAATTGTTTCTGCCATAAAAGGTGATCTTGTGTTAGTGACTTACTGCAAAAGAATATCAAACCATATAATAATATCTGTATAAATTCAATCACTGTATAAAGTCGGTTCAATCCATTTAGAAAGCATATCAATTATTACCATGCATAGTCATATACAAAAACTCTCCTCATTTGATATGAAGTATATTGCCACAAATACAGAAAAAGAACATCTTTCTTTAGATGTGATACAGGAGCAACTGTGGATATTTTACTCACAATATATTGTTGGGAAACAGTGAAATGCTGAGAAAATATTTAAAATTCCACAGATCTGGGTTTGATTCCTAGTCAAGTAACCTCTGGTTATACACTTGGCTCTGGTGGTCTGGGGAGGGGTGTTTCCTTAAGAGGATTGTTTTGAGAATATAAATCAGCCTGGTGTGAATGAAGTGGCTGTATGCACGTGTGGGCCTGGGATGGACTGACATCTAGCCTGCCTCACACCCAGTGTTTGCTCCTGCACTGAATGACTTTGTAATAAATAGGTTCAGACACTGAATGGCTTGAAAGATTATCACACAGACAAATCAATACAATTTGGTATGAAAAGTACAAAATAAAGACAAATGATTTAGCAAAACTGTTCACATACAGTATGGAACATTTAACAAACAATAACTGTAGAAACCTAGAAGTTGGGAAAAGAAAAGTAGAAGCATTTGAAGAATGAAGCCTGCACATTAAAAGGTCATTACTTGAAGGCCAAAAAGAAATGGTATAACCTTTTGTTTGACTGCTGAAATGCTGAAATCTTAAAAACATTTGGAATGGGTGACCCTTTAAGATTATTAAAGGTCAGATAATGAAGATAATCCCAGAGGATGACCAACTGATGCATGTTTTAAAAAAGGAAAAATAAACTTTATTTTACAGGGTTTAAATTCCAGTTCTGTAGTAGTTTATTTCCAAATAGGACCCTATTGCAGTATTCAGAAACAATTATTGATATAAGGGTTACAAATATTGTAATGGTAGATGAGAGCAAAGCAAGGCTAAGACAGAGAACTTACTTATGGACAAAAGACATCCTTGCAGAAAGAAGCCAGACTGGCATCTGGGGCCAAAGGGGGACCTCCAAGTCCTGTTCTGAGAGAATTCCTGAAACAGAAACAAAGTTTTGTGGTGTTCTGTCAAACAAATTTCTCTGTTGACTGCTGCAGCCATCAGGGTTTCTAAAACTTCAACAATTCTTGTCTTATCTTAAATTGCCTTCACACTCATAGTCTTTTTGCTTTCTACTGAATCAGGATACGATTAGTTGCTTTGTTTCAATCTCCAGGTAGTTCGGTTGCATTTCACAAAGTAAACTTTCAGAAAATCTAGATGTAACAACAAACAGCCAGTGGGTGTGTCATGGACTTCTTTCTTTGGACAGAAGTGATTTTATCTACCAGTGCAGCAAGACAATTTTACTTGGTAAGACTGCCTCTGATTATAATAAAAAAATCTAGATTGAAGAAATAAAAATCTTGATATTAGTGAATTTTCACACATTATAAGTTTGCTTCTTGAAATAAGAAAATACACCTCTGTGTGCTCCTCATTATAGCTTGTAAGACATTTTCTTTTCTTCTTCTTCTTTCAGCTTTTCCTGTTAGGGGTTGCCACAGCAGAACATCTTGTTCCATATCTTCCTGTCCTCTACATCTTGCTCTGTCACACCCATCACCTGCATGTCATCTCTCACCACATCCATAAACCTTCCCTTAGGCCTTCCTTGTTTTTCTCTTGCCTGATATTCTCTCTTTAATATCTTTTTCCCAATATACCCAGCATCTCTCCTCTGCACATGTCCAAACCAATGCAATCTCGCCTCTCTGACTTTGTCTCCCAACCATCCAACCTGAGCTGAACCTCTAATGTACTCATTGCTAATCCTGTTCATCCTCTTCGCACCCAATGCAAATCTTAGCATTTTTAACTCTGCCACCTCCATGCTCTGTCTCCTGCTTTCTGGTCAGTGTCACCATCTCCAACCCATATAACATAGCTGGTCTCACTACTGTGCTATAGACCTTCCCTTTCACTCTTGCTGATAACCGTCTGTCACAAATTACTCCTGACACTCTTCTCCACCCATTCCACCCAGCAAGCACTCTCTTCTTCACCTCTCTTCCACAATCCCTGTTACTCTGTACTGTTGATCCCAAGTATTTAAACACATCCACCTTCACCAACTCTACTCCCTGCATCTTCACCATTCCACTGACCTCCCTCTCATTAACAGACATGTATTCTGTCTTGTTTCTACTGACCTTCATTCCTCTCCTCTCTAGAGCAGATCTCCACCTCTCCAGGGTCTCCTCAACCTGCTCCCTACTCTCACTACAGATCACAATGTCATCAGCAAACATCACCGTTCAAGGAGACTCCTGTCTAATCTCCTCGGTCAACCTGTCCATCATCATTGCAAATAAGAAAGGGTTCAGTGCCGATCCTTGATGTAATCCCACCTCCACGTTGAATGCATCTGTCACTCCTACCGCAGACCTCACCGCTGTCACACTTCCCTTGTACATATCCTGTACAACTCTTACATACTTCTCTGCCACTCCCGACTTCCTCATACAATACCACAACTCCTCTCAAGGCACCCCTGTCATATGCTTTCTCCAGGGGCCTCATGCATAACGCCGTGCATAGAATTCGCACTATAACATGACGTAAGCACAAAAGCGGAAATGTACTTATGCACAAAAAAATCCAGATGCATAAATCTGTGCATTCGCCAACTTCCACGTCTTTCAGCTACATAAATCCCGGTCAGTGTGGAAATCAATGCACATGCACGCGCCTGCTGCCCCACTCCAACTCCTCCCAGAATTATGCCTCTTTGAATATGCAAATCAATATAAATAGCCCTTAAGCTCAGTGTTCTGTGAAAAGGCAATGGCAAAAGTGCGAGGAAAAATAGAAGAATTTCAGCAAATACCAAGTGGAGGCAAAGAAAAACATACTATTTGTTGGTTTACACAGTGGTATAAACAACAAAAGGAAGTTGATCGACTGACATAGCGTGTCGGAGAAACTCGAAAGCTCAAGTTCACAAAGTCACACAGTGCCCAAAATAAAAAAGTTGTGAGATATCAAAGATGCCGTGAGAAGGCGAGTCGTAGCCCACCGTCTGAGTGTCATATGAAAGCATATTAGGGTACAAAGAAAAAAAAAAGGCACACAGTGTGAAAAAAGTATGAAATGTCAACTTTAATCTCGAAATTTCCACTTTAATCACGTAGTTTATTTTGTCATTAAAGTAGAATATTATAAACTTCATCTTAAAATCGTTTAATTTGCTAGTTTCTCAAATCCCATCGTAACTAAAGTAGCATGTTAAATGCTTTGTTTTGTATTTGATCTTCTATGTGCTCTATGTGTGTGAATCATTGCTTGCTTCCAGGCTTTGTTTTCCTCCGACAGGACACAGAATCCATTACATTCGTAATATTACAGCTCTCTGAATAATTAAAATACTGAGAAGTATATGTGATATCATTTTCATGATGATATGAGTTAAAGCATGTTATTAAACATAGGAACATAGTGGCGCAGTGATTGTTCATGTCTTATGCAAGATGCTTGCTGCAACATGCGCGCCCTTTGATGAAATGCTTTATTACAAAAGTACTGTCTTTTTCAAACATACTAACCCCCAATTCCTGTCTTTACTTTTCTTCCTCCAAATACCCAATCACCACACAATCAGCTCTGTAATAGATGTTAAACCATCTGTAAGCTTAGAACAATGATTCTTCAAAACTTTTAAGGAACATTGAAATATATTCGTAATGTTTAATTATTCTATCCATCTATCCTTCCAGTGTCATGCCAGCCACAGCAAGAATACAGCGCGAGGCAGGAACAAACCGTGAACAAAGCTCAAGCTCGCTTGCGCTGTGGCACCGTGTAGTTAAAGTTAAAGTTTTATCTGTATAATATAATAAATATATTTTGCTGCATTTCATCTTAAAAATGATATCGTCATCATATGTAAATACGCGCTTTATAAAGTGGCTCAGGTTGTGCAATATTATAACTGTATCATAAGTACAATTACCTCACTGTAAACTTGCAAGTACAAACAGTTCTACAAGGAGCACTTGATGGACTGATTGAGTGCGTGTCTAGTTCTCGGGATGAAACTGTTTGTGAACCGTGAGGTCTGAACAGGAAAGGCTCTGAAGCGTTGGCCGGATGAGAACAGTTCATATAGCGAATGGTTGAGGCAGCGTGTGCTTGATGCTGTATATCGATAATTCTCTTTACGATCAGCTGCTGTACAGCTGTGATTCACACTCAGATACAGTGATATTAATAGTCTGAGTGGTGCAGTGAGAGGAATATGGAAAAAAATGATCCGATGTGGCAACCCCTAACGGGAGCAGCTGAAAGTAGAAGAAGAAGGTGCAGTGAGAGTAACAACGCTAAAGCAGCTATGGTATTTAGAATAATTTGACCATTCTGTGGACCATTATATTGTTACAGGTTAATTACAATCAGATGCCTTAAACTAATAAACAATATGCGGTTAATTTCAGTGTATTTATAAAACCGCGTCAGGGATGTGGATCTAAAAAAGAAAGGGAAACCACACAGGAACAGTAGCACTGCTTTGACGCTGGGTGCTGCCAGTCTGCAAAACCAAGCGCAGAACTTGCGTACAGCAGGGTATGAGCTACCGTGGAAATGTGCGTGGCTTTACACCAAGTTTAGGTTTTATACATCGCGATTTGAACGTGGAAATGTTCTTACGCAACATTTCTGTGCGTACACACAGAATATATACATGAGGCCCCAGGTCCACAAAGACACAATACAACTCCTTCTGACCTTCTCTATACTTCTCAATCGACATCCTCAGAGCAAACATTGCATCTGTTGTGCTCTTTCTTGGCTTGAACTCTTACATACTTCTCTGCCACTCCCGACTTCCTCATACAATATCACAGCTCCTCTCGAGGCACCATGTCACATTCTTTCTCCAGGTCCACAAAGACACAATACAACTCCCTTCTGGCCTTCTCTATACTTCTCCATCGACACCCTCAGAGCAAACATTGCATCTGTTGTGCTCTTTTTTGGCATGAACCCATACTGCTGCTCACTAATTATCACCATGACTTTATTTTCTCATAGAGGTGCTTTTTTAAATCTGGATTTTCTGGGAAATAAACTTAATAACTAAGTCAGAAACATCCAGGCAAGTTTTTTTGAAGTAAGCAATGCAATCTTGCATGCACAAGGCTAAATGAGACATTCAGTCTCATGTGGGAAAATATGAGATATATTCCCTCAAAATAAGAAATTAACACTTGTTAATATATAATAATTTGCTGTGTTTTGCAGAACATTTTCATCAGTTTCTGACAGAGATTTTTATTGCTTGTAAAATATTGTAATCATGAAAGAAGTGAGTAAATCATTAGCGACAACAGTGTTTGGGGAATGCTTTGAACTACAGCACAAGAGATTCTACAGTGTCAGACCGGTGTTAATGTCGGTTGGCAAATATTGCTAAACAAACAGATTTTACAAAATTACAGCAGTAAGAAAAAACACACATGTGGTAAGATGATACCAAAAAGAGAACTTGCAAACAAAAAGAGAAGGAGTGCTTGAAAGAGAGAAAATCAAAACATTTTAAAAGAGTATGCCATTAGAACCAAGAAAGGGAGAATTTACTGTGAGTCAAATCTGCCAGATAATGTCAGGCTCTCTTTTGATGAAGTGTCACAGACATACAAGACAAGTTTTTTGAAGATATCAAAGTAGGCACACAGAAAATCGTGACTCCATTAAAAGCAGATAGTGGTACTCCAAAACTTTCACATCAACACGGATGCACTTCCATTTGTGCCTCTGTTGATACTTTATATTCTGCTTTTTCACTAATGTTACCGTCAGTCACAAACAAGCTGTTCATTTTCCACATTTTGTTATTTAATCCATCCATCCATCCATTTTCCAACCCGCTGAATCCGAACACAGGGTCACGGGGGTCTGCTGGAGCCAATCCCAGCCAACACAGGGCACAAGGCAGGAACCAATCCCGGGCAGGGTGCCAACCCACCGCAGGACATTTTGTTATTTAATTCAAAAGTTAATTTTAAGGCAGATATTGCTGAGCTCCAATTATTTTAATCAGTTTCAAACAACTCTTCTCCAGACTGTTTAAACAAATCTGTGTTTATGAGTACTCATTATGTAATTAGTAATTGGTAAAATTTGTGTTTCTATCTACCTCAGTGAAGAGTTTACTTCTTCTTCTTCTTCTTTTTCTTCTTTTTCATCTTTTCCCAATTCTATGGGGTATGATTGATCAACCTTCTGCAAACAGCTCTGACCTGCAACTCCTTGCCATGGAAATCCTTTTCCTTCAGATCTTCTTTTACTTTATCCATGCACTTCTGCTTTGGCCTCCCTCGCTTTCTTTTCCCCTGTACTTCTATTCTCATCACTCTTTTGCTCAAATAGTCATTGTTTCTCCTCATCACATGTCCATACCACTTCAACCTAGTTTTCTGTCCTTTCTTTGATATCTCTCCCACTTTTGTGGTAGCTCCTATTGTCTCATTTCCTATTCTGTCCTTTTTTCTAGTTTTCCATTTTGGGTTACCACTGATTCTAAATAATTAAATTAATGTACTCTTTTCAAAAGCTCTCCCTGCAGGCTATTTTCTGAATCCTGGTCATCATTAAACCTCTCGTTCTGTCTTCTTCCGATTTATCTTCAATCCTCTGTCTTCCAAAGCCCTTCTCCATTCTTCCAACTTCCTCTCCTCTAACTCTTTCCTGCTGCTACACAATGTCATCTGCCAAAGCACACACCTAGGGGAGTGATCTTTTATCCCATTACTGAGCACATCCATAACCAGATTAAAGAGGTAATGGGTTTAACAAGATCCCTGGTGCAGACCTATTAACTGGGATCTTGTCTGTTACCCCAACACTGTTTTTATCCCAAGTCCTCACTCATTCATACACATCATGGACAATCCTCACAAATTTCTCTGGTATTCCTGTCTCTCTGCTGCACCTCCAGACCTCTTGATGTGGTACTCTAACATAAGCCTTCTCCAAATCAATAAACACCATATGCAAACCTTTCTGTTTTTCTCAATGCTGCTCTATGAGCTGTCTCATTGCAAAGATTGCATCAGTTTTTCCTCTCACTGGCATAAAACCAAACTGTTCCTCCCATATGGTGGTCTCTACCATAAGCCTTCTCTCCATAACCTTTTCCCAAATTTTCGCTGCATGTGACATCTGCTTTATCCCTCTATACTCTCCTCAATACTGAGTATCACTTTTCTTCTTGTAAATGTGTACAATCATACTGCTCCTCCACTCGTTTGGTATTCTCTCATGTTCAAATATCTTCTGCATTAGATTCCACAAAACATCTACTGGCATTTCATCCAGTACTTCCTCTATTCCTTATTCTTGGTGTTAGCCCTTTATTACCATCGAGAGAGACATGGAGAGAGCAAACCAGATGAACAACTTCTTTAACAGGTTTGACCACCCTAACCCACTCTCACCTTGGAGTACTGTACTCTCCACCCATCCTTCTGCTAATACCAGCATAGGAGAGAGTTTCCTGCCACCCACAATTATAGCAGCCCAGGTAAGCAGAGAGCTGAGGAGAATTCGTGCCAGCAAAGCAGTGGGTCCAGGTGGAGTATCGCCACAACTGCTAAAGGCCTGTGCTTTGGAGCTGGGGAGTCCTCTACAGCACATCTTCAACCTGAGCCTGGAACAGGGGAGAGTCCTGAGGCTTTGGAAAACATCTTGCATCACCCCAGTCCCAAAGGTATCACGTCCTAGTGAGCTGAATGACTTCCGGCCTGTCGCTCTGACATCACATGTGATGAAGACCATGGAGCGGCTGCTGCTTCACCACCTGTGGCCACAGGTCCGCCACGCCCTCGACCCTCTGCAATTCACATACCAAGAGAAGGTGGTAGTGGAGGATGCCATCATCTATATGCTACATCGATCCCTCTCCCACTTGGACAGAGGCAGTGGTGCTGTAAAAATTATGTTTCTGGACTTCTCTAACACCTTCAACACCATCCAATCTCTGTTCCTTAGGGACAAGCTGACAGAGATGGGAGTAGATTCATACCTGGTGGCATGGATCGTGAACTATCTTACAGACAGACCTCAGTATGTGCGTCTAGAGAACTGCAAGTCTGACATTGTGCTCAGCAGCACAGGAGCGCCGCAGGGAACTGTACCTTCTTCGATCCTGTTCAGCCTATATGCATCAGACTTCTAATACAACTCAGAGTCCTTGCACGTGCAAAAGTTCGCTGACAATACTGCTATCATGGGCTGCATCAGAAGTGGGCAGGAGGAGGAGTATAGGAACCTAATCAAGGACTTTGTTAAATGGTTCAAACCACCTACAACTGAACACCAGCAAAACGGAGCTGGTGGTGGATTTTAGGAGGCCCATGCACCTAATGGTCCCTGTGATCATCAGAGGTGACTGTGTGAAGAGGGTGCAGACCTATAAATACCTGGGAGTGCAGCTTGATGATAAATTGGACTGGATTGCCAATACTGATGCTCTGTGCAAGAGAGGACAGAGCCGACTATACTTCCTTGGAAGGCTGCCGTCTTTCAACATCTGCAATAAGATGCTGCAGATGTTCTCTCAAATGGTTGTGGCGAGCACCATCTTCTACACGGTGGTGTACTGGGGAGAGAACATAAAGAAGAGGGACGCCTCATGTCTGGACAAACTGGTGAGGAAGGCAGGCTCTATTGTAGGCATGGAGCTGGAAAGTTTGACATACGTGTCAGAGCGATGGGCACTGAGCAGGTTCCTGTCAATCATGGAGAATCCACTGCATCCACTCATCCACTGAACAGTATCATCTCCAGACAGAGTAGCAGCTTCAGCGACAGACTGCTGTCAATGTCCTGCTTCACTGACAGACTGAGGAAATCGTTCCTCCCCCACACTATGCGACTCTTCAATTCCACCCTGGTGGGGGGGGGGTCTGGGGGTAAATGTTAACATTATACAAAGTTATTGTCTGTTATACCTGTATTTTTATCACTCTTTAATTTAATATTGTTTTTTGTCAGAATGCTGCTGCTGGAGTCTGTGAATTTCCCCTTGGGATTAATAAAGTATCTATCTATCTATCTATCTATCTATCTATCTATCTATCTATCTATCTATCTATCTATCTATCTATCTATCTATCTATCTATCTATCTATCTATCTATCTATCTATCTATCTATCTATCTATCTATTTTAGGACCCCATTACCTAATACCACCCTTTGATTTTCTTCAGTCGGCAGCTTTTCAAAGTGCCTCTTCCCTCTTCTTGATTGTCTGTCTATACGTTTCTCTGTCTTCCTCCTTCACTGATTGTTACCATTTCTTCTTTGCCTCTTTATGCTGTACTGTCTTCTACACATTAGAGATCTTCTTCATATTAAAAAGTCTATTTAACTTTCCTTTCATCCACTACTCTTCAAAAAATATGTTAACCAACCTCATTGAAGTGTACTTTATAAAAATAAACTTGACTGAATTTATAAAGCTTAATATTTTTTTCAAATAGGATTTGAAGAAAACTTTTGCCATTTATTTCACAAATTATGTTCAGAAAACAGATCTAAATCATAATCGGTGTCAAATAAAGTTCTTAAAACCTTGGATTGATTTTTACTCAGGCAACAATTAATTATTTTCTAGACTTTGTCACAATTTATTCTTAAATAAGGCATAAATCGGAGTGGCAATAAGTAAGCAAAATTATGTACATTTTTTCATGCATACATATTGTATGGGCAGAAGGAAAATTAACTCTTAGTTTAAAGCAATTTATTATTAGTAAAGTAAGATTGTTACAGTTAATGATTTGAATACTGATAAATGTGTATTTTTAAGTTTTTAAACTATTTTTTCTGATACTGATCAGTGTAAACCAGTCTTTCACTGAAGGAAGAAGTTATTTTATTTACCCAGACTATGTTTAATAAATAGTTTTGTATGCACTACAAAAAACTGAATATATTGTATTACTGTATATACAGTATATATATTGTGGTGTATGGCCAGGATGGATTGGCATCCTGGCTGTGATCCTATTCTCTTGAGTGGCCAGCAGGCTAAATAATGGGTAATCAGAGGCAGGACATGCCCTGTCCTGCCAGGAGGTGGACATGGCTTGCCAACATGGACAGACTGGCATCCCTGTTGGATTCAATAGAAGATCTTTGTCCATATTGGTGGATGGACGTGAGGTAGCAGCATGCCAAGGCTGCATGCACCTTTGATGCACTAGGTGTCAGGATCTCTGGGCCTCAGTACCCATTCAGATACCTGCAGAGCATACTAGGAATTGCAGTCTCATGGGGAAGCCTTTCTGGGTTCCATGGGTGCTGCCAGGGGGTGCTTAAGGAAATGGCTGTTCCTAATTTATGGGGTTTCTACCTGACCTGGAACTGTTTCCTCTGTACTCCCGAATCCTGTATAAAAGGAGTCACCTCACATTCATTTGGGGAGTTGGAGTTGAAAGGTAGGAAACAAGGCTTTCCTGGTGGGGGATGATTATTGGAATTGTGTTTGGAATTGCATGTAGTGGAGGGAGAACCTGGAAAAGGTACGTTGTGTAATACAATACACTTTATTTGAACTTTTGACTGTGTTCTTGTGTCTAGAGTATGGGGCTCTGGACATTCCCCTGTGGTAACAATATATATTGTAATTTGGCTGCCCAAAATCAATAGCTGATAGGGTGTGGCTGAAACAGTGGTTGAAGCATTCTTTTTACTTCAGAGGGCAACTGTGTTGGACTGGAAGGGTGGAATACTCAACTGTAATGTAGCTTGTACAATATTGCCATTAATCCAACCTTGCTGAAAAACAGCAAGTGCATGAGTAAGAGGGAGAGCCTCTACATCAAACTATACATTTGTTTTCCTGAAACAACAGCTGACTGATCACCAGCTGCTCAGACAAAATAACTTTGCTAACAACTGAGGACGCTGTGTTAAACCCTTAAAGAGAAACTGCAGTACCGTCCACAACTGGAAGGTGTGATCAAAGGAGAAGGATACCTCCTGAACAAAAAAAAAGAAAGTGCATTGAAAATCCTGCCATGTCTCTGGAGAAAAGGAACAAAGCATCTCTTATCTCTAGCCATAAATACAAATTACTTTGATTCCGGAAACTATTAATTATAATTAAATAGAAAGGACAAAGCTAGCTAATGTATTATGATATTGGTGTAAATGCAACTAAAAGATCCTAACCTTGTGAAAGATATGTTCTGGCATTGTGTTATTAGTTTCTTCCTGAAGCATGTCAGAAAGTGCAGCAGCATTTCAAATGTACGCACACTCACACATAGATAGAGAGAGGGAGCGAGCTTTGCATGGGAGATGTGAGGTTGGTAAAAAACCAGAGCAGAGTCCAGCTGCTGTGAACAAATGAATGCTACATGCAGACAATAGAACTTTCATAACCAGGCAAAGAAATAATCCTTCTTAACCACTTTAATTTAATAAATCATAGTTCATAAGTTATGTGCCTTTTTCTATAAGAGAGAAAAGCTCTAAATAAGACAAGAGGTGGAATGTCTAAGTTATGTGTTCTTTTCAGTGGGAGAGAAAAAGTTCAATTAAGCATCCATAATTTTATGTTTTGTGCTGTTTGTTATTGTCTTTCATTTACATATCTATATGCATATATCCATTTTTCTTATGTTATAAACTGTAATTATTATTTTGTTTATTTCAACAAGCTTGTCTGGGTTATTTGTGAAAGTAAGTCTTTGGCCATGTTTCGAACCACAACAGAGGAAGTGAAAGTGTTAATGTACACGTAGTATGTAATTGAAGATGTGAGTTCCAAAATCTGCTAATTACACCTTTTGGTAAAATTTAGTGAACACGTGATTGTGACTTTTCATGCAGTTGGTCATGCGCCGAAAATATGTTTGAGCTTCAAAACCTGCTAATTGCAACAGTGTAGCACTATAGTTTTAGGGATTTAGTTTCAAAATCTGCTTATGGACCCAGATTTTCCTATTTATCTCAAAAATTTATCTTTTGTACTTAGCTGATTTTGTAACTGAGCTCCTCAATTTGTAGAGATCTCTTCATATTTCTGGAGTCCCAGCTGGAAGTTGAAACAGGCACCCTACACCCCTTTACCTACTGTACATTCATTTGTGGTTCCTGAGGTGGACAAGGTTAATCGCTCTCATACCTACACCTAAAGAAAGTTAATATACTTTTTACTTTCTCATATACAAATTTTAGGGAAAGTATTGTAATCATCCAAAAATTTGATGTCGAGATTTTGATAAAACTCAACGTTTTAAACCTCCCTGACTTTCCCATATACAAAGTATAGGGAAAGTATTGGACTCCTCCAAAAATTCTGTTTCAAGATTTTGATAAATCTTAATGTTTTAGAGTCTGAAAATACCATTTTTGGAATTATGTCTGTATGTCTGTTTGTGTGTGTGCATGTAAACACGATAAGTCACTTAGGTCAACACATTTTGCATACAAGTGTTAGATATAAAACATACACTTCTATCAACTTTTGGGCTATTTCTGCTAACCAGAAAGGGTACTTTACCTTTTATTTATGTAGCTGCAGAGTCCAATTTATTCAACTTTAATTTTATAATAATTGTTCAATATATTATCAATTTGATTTGTTTTGTTGTTGATGGTTCTTGCAGTTCACTACTCAAAAATATCCATCCCCATATCTGAGTATATGAGAAAGTCTAGCAGAAACCACTCCTGATTTTTAGAACTAAAGGTGCTGATTTTGTGGAAGTTTATCATCATGGGCTGACATTAAGTAACATGTATATTATTCTTTTCAGATGTCCTCAGCAAAGGCATGTTGTAAATATAGCCACTAATATATATAGAATTGAGTCATTTCAATTTGACCTTTTCACTACTAAGTTTAAAATCAATTTGTTGAAACTGTTAACTAATTAAATGTACAAAAATAATTAAATCTTGTGTGCATAGTTATGGTAGAAAAAAAATCACTGCTTTATTGTAACATTTTTGCTAAAACTGCATTGCCTTATCTTATACTTAAAAACAACAAAAAAACCCTAAAGTTTCCTTATAAGCCAAGTACTTTCTTTGGTGCATAATCCCCCTATTAATTACTTTAATTAATTAATTACCAATCTTTCCATGACTTAAAATACAATGTTTGTACAGTTTCTAAATAATATTTTAACAATCTTTTATGCCACTAATCATAATTCAATATTTTTCTGCTGCCATTTGTGGCATACTATTGCAGTATAAAGAATGATAATAGAAAAATGTCATGTATTTGTCATATGATGAAACAGCACTTCTAAAGTGGTTTTCCCACAAATTCTTTAAAGAATTTGCAGAGTAGGGAATAGAGAGAGCAATTAAGAGTGAAAGGTGGCAGCATTTTTGACAGAGATTCAAAGAGGTTGTCTGTAAAGTTTGGAAGCTCTTAAGTTCACTATGATTCTTCTCAAACAAAAGACATTCATCTTCTTTTAAAAGGTTAATCTTGAGCTCACAAGAAGACTGTGTACTTAAATGAAATTTTTAATGTCTGAGGTTTAGATTAAATTTTCTCACACTGTAGGCATCCTAGCAAACCAGTTAATTAGCAGTTTGCCGAGTTCTAAGGCTTTTTGTAATTAATGATGCTCACCCTTAATACCTAACATTTTATAAATATAGTTCTAAGCATAAGTTTCCAAACGCATGATGAGTTGTGTGGCAGTTTTCTTTGTATTAGATGCAAAGGTGATGCTTGTCTATAGATTAAATATTAAGCATTGTTGTGCAACAACAGTTTTCAAAATAGTTGAGAAAATACTATTTTGTAAACTGTAATTCGCCCATTTTCCAAACCTTTTCTTTAAATTATTGTGTTAAGGGAGCCATAACCTATTCTGGGAGATTTTGGCACTAGCAAGGCAGTTCTTGATGTCATGCCAGACTGTTGTGGCCACGCTCGCGCACAAACAAGCAACAAACAAGCTTATTTTATATATAACTTTTCTGCAGTGTATACCATCCTAAAGACCCTTTGTAGGAACAGTTATATAGCATACAGTGGATTACAGACAAAAATATCTAACACTATTTTACATATTATTTCAAGAGCTAAGTGAAAAAGAAATAGTTGGGTGGCCTTTAGCTCTTAAACTAAAATCTGAAGTGCTTTACTTATGGAGATATGCTGACCAGATGCTGTGGAACATTTAAAAACATCTAAAAACCCACATCTCCAATTTATCCTTTCCACTATTCTTTTTTGTCATGCTATTAGTAATAGAATATAATACATACTCTAATATATACTGAAATGGACTGCAGTACTCACAAACCATTAGTTTCTTCTTTTTCCCGTATTTTGCAGTTGTGTCTTGTGCCCCCAGTCAAAGTACTCTGGGAAGGATGTGGATACTGCCACTATTGATGAGACCTTCTACATTAAATCTTTTAGGATGATGTATCATGACAATAATGAATAACTTTAACATATTAATGTACTGTTGAATGCCAGGGGTGCTGGGTAGTCTTTTGGCCATCAATTGGTGCTATTTTTTTCCTTCTTGTTCCTGGCCATTTGACCATGGCATCGGACTCTTGACTTTTACCACTACAAGTATCTGATTCTTAAAAACTATATAGTAATGTAAAATATATTTAATTCTGTTATATTATTTATTTGCTTCTTATTTTAAGCAATTTGCTTGTTTATTTGTATCATCTATTTATTTATCTATTGTGAAGCCCAGGGGCGTGCATAGCCACCCTAAACCGACAGACAGGCAGAGACACGAAGCTGCCACGCAGCATATGTTTTATTCATGCGGGGAAGCATACTGTCTCTGCTCCCCACAACACAGTACATAAAGCACCCAATAGCATAGTCCAGCCTTTCCTGTTTCTTCTTCTCTGCCTCCACTCCTCTCTCAGGAAGCTTTGTCCACCTCCTCCCGACTCTTGTTTCTTCCAGCAGCACTTTCAGGTGTGGCAGAAGTGGTGGTAGATAGGGATTGGGCAGGGTCCAGGTATCCCCTGGCAGGAGCCAATGGCCCCAGCAGGGTTGAGCTTCCATGGTCCAAACCCATGGCCTGCTACAAGCCAAGGGGACTGCCCTCTAGTCATTCTGGGGGAGACAACATCTGGAATAAGCCCTTTCCCCTGGTCCTTCTGTGCTGGAGGTGTCCCTGCCGGGTAAGAGCCCCTTCGGTCTGCCACACTATCTACATATTTTCATATCTACAGTGTCTTCAGAAATATTCAGACCCATTCATATTTTATATTTTGTTATGTTGCACTCTTAAGGTAAAATCATTTAAATTCATTTTTCCCTCAACCTCCTTGGAATGACAAAGAGAAAAGGGAATTTTAGTAATTTTTGCAAATATATTAAAAATAAAAAAAACTCAGCAATTAGGTGAAGGTCTTTTGGCAGTCCTTTCAATCTGGAGTCGTCTTTGGTATGATGTGACAATCTTCACACTCCTGGCTTTAGGGATTTTCTGCCATTATTCTCTGGAGATCCTCTCAAGCTCTGTCATGTCGGATGGGAAACATCAGTGGACAGCTATTTTCACGTCTCTCCAGAGATGTTTGATTGGGTTCTGGTTTGGCAATTCAAGAACATTCAGGGAGTTGTCTCTAAGCCACTCCTGTGTTGTGATATGTGCTTAGGGTCATTACCCTGTTAAGAGGTGAATGTTTATGAGTCTGATGTACAGAACACACAAGAACAGGATTTCTTTAAGGATATCGCTGCACTTTGCTCTGTTCAGATTTCCCCAAACCCTGACTAGTCTCACAGTCTGTGCCCCAGGAAGAAAAAAAAACTGCATGATGTTGCCATTACAATGCTTGATTGTTGGAATGGCATTGCGTAGTTGATGAGTGATGCTTGATTTCCTTTAGATGTGATGCTTAGAACTGAGGCCAAACAGTTTAGTCTTGTTCCTCATAGTTGGAGGGTTTTTAGATGCCTTTTTGGAAATTCCAAGTGTGCTTTCATGCTTCATTTGCCATTCTTCTATAAAGCCCAGATTATTGGAGTCTTGCAATGGTTGTTGTCCTTTTAGAAGTTTCTCCCTTCTCTGGAGCTCAGTCAAAGTGGCCATCAGCTTCTTGGTCACCTCTCTCACCAAGGTCCTTCTCTCCAGATTACTCACTTTGGCTTGGCAGCCAGTTTTGGTTTTCCAAACTTCTTCCATTTAAGAATTATAGAGGTAAACCAGGGAGGCATTTTTATTTCCATGATATGCAAGAAGTTGTTATAACCTTATGGCTTGGTTTTTGCACTCATACACATTATCAACTCTGGGACCATCAATAGGCAGGTGTGTATCTTCTCTGATCATGTGCAATTGATTGAACTGACTACAGGTGGACTCCATACAAAGTGAGCAAACATCTCAACCATGATCAAAAGTATGGGATACACCGGAGCTGGATTTCAAGTGTTATAGCACAACATCTGAATGCTTGTGTCAATATTACGTACACTTCAGTTTTTTATTTTGAATAATTTTGAAAATAATCCTAAAATCCTGTTTTTGTTTTGCTATTCTGATATATTGAGTGTTGTTTGATGAGGAATAAAATCATTTAAATGATTACAGAATAAGGCTACAAGGTAACAAAATGTGTAAAAACTAATGGGGTCTGAATACTTTCTGAAGGCATTGTATTTTCTTTGTAATCGTAATTCATTCATTTACGACTGTTAAAGTACTTTGAGCTATATACCTCTTGTACAAAAATGTAACATAAAAATACATGTTGTCATCTTTGTTGTTGTTTTTTTTCCAAAAACACAAACAGATGAAGTGAACTACTTATGGTTTCACCTTAAAGCAATATGCAAGCCGTAGCACGTAGGCCACATTTTGCATACATCCACATCCCACCCATGTCATGACTATGCTGATTCCAGTACAGGGTCATGTGGAGCTGGAGTGGGCATAAGAGGCAGTAGGCTCCATCCTAAAATAGGATACCAGACCACTGCAGGGCAAACCCATACATATAGTTACACTAATTCATATGGAGACATTTCAGAGTGGACAATCAGCCCAATTTGCACATATTTGTTATGTAGAAAGAAACGGGTATACATCAAAATTTCTGAATTGGACACATGGAGAATATTGACAATATAATCTGTTTATTTTTAACACAATGTACACCAACAATGTTCATTTTCACTGAATAAAGTATAGTAATGTGGTAACATTTTAGGATCATGTGCAAAATTAATAAGAAAAATTACAGCCCTTATTTATTATATATGAGCTCTTCTGAATTACAGCTGGTGAGTAAGCTTATCTCTTCTTGATTTGGTTGGCAATGCAGTAAGCAGAATTATGCTATCCTGAAGGTTAGATGTAATCTCTGAAAGCATTTTCTATTCGACTTGTGCATCCCTCAGCCTTTCCCCTTTCTCAGAGAATTCTGTTAAAATCCAAACTCACTGCGTGAGGCAAATAAACAATTTCTAGAGCTTTTCCCTCTGGTTTTGACTATTGCTCTAACTCTGTTTCTGAATGTCTACTGGAACCAAATAAAACAGGTCCACTAACTGCATTAGGTTTCTGAATTTCTGCAATGGCTACTGTATAATACATATTAGAATTACGTTTTCATTTTTAAATGACAGTTTCATTAACAGGCCGATCATCATGAAGTTTAAAAGAAAATAATATAACAACAACAATGTATTTCTTGTATAGCCCAAAATCACACAAGGAATGTCTCAATATGCTTTAATAGGCCCGGTTTTTCGACAGCCCCACAACCTTGACTCTCTAAGAAGTCAAGGAAAGACTCTCAAAAAAAACCTTGCACGGAAAAAAATGGAAGAAATCGTGGGAAAGGCAATTCAGAGAGAGACCCCTTTCCAGGTAGGTTGGGCATGCAAGGGGTGTCAAAAAATGGGGTAAATACAATATACAAAACATAACACAAGCAATTCTCTTCATAGACCTAGATGGCCAAAAAGGAGTCAGACAAGACAGATACAGTCAGAGTCCTGGAGACAACAACAACAACATTTATTTATATAGCACATTTTCATACAAAAAGTAGCTCAAAGTGCTTTACATAATGAAGAAAAGAAAAATAAAAGACAAAATAAGAAATTAAAAAAAGGCAACATTAGTTAACATAGAAAAGGAGTAAGGTCCGATGGCCAGGGTGGACAGAAAAAACAAAAAAAAAAAAAACTCCAGAAAGCTGGAGAAAAAAATAAAATCTGTAGGGGTTCCAGGCCGCGAGACCACCCAGTCCCCTCTGGGCATTCTACCTAACATAAATGAAATAGTCCTCTTTGTAGTTAGGGTTCTCATGGAGTCACTTGATGCTGATGGTCATACAGACTTCTGGCTTTTAATCCATCCATCATTTTTGGAACATCATGGTGCTTTGGGTAGATGGTGGTGGCGCCACCACCAAAAGGACACCGGAAAAGGAAACAGAAGACAGAGAAGAACAGAAGAGAGACCTCAGCCAACAAGCTAGCTCCCCAGTAATAGCCATTCTACAGCTAAGTCAATGCTGGGACAGCCAGTCTAATTAATGGACCTTTCTACCCCATGATTCCAGTGTTCATTTATTTGAGAAAGGAGCATAGAACTTTGCAGTTGAACAGTGGCTCCAAGAGCCACATGTGAGTACCGAGAAGAGAGACAGAATAGGCGAGGGTTAGTAACAATTTAAAAATATTCTTTCTCTGATATTAAGTCCAATGTTTGTATTTATATTATATACTGTAGATATTTAAACCTGTTTAGTTCAGTTTAGGATCATGTGCAGAATTGGGTGCAAGTCAGGAACTAGCCCTAGAAAAAGTGGTGGTCCATAAAGGAATCCTCTCACGCAAAATATCACCCAAACATGGCCAATTTAGAATCATCAGTTAAAATAACAGTACATTTATTTTGGGTGAGTGATGAAAACCCACACAGACGAAGGAAGAGTAAGCACACTCAACATGCGCAACTATAAAGTGTGGGACTGAATGATGGATGGATGATGCTGTGCCACCGTTTTACTCTTAAAATTGTATGTATGTGTTTGAAAGGTAGAAGATTCCCATCTGCGGGAACTTTAAACAAAGGTCACAGCTTAATTCATTTAGTTTGAATAATTCAGATGCTTCCAGTGACTTGGTTTAGTTAAAAAGAAAATAATCCAGCTGTGCTTCAGCTTTAGCATAAGAGTCTCACAGCTTTTTTCTAGCAAGTGGACACTGAGGCCAGCTCTAAGAGACTTGGTTTTATACTGTGCACTCACACAAAGCATTTGTCAAAGTAAAAAAATGCAAACTAACTGCCAAACCAAAATAAAAGATGTGTTGGGAGAACATATCATATTGAACCCAAAAGAATATTAAGTTTTCAAGGATGAGAGAACCAGATTCCTTCAATTAAGATAAAGAAGGTCATTTTTTTTAAACCACACAGAAGATGTGGATTTTCAGTTTGGATTTGAATGATGAGAATGAAAGCGTCTCAAAGCAAACTGAGAGGCGCTCCTGGCAATGCAAACAGCAGCGTGTTAGCTGCCTTTCCTTTTGTACTAGGATCCAGGAATTGTTTTGATGTTTATCAGGCCTTGTGCCAGTCCCAGACACTTATTTGTCATTGTGAATGACTAATTCCCCTGGGAAACTAACCAATATCCATGTTCTTTTAATGATTTTCGTGAAAGTGGTGTATTGCAGAACATCAATCATCCATCCTTTCATTTTTTCACCACTTTTCCCAGTAAGTGTTACAGAAATAACTGCTGTACAACACCTTTTGCAAACCATAAATTGAGCAGATAGGCACATCAAATATTTAGTCTTATTCCAAAGTGAAATTAATTTATAATTCTGGGCTCACATATCACATAGAATCAGACTAAAATGAAATGACCTCAGTGAAGATAATCAAAGAAACAAAATATTAGTTTCATGTAAATGTCTTTTTATTCATTTAATTTAGCTGAAGATCATTCAAAAAATAAACAGCATTTTCTAAAACAATCTTCTAACAGCCACTTCCAGGACATCCAGCCATCTATCCATTTCCTATTCAGGGCTGTAGGGCTCCTGAGCCTATCCTGACAGAGTTGGGCTCAGCCCTAGAGACTGCATCAGTCAACATGTTATGGAAAAAGAAAAAAAAAATACATTTGTAGGCAGCATTCACCATATACTAAAAAAAAGGACTTAACTTATTAAACCAAATGAACTAAACTATCATGATTCCAGAGGGCAATAACCTTGAATTAGGGTATGTTATGTATGGATCGGTATTTTTGTGTACAGTAATCCCTCGCTATACCGCGCTTCACCTTTCACGGCTTCACTCTATCGCGGATTTTATATGTAAGCATATTTAAATATATATCGCGGATTTTTTGCTGGTTCGCGGATTTCTGCGGACAATGGGTCTTTTAATTTCTGGTACATGCCTCCTCAGTTGGTTTGCCCAGTTGATTTCATACAAGGGACGCTATTGGCAGATGGCTGAGAAGCTACCCAACTTACTTTTCTCTCTCTCTCTCTTGCGCTGACTTTCTCTGATCCTGACGTAGGGGGATTGAGCAGGGGGGCTGTTCGCACACCTAGATGATACGGACGCTCATCTAAAAATGCTGAAAGATTATCTTCACGTTGCTACCTTCTGTGCAGCTGCTTCGTGAAGCACGGTGCTTCGCATACTTAAAAGAACGAAGGGCACGTATTGATTTTTGGTTGTTTGTTTTTATCTCTCTCTCTCTCTCTTTCTCTGCTCCTGACGGAGGAGGTGTGAGCTGCCGCCTTCAACTGCTTTGTGCCGTGATGCTTCGCATACTTAAAAGCCAAACAGCCCTATTGATTTGTTTGCTTTTCTCTATCTCTCTGACATTATCTGCTCCTGACTTGCACTCCTTTGAAGAGGAAGATATGTTTGCATTCTTTTAATTGTGAGACAGAACTGTCATCTCTGTCTTGTCATGGAGCACAGTTTAAACTTTTGAAAAAGAGACAAATGTTTGTTTGCAGTGTTTGAATAAAGTTCCTGTCTCTCTACAACCTCCTGTGTTTCTGTGCAAATAACCATATAAACATATGGTTTCTACTTCGCGGATTTTCACCTTTCGCAGGGGGGGTCTGGAACGCAACCCCCGTGATGGAGGAGGGATTACTGTATTTTATGCTTTACTAGACAAAGAGCCCGTTTCGACAATGTAAGATGAAACGGGCACGAGTGGAATAGTAATAAGTATAAGCACCACAAACCTGATATAGATGTATTGAATGAATGCGTAATTGAATCAGAATTAGTCAAAATCGCCTTTCAGGCCTCTAGAGCTTTAATCGAAGTCGCCTTTCTCTTTGAATTTTTGCAGCCGTAAATCAGCCGCCTACCGCAATGTTGGGGTTGGATGTTGGTCGAAGTTGCCTTTCTCTTTGAATTTTCGCGGCCGTAAATCCGCCACCTGCTGTGATGTTGGTCTCGTAAGGTTTTTCGGGCAGCTGAAGGCGACTGCGCATTCGGCTTCGGACGGACGTCAGTGAGTGAGTGAGTGAGTGAGTGAGGAGGCTGGCGAATTATGTAATAGATTGATGTTTTTGAATGATTATTTTATGTATTACTATGTATTTCCAGTTATCCTAAAATGTATGTTCTGTGTCTTTAAATGCAATTCCATTCCATGCATTTTGTGGCCGGAGCCCCAGGAGGTGGGGCCACTCTGATGTCACTGCTGTTGGCTTCCACCTCTACCTTTATCTGGAAGCTTGAGTGAGGGACCCAGTTAATGGATATAGTGTAAGTTGTTTATTGAAATATTGCAAGTATTGCTATTTTTGTTGATTTTTTTCTGCTTCTTGTTTCTGTTTTAAGGATTACAATAATGAATTAATGTTTTTTTCAATTTTTTAGTGATAGTTATTTTTCTTAAATATTTAGTGCGGAACTTGTCTGTAATAAATTTGGGGCCTACTGACCTTGAAGCCAGCATGTAGATTTGTGCGCCAAGCTAGTCTGAAGTAAGCTTCTTTTCCTGGTCTGTTTTATAGTCATTTTGGAGTCCTTAAATCCCTTTATGCCATGTTTGTGTCTCCAATTCAGAACAGGGTATAATTCCAACAAGACTCACTCACACATACTCATACTGGGTCAATTTAAAGTCACCACTCAACCTAACCTGCATATCACTGACACTTGGTAGTTAAATTTAGGACTGAGAGAAAAAATCAACATGAATAAGTGGAGGACATGTATACTCTGCACATCCCGTGGCCAAGCCAACGTCTCAACCCTGTTTCCTGGAGATGTGAGTCTATAGTTTAACCACTGCACTTCCCTCCATTACTACTTTACTTAAGACAAAGAGTAAACAAAATAAACAACTAATATGAGAACATAAAAACAAACAGGTTTTGATAAAGCTAGATCATTTTACTTAATACAGCTCATCAAATCGTTTTCACTGAGTCCAGTATAAGAAATAGTTGTGAACATCTTCAAGGTGCTATCTTCAGCTGCACCTTCGGTAACTTCCATGCATCAAAGTTTTCTTTTTGAAAAAATAGATAGTCCTATTATTCTATCTAATTTATGCAAGACTAAATAAGGCCTTAATTAACCAGAATTGAAGATTATTTAATTATAGGATATCATACAGTTTATGTCCAATATTACATATTACAATGTTTTCAGTGGAGTCAATTGTTTATTAACATATCATTTACTGAATTTTTATTGCAACAGAAGTCTAGTGAATATTCATGTCCTGCATCATTTTGTGTACTATTTCGAGTGGTTATTTTAGTTTCCAGCACTGTTGTTTACGTTCCCCTTTTTTTTATGATGCCATTGCATCTCCATTTTGTTTGTGGTCATTAAAGGGCGCAGACATCTTGTGCATTTTTTTTCCATAGGTGCCATTGCTAGTTTAATAACATGGGCTAACATCAATGTAATGTGTGACATTATCATGCCACTGAGAGAGAGAGATGGCAGCACCCACAAACTTGTCTGAAACAAAGAGGTGACATGTTGTCTGTTGGTTGTACATAAAAGGAAGAATTTCATTGTGCTCCGTACAATAACAATACTACTACTACTACTAGTACTTTGGATCAAAGTGAAACAAAGGGTTAGTATTAGTGAAAGCACATCTCACTATGTTGATGAGTTTGGCTACTTCTTGGTTATTGTAGTTTGGTTCCCAAGAACGTCCTGTTATGCTTTTGACTAGTGTTCCAGGCTTACTGTTTAGAAGTGTTATGTTATAGCAAGGGTGTGTTTCCTGACTTAAGTGGATATTTCTGTTTATTGCTGTTTTTGTTATTTCTGAGTTATTACTTTTCATGTTGTTGTATAATTTCTGTTAATAATCTAGCCACCACAGGGGCAAACCAGCGCAACTTGGTGCTGGTCCCAAGCCCAGATAAATAGAGAGGGTTAATGTCAGGAAGGGCATTCGGCTCTAAAACTTTAGCCCAAACCTTAACGATGGAATCAATCCAGTGAGCTTCAGAAATATAATCTCTGTCAATACTATTTTTTAAATTAGTGTTTATGTACTGTATAGTTAAGTGTGGATATGTTCCTTGTATTCTATGGGTTGAAAACCAAGAGCTGAGGCCGCCATGATGTCACATCAGAAGGATAAACTTGATTGTCTGTAGTAGACTGATTCGTTCAGAGTTTCATTGAGTGTTGTTTGAGTTTTGAATTGGCAGCACTTTCAACTTTTCAGCTTCTGATTTTGTGGACTTTCACCTTCTATTCTAGATTTTTCATTTCATAGGTTTCATACTGGGACTTGCTTTCTTTGGGTTGCCTTTTTAGGTACATCTTTTTTGCCTGCTCTAATTCTTTTTCTTCAAATAAATTTTTCTTTTATAACATGTCCTTGTTGAACTAGTTTTATCAAACCAGAGGTCAATAATAATCCTCAGCCTTGAAGGACATTTTTATGCATTTTCAGAAAATAAAGTACTGTTTTACATTTTTAAGTAGCCAGAACTCATTTTGGGCCTGTAAAGGAAGATGTTCGCTTATGGTAGTTGGGAGTGACTTCTAGAGGTAGAGCCATCTGTAGGCACTTGCCTGCTTTTTGAGTCTTTTTTGAAAACCTTACACCCTTTTTGCCATGTTTGTATCACTATTTCATAATAAAAAGTCCTTTATTACCCAGTTATTATCCCAAGTTTGACTTGCCTTCTTCTAAGCATTCAATCATAACATTTGAGGAGTAAATTACTTTTTATTTACTATGTAAAGAATATATCATTTTAAGAAATACAATAGGAAGAGCAGCATGCAATTAGATGTAATTTTTTTCTGAAGGTACTATCTAGATATTATCATTTGATCCTCCAACACTGGTTATTACCTGAATTTTAAAAGCATATGATGAATGACAGTAAATTGTAGTTGCCTATATAAGGAGATTCTGCGACCCAGAAATTGATTATGTAGGTTTGAGAATAATATGATATGATATACTGTACTATAGATTTATTCAAAAGCAGTCTTCTAAGCAGTATGACAGATATGTGTTTATGGATTGGTGCGGTTGATACACACATCTTAATATATAGTAATAATAATAATAATACAGAAGAACAACATTATATTCAAAGACAACTGACATTTCAAGATGAAATCTCTCAAATCATAGTAAAAAAATAAGGCATGTCAAATTTGCAGTAAAGCTGTAGTCATTTGCCAAAAACATCCTTTTCTCCTTGATTTCACTATAAAATTTCATTAAGTGAAAATATTCACATGGCTCTACTTCTGAATATCCAAGCCGTCTCAGCTCAACTCTGAAAGATGAAGTAAAGGTAGTAGAGGAGTTTATACTTTATTGTGATTGTGAGCTCTTTTTAAGCAAACTAAGAAGATGTTGCATACAGTCTCCAGTCCTCCTAGATAAATTCACAGTTGCAAAAATACTGATCCACAAAAAAACAGAAAAAAAGAACTAGGGTTGGGAGATGAAGTCCTCAGGAAAAAATCTAAGAGAATTGTCATAAAGTCAGATTGAATCCTCAAACAAAACCAAAATGTTAATCAAAAATCAGAAATCAAAATACTAAAGCCAACGCTCTAATTGTAACTAAGTTTTCTTTCCCAGTTATAAAGTTTGGCATATCTTGTCATTGTTTTAAATGTATCCAAAAGGTAGGGTTTCAGAAATATGTGTACCACCATCTAATAATATATACACATGACTTCTACTTCATGTAATTGGCACAACATTTTTACATAGTGTTGTACAAAATGATTAAGGCAAAATTGGATATGCAGCAAAACTCTGTGCTTTGCTTTGCAAATAAAAAAATGTATGAAGTATAACACTTTAAAACTTCCCAAAAACTCAAATTCAATTGTAAAATTGCCTGTGAAACAATTTTATGTCAGTTTTGTGAAATTGTATGCAAATCAAAACATGCTTATTTTGCTTATAACTATCGTATATACTCGCAGATAAGTTCTCCCATGGATAAATTGGGACTTGATTTTACAGTATAATTTCTGGTATTTTATAATGTCGCTTGTATAAGTTGAATGCGGAAAACTCACGCTATTGGTCCAAGAGATTATGATATGCTAACACCCACCCGGGAGAGTAACCACGGAGCACATTGCCTTTTTTTTCTACGTGGGTGCGGCAATGCACTGTATCAGTGCGTGCTCCTAACCTCTCTCTCTCTCACTCTCTATTGTGCCTACATAACCACACGGTGATACCCGAACTATTCCGAAGCAATGTTTGTACTGATTTGTGTTTTTTGTATCTCACACCCTCATACACCTTTATCGTAAGAGCATCCCTTATCTACAATGGAGCGTTCGATCAGAAGAAAATATGAAGCTGGTTTTAAGTTAAACATCATTGAAGTAGCGAAAGAAATTGGTAACTGCACTTCTGCAACAAAATTCGATGAGTCTTAGAAACTGATGCTAGATTAGAGGAGGCAAGAAGATAATATATTAAGGGTCGCATTTTTGATATAAGTCGGAGTCTGATTTTATGATTGATTTTTTGGGTTTCAAGACCCGACTTATACATGAGTATATATAGTAATTGTAAACAACATGTCTACAGTAGTGGCCAAGACTTTTAGCAATGACACAAATGCGTTTTGCAAAATTTGTGATGGCAATTCACATTGTATTTATTATATTGCACAGAGTGATCAGATAATTCATTGCAATTAGCTTTATTAGCATAAAAAGTTATCACAAAAACCCTATGTCACTTATTTTGGTCCTGGCACAAAATGAACAGCTAAAAGTGTCCAGCAAGTGCCAGGACCGTCTCCTCCTGAGGAGTCAGCTACACAATCGTGTTGCCACCAGTGCTCAGTATTGGTAGCAGGTGGGTGTGAGTGCATCTACACACACAGTGAGGTGAAGACTTTTGGACAACTGCCTTGTGTCAAAAAGGGCAGGAAAGAAGCCACTTCTTTTCAAGAAAAACATCAAAGACAGACTGAAATTCTGCAGCAAGTACAAGTGCTTGGATTAATTTATTAATGTGATTAATAAATATTCTATCTATCTATCTATCTATCTAGGATTGGACAGCAGATGCAAATTTATTTTTTCGGATGAATCCTTCTTCCAACTGTTTAGGACATCTAGAAATTCGATTGTCCAGAGAAGGAACACATGAATGCTACCATAAATCCTGTGTCATGCAGTGAAACATCCTGAGACAATCCATTTGTGGGTTGCTTCTCACAATTCTGCACAGGAACACTACCATAAATAAAGAATGGTATCAAATCATCCTCCAAGAGCAACTTCTTCCTACAATCCAGGGACAATTTGGTGATGATCTGTGTATTTTCCAGCATGATGGAGCACTATGTTACAAGGCAAAAGAAGTGGCTCGGAGATCATAACATTGAAAGTATGGACCTGTGGCCTGGAAACTCCTCAGATCTTAATCCCATTGAGAACCTGTGGTCACTTCTCAAAAATCAGATGGACAAGCAGAAGCTCAGAAATTGTGATCAACTCCAAACACTAAAAGGGCAAGAATGGATCACCATCAGTCAGAATTTGGCCTAGAAGCTCATATTCAGCATGCCAGTGCAAACTGCAGAAGTTATGTAGAAGAAGGGTCAATACTGTAAATATTGACTCTTTACTGACTTCTTTGGCACAGCCATCAGCAGTGTGTCTGTTTGCGGAGAGAGCGTTGACCTTGTCGAGAGGTTTACTTACCTTGGCAGTGACATTCATGTCTCTGGTGACTCTTCCTATGAAATCAGTAGACGGATTAGGCGAGCATGGGGGGTCATGAAAGGGGTGTGTGGCGCTTCCAATATCTATGCAAAAGGACGAAGGTTTTTAGAGTCCTGGTGCTTCCTGTCTTGCTATATGGTTGCGAGACATGGACGCTATTCAGTGACCTGAGACGAAGACTGGACTCCTTTGGTACTGTGTCTCTTTGGAAAACCCTTGGGTACCGTTGGTTTGACTTTGTGTTGAATGAACGGTTGTTCATGGAGTCCCGAATGAGGCACATTACCTGCATTGTGAGGGAGCGTCAGTTACGGCACTATGGTCATGTGGCGCATTTCCCCGAGGGTGATCTGGCTGTTAAGATCCTCACTGTTGGGGACCCGAGTGGCTGGACCAGGCCAAGGGGTCACCCATATAACACCTGGCTGTGGCAGATAGAGGGTCATTTTCGGAGGGTTGGACTGGACCATATGTCTGCCTGGGGGGTTGCCAACCGGGATCCCGAGTTGTTTCATTGTGTAGTGGGTGCGGCAATGCGCTGTACCAGTGCATGCTCCCCAACTTGACTTGACTTGACATAAATTTGATATATTTGCCAATAAAAGCCTTTAAAACTTATGAAATGTTTATAATTGATCTTCAGGATATCATAGAAAATTTTTAAAAATAATCTGAAAATGCTGAAGCAGCAAAGTTTGCAAAACACAATATTTGTATCACTGCCAAAGCTTTTGGTCACTACTGTATACCATGACACGAGAATCTCAAAATGGTAATGACACAGAGAGGCAGAGAACACAAAAATAAAATGTCACAGTAAAAACATAATAATAACAGAAAAACATCAAAGATGCATACAAAAAATGACAGTAAAAATTGACAAGTAGGCTGGCATCTGACTATGAAGGCTTTATTGAATAAAGCAAATCGTTGCAGGCTTCTACAAATGGCGCCTGTCTTTCTTTTGCTTTACTTAGTCAGTTAAATATTATGTTTAATGGCTTTTTTAAATTTGGGACTAGCTGGGTCCTGACACAGTATTGGTGTTGTGAGTCCCCTAATGTAGTTAAATTCAAGACACCAAAGAGTTAGAGAAAGAAAAAGAGAAAGGTCAAAGAGATTTCACAAGTGTCCATAAGATCTAATGACCAGTAATTTGCCAGACATGAAAGCTAAGGTTGGTAAGCTAAGAGTTTTAAATATGCTTGTATCATGGAGTTAAATATGAAATTATTTTTGTAAATACAGTAATCCCTCCTCCATCGCGGGGGTTGCGTTCCAGAGCCAGCCGCGAAATAAGAAAATCCGCGAAGTAGAAACCATATGTTTATATGGTTATTTTTATATTGTCATGCTTGGGTCACAGATTTGCGCAGAAACACAGGAGGTTGTAGAGAGACAGGAACGTTATTCAAACACTGCAAACAAACATTTGTCTCTTTTTCAAAAGTTTAAACTGTGCTCCATGACAAGACAGAGATGACAGTTCCATCTCACAATTAAAAGAATGCAAACATATCTTCCTCTTCAAAGGAGTGCCTGTCAGGAGCACAGAATGTCACATAGATAGAGAAAACAATCTCTAGCAAACAAATCAATGGTGCTGTTTGGCTTTTAAGTATGCGAAGCACCGCGGCACAAAGCTGTTGAAGGCGGCAGCTCACACCCCCTCCGTCAGGAGCAGAGAGAGAGAGAGAGAGAGAGAGTTTGTTTTTCAGTCAAAAATCAATACGTGCCCTTCGAGCTTTTAAGTATGCGAAGCACCGTGCAGCATGTTGTTTCAGGAAGCAGCTGCACAAAAGATAGCAACGTGAAGATAATCTTTCAGCATTTTTAGACGAGCGTCCGTATCGTCTAGGTGTGCGAACAGCCCCCCTGCTCAATCCCCATACGTCAGGATCACAGATAGTCAGCGCAAGAGAGAGAGAAAAGTAAGCTATCTAGCTTCTCAGCCATCTGCCAATAGCGTCCCTTGTATGAAATGAACTGGGCAAACCAACTGAGGAAGCATGTACCAGAAATTAAAAGACCCATTGTCCGCAGAAATCCGCGAACCAGCAAAAAATCTGCGATATATATTTAAATATGCTTACATATAAAATCCGCGATGGAGTGAAGCCGCGAAAGGCGAAGCGCGATATAGCGAGGGATCACTGTATACTAAATATATTTTAATTACTTTAAAGCATATACAATAAAATTAACATTTCTTCCTTTTAATGTGTTGATTTCCCTTTTGAAAGCATTCTCTTACCAACAATCCTATTTTATTTATATTGATACTGCCAATATTTTTTACTCCACATTTTGCTCTGGTAATTTATTCAGAACATTTGAGGTTTTGTGTACTATCAGTGTGTTCTGCCTCCTTGGGTTGCAGCAGAGACTCGCCACTTTCAATTCAAACAAGGCAGCACTCAATTAATTTCAGAGACTGAAAGACAATAAGGGCTGTGAGGAGCATGAAGATTAGCTGCTTGCTTGATACTGAAAAGGAATAAAAGAAGAAGCACCCTGTAGAGCTGAGAATGACTGGCACACCAAAAACATGATATGACAGCTATGTCTCTGAGACATGACCAATACGGCTTGCTAGAAAAGAAAAGAATATAAAAGAAAAATGGAAATGGGGCACTTCTAGCTTGATTCCAAAATGTGTAAATGAATATAACTCAACATTGCTTTTCCTGCAATGTGCTATCTGATATACTGCCTAGATGATATACTGAAATGTTTTAGTTGCCAATGAAATGGAACATTTGTTTTCTCTGCATTGCTTTAACAGCTGTTATTTGATAAAGATATTCCCAGATTCAAATTAGACTCTGAAATTGCTGCTTAACTGTTTATTGCCTGTTTATGTGTTTATCATTTTAGTGTTGCTTTGAAAATGTTCTTCACTTTTCAACAATGTTCAACTACAAATTATTACACAGTAAAAATTATGCAAAGTGTCACAGGAGGCCCGATTAGGGCTGTGCCTACAAGAAATTATTTGCAGTACAGGACGGCTGTTGAGCCATGACAGGTCCTGTTCAAGTCTACCCTGATATTAGTAATGCTTGTAGCCATAACTGCCATCGAAGGGGGGCTAATAATTATTTAGGGTGTTTATGAATGGGCCAGTATTAAGAATCCCCATAAGGATAAGAAAGTGGTATGTCCTTTCAAGGTAAATACTATATTTTCTCTGTCATTGAGAAGGAGGTAGAGCATTAGGGAACCAAAGGATTAGTCTTCACAGTCCCCCAATCTGAAGGATGACAGCAGAGATGCATAAAAGCACCATAATCATGGAAAAGGTGCTATATAAATAAAATGTATTATTATAATTATTGTTATGTTATACGTGGTGTCACACACGTTTGCATGGAAGGAAGCTAAAGGGCTTGAATGAGGGTAATTCCGAGCCAGACCGGGATGTGGCAGAGTGCATGGACTCTTTTTCTCACTTTTCTGCAGACCGTTCACGGGAAATTCTGCCTGGCCCTGATAACGTCAATTCTGGTTCCGACCCCTTAGATGTCACTTCTGGGTCCAAGGCTATGGATGAAGACCGTTCTGGTTCCGGCCTCTTTGGTATCATTTCTGGGCCAGAGCCGATGGATGAAGTCCCTTCCGGTTCTGACCCCTTTGAGGTCCCTTCCTATACTAACCATTAAAAGCTGCCATATTTCCCTTATCCCTGCAGTTCTGTTTTGGACTCTGATTTGTGCACATCAGTGCTATCACTTTATTCAATTTTTCAGCCAGGAAATAATGTACGGGTGGCTGCCCTAAACCTTGCTATGGCTTTTTGTCAAGTTTGTGACAATGGCTTTCTGCTATC
Source organism: Erpetoichthys calabaricus (assembly GCF_900747795.2). Classification (NCBI taxonomy): domain Eukaryota; kingdom Metazoa; phylum Chordata; class Cladistia; order Polypteriformes; family Polypteridae; genus Erpetoichthys; species Erpetoichthys calabaricus. The sequence continues at coordinate 189,761,249 of NC_041399.2, forward strand.
TATTGCATTGATCAGATGGACTAGCAGATGATGGCTGCTATTTTAAAGTCATGGTCCAGTGTTGTAGGGAGTTATGTCCAGAACATCCCAAGACCATTACTGACCCTGAAATATGTTGTTAAGATATTCCCTCAAAGTATTTCCTGACTTTTTCTTATGGTTCAGAGTGTGGAGTTAATAGAAGAACTAGTGTACGCTCAACTGGTTTAAGATCAGAGGTAGTCTAATGTCTGTAAAAAAGGATGTCACAATCTAGACACTGTTTAGTAAGTGAATGGCTGAGACTGAGACAGAGACTTTATTAGGAAGGCCAAGATTAGTTTGTATTGTTACATTTATTTATTTCTATTGTGTTTGTAGTTCTTACATTTACATTTATTTGTTTAGTAGAGCTTTTATCCAAAGTGACTTACAAAAAACAAAATAATTGAGTACACATCAGTCTGGGAGACTGTTTGGGAGCAAGTGTTACAGGATAAGGTTACAAAATTGATTGTCACAAGTGAAAGAGCTCATTAACATTTAGAGAGAAATTCACCAAACAAGAGACTTATCAAATGCTTCTTAAATACACTGAAAGAATCAGAATTTCAAATAGAGTTGGGCAACTCATTCCACCACCTAGCAGCTACACATAAAAGAGAGATTGATATTTAATGCCATGCTGAAGTGGGGCCACCAGACACTGTTTATCAGAAGACCTCAATGGATGAGGAGGAGCATTGGACCAAACCCACTGACTACTCTGTAGGCAAGAATCAAGGATTTGAACTTAATACATGTTGCTACAAGCCAATGTAGCACCTTTAATAAAGGAGTAACCGTTGAACACCAGATATGCCACTGCATTTTGAATCATCGAAAGTACCTTGGTGACACAAGCTAGTAATCCTGCCAGCAAAGAGTTGCAGTAATTCAGACATGAGAAGACCAAAGCTTTGACAAGGAGTTGTGCTGCATACTCTGTCAGATATGGTCTAAACTTACACATGTTGTAAAAATTGAATCTATAAGACCAAGAAAATGTTACAACATGGTCAGTGAAGTACAGCTGCTCATTGATCATCACCCAGGGCTGCATACAGACTTTCCAGATGTTAGTGATAATGAGCTGAGCTGAATAGTTATGGGGTATGGAAAAGACAGATGAGCTGGCCTAAGAACAAGTTCCATCTTTGTCAGGTTCAGCTGGGGATGGTGCTCCTTCATCTATTTCATTCAGGGTGCAATATCAGTAAGACGTCTAGAGTATGTAGCTAATAATGCGTGTTTCTCTGGAGGGAAACCCTGCATCCTAACATTTATTTGCTATTTTGTTACTTATTTTTGGCTTTCTTGTTATTTATTTGGTTTTAGGGACTTCAAGTAGCAAGTAAGGACAGCTATGAAGAGGATGAAGAATGGAAAAGCCATTGGTCCAGATGACATACCTGTGGAAGCAAGGAGGTGTTTAGGAGAGATGGCAGTGGAGTTTTTAACCAGATTGTTTAATGGAATCTTGGAAAGTGAGAGGATGCCTGCGGAGTGGAGAAGAAGTGTACTGGTGCCGATATTTAAGAATAAGTGGGATGTGCAGGACTGTAGTAACTACAAGGGGATAAAATTGATGAGCCACAGCATGAAGTTATGGGAAAGAGTAGTGGAAGCTAAGTTAAGAAGTGAGGTGATGATTAGTGAACAGCAGTATGGTTTCATGCCAAGAAGGAGCACCACAGATGTGATGTTTAATTTGAGGGTGTTGATGGAGAAGTACAAAGAAGGCCAGAAGGAATTGCATTGCGTCTTTGTGGACCTGGAGAAAGCATATGACATCAAGGATCAGCACTGATCCCTTTCTTATTTGCAATGATGATGGACAGTTTGACCGAGGAGATTAGACAGGAGTCCCCTTGAACTGTGATGTTTGCTGATGACATTGTGATCTGTAGTGAGAGTAGGGAGCAGGTTGAGGAGACTCTGGAGAGGTGGAGATATGCTCTAGCGAGAAAAGGAATGAAGGTCAATAGGAACAAGACAGAATACATGTGTGTAAATGAGAGGGAGGTCAGTGGAATGGTGAGGATGCAAGAAGTAGAGTTGGCGAAGGTGGATGAGTTTAAATACTTGGGATCAACAGTACAGAGTAATGGGGATTGTGGAAGAAAGGTGAAAAAGAGAGTGCAGGCAGGGTGGAATGGGTGGAGAAGAGTGTCAGGAGTGATTTGTGACAGACGAATATTAGCAAGAGTGAAAGGGAAGGCCTACAGGACGGTAGTGAGACCAGCTATGTTATATGGGTTGGAGACGGTGGAACTGAACAGAAAGCAGGAGACAGAGCTGGAGGTAGCAGAGTTAAAGATGCTAAAATTTACATTGGGTGTGACAAGGATGGACAGGATTAGAAATGAGTACACTAGAGGGTCAGCTCAAGTTGGATGGTTGGGAGATAAAGTCAGAGAGGTGAAATTGCGTTGGTTTGGACATGTGTGGAGGAGAGATACTGAGTATATTGGGAGAAGGATGCTAAGGATAGAGCTACCAGGCAAGAGAAAAAGAGGAAGGCCTCAGAGAAGGTTTATGGATGTAGTGAGAGAGGACATGCAGGTGTTGGGTGTAACAGAACAAGATGTAGAGGACAGAAATATATGGAAGAAGATGATCCACTGTGGTGACCCCTAATGGGAGCAGCCAAAAGAAGAAGAAGAAGGAACTTGCCCTATCATTTGGTTCAGTAGTTTTAAATGTAACAAAAAAACAGCAATGTTCTAAAAATCTGAAAATTCTGTTATTGTTACTTTATAATTCTTAATTTTTTTTTAATTTTAATTTTTTGTTTACCTTTTATCATTATTTAGTCATGTATTAATGACATCAAGGGTCTCATTTTAGAAGTTATTAGAGTGAAGCCACACATCGCTAGGGGAAGATGTCATAAAGAAATGAATGCGATATCACAGAGTTCTGATCACATGGTTTTGGCGGCCCACATAAGAGTGATTGACATTCTTACAACTTGTTTGCATTTTGTTTACAAAATCGTTTTTTTCTAGTATGAGAAAGCTAGTTTCTCAGGCACTTTATTTTGGAGTTTCTTTTTTGTTTTGTTTTTTGTTTCGATTCTTATTTATCCCTGACTACGAGCTGTGTTGCCTTTTTTGATTTGATAGTGCTCTCAGTCAATGGAAATTAAATTCTACTTAGTTGTAACTACTGTCATTCTCCAGCCTTTGAAAGAAATCTTCACCTCAACTTAAAAAACAAATCAATCTTTTGATCCTTTTTTTAGTGGAGGAATCAGCAATGTGCAAAAAGTCTGAACAGAAAGACAAGCTAACTCAGAAGGCTGAACCAAAATGTTAACAAGAAATTGTCGTAAAAAAGCTGTTTGCAAACAGTCTAAACTGAGAGAATTTTGCATTTCATAATAACTGTTGGAGAAAGGAGCAGAACTTTATGGAAAGAAAAGGACTTTTCTTGTAATGTTTAAAAATTTAACTTTCACAAAGATGCTTTATTCTTCCTATGCTGAAATAGCCTGTTATACTTAAACAGCTTGTCATGTGATGTGGCTACTAAAATATATCTTGTTTGGTGATGCTTTGGTGTTTTTCAATGTTTTGATTATTAGCTTAAATAGAAAGTGTAAAAGCTTTGCGCCATTTTGATTTTAGGAATACTACTGTGGGATGGTGTTTGGTTTTAACAAATGCATCTACTACAGAGTACAATTATGATGACACAAGATCACTTCATATAATCCCCATTTCTAATTTAAGGAGCATGCTTCGCTATATTCTCCTTACTCTAATGGCAGAAGCATTTGAGCTCTGAAAACACTTTTTGTAGACAAAAAATTTAATTTTAAAAAAGGAATGGTTGTCTTGGAAACACGGTTGACCACATTATACCTTTATTAGCTTCATAAGATCAGTAAAACAGCTGATCAGAAAGAGACAAGAGGAGGGGGAAATGAATCCATGAATGCTCTCAGTTACTGCTGATACTTGAAGCAAGGCAAGAAATGAGCACCTGGAAAGACTGAACATCTAGCAGTATCAGGTTGCATAGTGTTCACTTGTTTATTTTACTTTTGTTTATGGTGGTATTGTATTGAATAATGCTTAACAAAGGATGAAACTTTCTCTCCTGACTGTTCTGGTACTCTATCTAATTGCCTGGGGATACCAATGTTAAAGAAAGGGGGAGGTATTGAATTACAACAGCAGTCAATCCTGATTGTATCATTAGTATGGGAATTGGGGTATTCTGTTAACGTCTGAGTAATAGAGTATAAAGTGGAATAGGGTCATCCTAGGACACTACCAAGACACTACCACTCTGAGAATCACAGAGTTTGCTGTTGCTATACTGTGCTATACATACTGTAGGTACTTGGATATGACATCATTATGAAATGTACGTGGGAATCACACAAGGATCTCACTGCATCGTTGCCATGGAAATTATTTGTGGAAGACTGTAATTTGCACAAAATGGAGGAGGAATGCAGAAGTACAAAAAAGTACAAAATGTATGTGTTGCTCATCACCTGCCTTATACCATTGCTATGGTGAAGCATGGTGGTGGCATCATCATGCTATAAGGGCGCTTCTCAGCAGAAGGGACAGGAAGACTGGTCAGATTAGAAGGAGTGATGAATGCAGCCAAATACAGAGAGGTCCTTAAAGAAAAACTGCTCCAAAGTGCTTGTAACATTAAACTGAGGCAATGATTCATCTTTCACATGACCCACAATGACCCAAAGCCAGAACAACCCTGGAGTGGCTTCAGGACAAGTCTTAAACTGTTCTAGAGTAGCCCAGACTTTAACTTCATAGATAATCTGTGGAGAGGCCAAAGATGGCAATTTACAGATAATTCCCATCCAATCTAATGGAGTTTCAGATGATTTACCAGAAAGAATGGGATAAACTGCCCAAATCCAGTTGTGCAAAGCCGAGACTTACCGAAGAGACTTATCCAAGAAAACTAGAAGCTGTAATTGCTACCAAAGATACTTCTACAAAGTACTGAATTAAGAGTCTGAATATTTATATGAATAATAGATTTTAACTTTGATTTTTAATATATTTGCACATCTTTCTTAAAAAATGTTTTCACTTTGTCATTATGGGATACTGAGTGTAGACAAATCAAGTTGCCCTAAAGTCCTTTGCTTGGTAAATGGTGACCTCTAACAGCTGACCATTGGAACGACTTTCATATTTTCTCTTTACTTACTTGCTGGTTATTGTTAAAGCTTTTTCTGCTTTTCTGTTTCCTTTGTTTTACTTATTGCACATTGTGGACCATTTCCTTTTCTCTAATATCACCTGTACCATTAATGCTGTGAGTCACTGTGGAAAAATATGTTTATTTTAAATAATATAGTTTACAGAGGTTCATTGTGTTTGTTAAACTTTATCGCTGTAATTTGTTTATATTTTATGCTTTGTAGTGTGTGGCTGGGGCTCTTGCCCGGCCGGGACACCTCCATGCTGGAAGGACCAGGGGAGCAAGCGTGGCCAAAGCAGAGCTTCATGGGAGTTGGAGTTTGGTGCAGCCCTGTTGGGATCCACAGGCACCACTAGGGGGTGCTGCAGCAGGAGCTGCTGAGCCCTTATGAGCAATTCTTCCACCACACCCTGAAATGCTGCTGGAAACGAGTAATCAAGCACCTGGAGCACTTCCGGGTGCCTTATAAAAGGAGCCAGCAGCCACTACTGAGGGAGCCAGAGTCAGGAGGAGAAAGACTAAGCTTGACCTGAGGAGTGGAGGAGAAAGAAGAGAAAGAGGAAGACTTATTGTTTGTGCATTATGATGTGCTTAGACTGTGTCGCTTTGCTTGTGGGAGACGGGTAAGACATTTCCCACAAAGAAAAAAAAAAAAAAATCAGCATGTGCCTTGCACTTGTGTCCCAGGTGTGTCTTGTCGGGTTAAGCTGGCAGTGCCACTTGGTGGTCCACAGCATGTTTGTAACACAGTGACCTAGTGTGTGTGTTTACTTTGTTTACAGACTATGGTAAAATGGATTAAAGACTTTCCTGAGTTCAACCTTTGGAGTAATTTATTACCTCTACACCACCTAAAAGGGGGAGTTTACAGCAGTAAATATTATGTAGCTGAAGAGATAATAGCTCCCGCGGCCATACATCTGATTATGTCTCCTGTCTTTAAGACTCTATCTCACTACAGGTATATTTCCTGCACCAGCCTACCGTACTGAGGCCAGTCCTCATTTTACAAAAGTGAAACAGACTTTATTGTCATATACAGTCAGGTTCATAAGTATTTGGACAGTGACACAATTTTCATAATTTTGGTTCTGCATGCCACCACAATGGATTTAAAACAATGCAATCAAGATGTGATTAAAGTGTAGACTTTCAGCTTTGCCTGGAAAGCTTGCATATTGTAATCTTTTTAGTTAGCCAATAAAAGGTGTCATTTTGCTTGACTTTTCACTACAAGGGATTTACCAAAAATATCATATGAGCCTGCGGTGGGCTGGCGACCTGTCCAGGGTTTGTTTCCTGCCTTGCGTCCTGTATTGGCTGGGATTGGCTCCAGCAGACCCTCGTGACCCTGTAGTTAGGATATAGCGGGTTGCATAATGGATGGAATAGATATCATATGAGCCATTTAGGAATGACAGACATTTTTATACTTGGTCCCCCTATTTTCAGGGGCTCAAAGTATCTATATACATACTGTAACTTGGCACATTATACAGTCATAGAAAATTATATTTCACAGGGCCACAGTGCAATATTGCGACAATGAATATGACAATGTATCAGTACAGAGTGGTGGATAACTTTATCCAGTATATGGGAATGCAGAACAAGTGACAATATCTATACAAATCAACATCATTTAGACAAAGAACAATCAGTGATCATGGGAGATGTACAATGAAAAGGGAATGCAAAGGAATGTAGAACAGATAAGTAATTAGATAAGAGAAAATGAAAAGGGGTGCATGCATGGACAGGGGTAACATTTTGTTCAGGTGTTTGACTGCCTCTTGGAAAAAGCTGTTGTTCAGTCTGGCAGTATTGGTCTGCAAGTTCTGAAATTAAGGAAGAAGGGAAAAGAGATTATGGGGAGGGTATGAGGGATCCCCCACAATCTTGAAAGCCTTACGGATGCAGTGCTTTGTGAACATACTTGTGATGGAAGGGAGAGAAATCCAGATGATGGTTTTCGTAGTGTGCACTATCTGTTGTATAGACTTATGATCAGAAATGTTATATTTCCCATACTAGACAGTGATGCAATTGGTTAGGATGTTTTCAGTGGTGCCCCTTTAGAATGTGGTGAGAATATGGCATGGAAGGCTTGGCCTCCTCAGCAGGCACAGAAAGTGGAATTGTCGCTGTGCTTGCTTGGTCAAGGAGGAGGAACTGATAGACCATGTCAGATCTTCTGTTAGGTGCACACCAAAGAGTTTGGTGATTTTCACTATCTCTACCATAGAACTTTTGATGTAAAGTGGAGTGTAGGAATGGTGAGCCTCCCTGAAGTCCACAATCATCTCTTTAGTTTTATCAACAATGAGAGACAGGTTGTTGCACTTACACCAGTCTTCCAACTGCTCCAATTTCATTCTGCACTTTGGGCAAAAATGGAACATTTATTAATTTAAAATTAAATCTACAATATAATAAAGTGTGGAGAAAGTGAACGGGTCTGAATACTTTCTGAATTCACTGTACATTTCAAGCACAAATAGCGAATTATTTCTTGCTAATTCATTTTTAACATCAAAACTCACTAAAATACTTTTACCTAGTGTCACTTTTCTTTAAATGATAGTGTTTTAGTTACAGTAAACATTGACGTGTTTGGCTTCTGAGTTGCATAAATGAAATTAATAAACAGTTCTTTTTAAGAGCACACTTTATTCTTGAAGACGTTGAAACAATTTTAGAGTTTTCAAATAAACAAAAAAAAACAAATAAAACACAAAAGAAAAGATAACTAATTTTGGATAAAACTCAATTCCTTTCTCAGACTAAATAAAATTCAAAAGCATCTTCTCAGAGCTGCCCAGCTAGGGCGTGGTGGCAGAAAGACAGAAGCAAGAGAGACACTTTTAATGAATTTTATTACAATGAGATATGAGAGATGCATGTAAAGCTGACACAGAGCTGATCCTGTAGTTTTCTGACAACTATTTGTAAGAAAGTGTGTTTCTTTTAAACTAAACATTGTCTAGCAAGTGAAAGCATAGCGTTTTCTAGCTCATACATAATATTTAAAATTTGCAATTTGATTTTATGGCCTGTGCTTTCTGCAGTTTCTGTCTATGGGAATTTTGAAGTTTGTTTAGCTTTGTGCATTGTGTTGGTTCCTCTTTTCATGTTAAAAAATATTGAATGTTGCTGTAACACAACATTCAAAAGGTTAAAAAATTATTAAAAATTAAGGTAAATGTATGCACAGCATCTCAAGGTTTAGTATGTAGTATGTTGAGGTATTTAATAAAGATGAAGGGATAAAATATTGCCTCAAGGTCCTTCTCTAGCTGAGATAAATTATTCAGGACTTTAGGACAGGTTTTGTGCTAGACAGATGTAGAAACACCTGAAGCATGGACCTTATTACTTTTCTATGTGCAAAAGCCGGTTAATTGATTCCTCCCTGTTTCTGCACAAATTTTGTGCAATTGTTACTATTTAATTCTTCTCTTATCAGTGAAGGAAGGACTATCTTCCTTAACACAAATTGATTCACAATTACCATACTTGTTAATGAAGCCTTTCCTGGAAACCAGACATCTGCTTTCTCTTTACAATGCGAGTTTATTTGAATTAACATTAATAGATTTACAGATTACAAAACTGTATATTTTCAGTTTTATCATAGTTGTGTTAGGTTGACAATATTTGGTATCTTAGCATGTTGCTAAAGGTGTAAAGTTAATAGTTTTTATTACTGTAAACTTTATCATTTTAAAAATTGTTTCATTTTATTTTAAGTCAAGTACTACTGTAATATCGCACATGTGCACATTAATACTTATGAAAAACAGTACGTGGCATTTATTTTATTTTTACTTATTATGCATCTGCAAAGTGTTTTCTTGGGTTAAAATCTGAGTGGCTTTCAGTAATATACCAAAACAAAACAATGAGATACTTAATAAATTGATAGTAATGAAAATGTAAAAATAGCAATGTTAGATTTTTCTTAAATGTCCTTTACAAATAATTGTAGAGTGTCAAACTTTTTATAATGCAAAAGTGGCTAAGAGGTATGACCAGTGCCACATAATCAGTAATATTAGATTAGATTAAATTAGATAAACTTTATTAATCCTAGGGGGAAAGTCAGATGCATACAGCAGCAGAAACACAAAAAACAGACATGATACAAACTCACTGGATAAATAACACAGTCAATCAACTGAAAGTGTAATAAGGAATAAATCAAAGGCAGAAAAGGGTTTGGGGGTAACCACCCCATACACAGCAAATATGTCAGCAAATAAACAACCCCCCCCCATACCCGTACAAGACACATTTCTGCATGTACAGTTCAAAATGGAACTGACTGACAGTGGAGTTAAGTCATGTATATATTGAAGAAGCAGGAAGAAGTGGAGTCAGGGAGGCCGGAAAAGGAAGCGATGTCTGTAGAAGGTGGGTTCTGCAGATTGGATAGGACATCGTTAGGGGGTGCCAGAGGTGATGTTAGTAGTGGATGGATCAGAAATGGTGCTACTGAAAAGTACGGTCTTCACTAGGTCTGTAGAGGGACAAAAAGAGAGAGTATTAGTTGACGGCTCCAACCCCTGGTCTGGCTGAGAAATAACACTATTTAAGCCTATAAACCACCTCCCATGTGCAGGTGTGTGACACTAGATATATACATAAATAAATAATTGCATTTATATTGTACAGGGTTAGCAAAATAAACTTTAAGAGTAAAGTATAATCATTTAGTCTGAGATGTCAGGAGGATGCATTGAATTGACTAATAGCAACGAGCAGAAAAGACCCCCAGAAAAGCTTCTTAGCACACCATGGTGGAATGAGCCTGACAGCATCCTGGAGGGGAAGGAGGAGATTTTTTCATGATGGCGTCCAGTTTTCCATAGCAGCTTCCAGTATATCCAGGGTTCTCCCTGTGATGAAGCAGGCTTTGCTGATAAGTTTGTTTAATCATTGTGCATCTTTTAAACGCAACTTTCTTCTGGCTATTATGGGCATCTCCAGCAGCTTGCTGTATAGATCAAAAGACCTGGGTCTTCTCAGGATGTAGAGTCTGCTCTGGCCCTTCTTGTACAGCACTACTGTGTTGTCCGACCAGTCCAGTTTACTGTTTACATGAAACCTGAGGTTCAGGTAGCTCTGCAACACTTCTACATCCTCCCCCTGAATGGTGACTGGTCTCAGAGGCTTCATGACATGCCAGAAGTCCACCACCAACTCTTTTGTCTTGTAGATGTTAAGCTGCAGAAGGTTGCACCCTAAGACAAAGTCTTCTACAAGCTTCCTGTACTGAGACTTGTTTCCATTATTAATGCAGCCTATGATAGAAGAGTCATCTGAGAATTTCTGTAGACGGCAAGCACTGGTATTGTACTATTGCATAGAGGGTAAAAAGGAAGGGAGATAGGACAGTTCCCTGAGGTGCCCAACTATTTCAGATCACCATTTCTTACTCACAGTCCTTGAGCCTCACAAACTATGTCTGTTAGTCTAGTAGTCAATGATCCAGGAGATTGTGGGGGGCATCAAAATGCATGGCCTTGAGCTTTTTCCCCAGTCAATGAGGCAGGAAAGACACTGGAAAAATCAAAAAACATTATCCTGACTGTGGTGCTGGCTTTATCCAAGTGGCAGTAGGCTCTGTGGAGCATGTAGATCAGAGCACCCTCCACACCGTTTTGTGCCTAATAGGCAATCTGTAGAGGATCAAGATGTTCTGAAACTAGGAGTCAGAGCTGTTTCAGGACCAGCCTCTCTAAGTTCTTCATGATAGATGAAGTAAGTGCAACTGGTCTGAAGTCCTTGGTATCACTAGAATTCCCTTTCTTTGGCACTAGGACCACACATGATGTTTTCTATAACTGGAGATCCTTCTGCAAACTCAGGGAAAGGGAGAATAGCTGCTGAAAGACCCCAAAGAGCTGGCTCATGACTATTGTGAAAGTCTTCAGCTTTAAAAAGTCATTATTGCAAAGACTTTGCAATGACCTTCCTAAATTAATGAGATCAGCTGACTCCATTCATTCTTTTAAAAAACAACTTTAAACTGACCAGTTCAGGAAGACTTTTAACTTAACCTGACATTCTGTCCCCCTTTTCAGTCTTCCTCTCTGTCCAGTTGGTCAGTATAATTTGTGTTTGTGTTATATCACAAATGATGTGACTGCTATCCTTTTCTTTTAGTATTTAATTTAGTAGTTTACTCTGTTGTATTGTCTTTTATTCTACTTAATGCTTGGCATATCCTGTGTCTATCTCTTTTAGTGTTTTATTCAGGAAATATTTGTATCCAAGGTTACATATACCTGCTGTTTTTTTCTGAGACTCTGTGAAGAACTTTGAGCATGGGAAAGGTGCTATATTAATAAAATTTATTATTATTATTATTATGATGATGATTGATTATTATTATAATAAACCAACTTTCATCTCTAGTCCTGCATTTCCTTTACCTATGTCAATAATAAACACTAATATTCTAAGAATATTGCTTATTTCTCACATCTCTATAGTGCTCTCATAAACTAAAGTACAACCTTTTGTATAATCTGATATGAGTAATGTTAGAAACATAATTTCAAGATAATCCTGGATAATATAAAAAGATTTTATTTAGAAAAATTATAATATTTTGCAAATCATTGACTGTAAAGCTGTCAAAGCTGACAAAGATCAATAGAGCCTTAATGCTTACAACATACCTGTTGTAATGTTACCAGATAATAAATACTGCATTTACACTGTAACTTATAACTTTATAATCCTCCGCAGAATGACTCTTTTACATGTGATCCATTTTTAATTTATTGTCCTTCAAGAGACTCACAGGGTAGAATACTAATCATGTCCAAAAAAATTAAATCTTATCTAAAGTACGACCAGTCTTGCATATTTGAGAAAGCCTGACGTGAGTTTCTTATATAGAAAACACAACCTTGATGACACTGAAATTCTAATGGTTAAAAAACATGCTGCTCTATCTAACTTTCTGCATGTGTACATTGAAAACATTGAATTGTACACAGCTATGGTTCCTGCTTCAAGGTGTTTCTCCTCTAGTATCTGAACACATCTTGTCCTTTCTTAGAAGTGCAAAAGTGTTTAATCTTTTATTCATGTTCAAACTATGGATCATAAGGCACAACACAGGAACCAGCTGTGGACAGAGGGTAAGTCCCTGATAGGGCGCACTTACACACATCCACACTCACTCCTATGCAGTCAATTCAGAATTGCTAAGTGGCTCTGAGGCTAAGGATCTGTGCTGGTATCCAGAAGGTTGCCGGTTCGAATCCCTGTCAATGCCAAAAAGAAATCCTATTCTGCTGGGCCCTTGAGCAAGGCCCTTAACCTTCAATTGCTGCGCTGCGTTGTACAATGACTGACCTTGCGCTCTGACCCCAAGGGGTATGCGAAAACTAACAAATTCCTAATACAAGAAATTGTAAAAGGCGAAATAAAGAACAAAAAAAAAAAAGAATCTAAAATGCTTGTCTAACATAAAGTTCTGTTGTGTTTGTTTTGGATATATTAAAGGTTTTTACCTTGTGCTGGCAATACAACAGAATTTTGTGCTGTAATTGTTTTGGAATAAAAGCCACTTTTGTGTAACATATCAAATTTATTCTCACATTTGCATACATTGTTGGGTCTGCCATGTCTCAGAAAACGTTGTTAGTAAGATGTGCTCTTCACTCATGACTCCATCTAAAATGTGCCATCTTGCATATTCTGCTTTCCCATTATCTAATTGTTGCTACCTGCATACGTTGTTTTGTGTGAGAACATTACAGCGCAGCTTCATATGAGGTTTTTTTTTTTTGCATTTTTAGCTAACTGAAGTACCTGGAGTGTGACAAGTTTCAGATAAGCTTGCAGTCTTTATTATTACATGTACTGAAACAAAGTAAGTGATTATAAGGGCTATTTTTTCTGTGATTATTTTGTAGTCATCTGGAGGAGAGAGAGACAACAATTCACATTTGAGTAGCAACGTTCAATGACCTCAATAATTGTGCCAACATTGGATTTTTTGAGGTGAAAATGTTATGCAAATGTGGTTAAGTGCGTTCTGGATGAGAGAGGCAGTAATTCACAACAGAGTACTAATGGTATTCCTTGGGAAAGTAATTAAAAATAGAAAACAAAGAAAAATATTATCAATTATTTTTTCTAAATATAATTTTAAAGTTACAATAACATGAGCATTTGAAGTGCAGCCATTAAGGAAAATTTAAGGAATGACAGGTACATGGAAGGAATGACAGGTGACAAGACCTACACACTGATGAAATAATTAAGAGGTACATGTGATATTATTTAATTTGACTTTCAGAAGGTTTTGATAAAGCAACACATGAAAGGACAGTGATGAAACCAAATGAAGTGGAAATTCAATGTGCAGTTTGCTGGCGGGTTCAAAATATATTTTAAATACAGGAAATAAAGGGTAATGGTGAGGAGGACTTTATCAGAATTAAGTGATGTGAAAAGTGGTGTCTCATTGCTGGAGAGATTTGGATAAGAATATAATCAATACATTGGTTAATTTTACAGATGATACCAAGCTAGTTGGAAGGGCGGAGAATGCAGAATTAGCTAAACTGTGATGGAGAGGCTTTGATAGCATACAGGCTTGGGCAGATATTGTGCTAGACAGATGTAGAAACAATTGCAAATAAATGTAAGGTATTACACATAACAAGTAGGCTTGTTATTTAGGAATACAGAATGCAAGGTCTGAAACTTGAAAATCCAAACTATAAGAAGGACCTAGGAGCCATAGCAGACTCATCACTATCTATATCCACGTAGTGTACAGAAGTGATCAAGAACCTAATAGGATCTTAGGTTACATAGTACAGTGTGTGGAGTACAAGTCAAGAAAGGTTATGCTTAAGTACTGTAATGCAATGTTGAGATCTTATCTGGAGTACTGTGCACAATTTTGGTCTCCATATTACAAAAAAAAAGACATTGCAGTGCTACTCTAAAGAAGAGTGACCAGGTGGATTCTGGGGACTAAGAGGTATGAGCTAGGAGGACAGATTAAAGAAGTTGAACCTTTTCAAACACTGTAGGTCCATAGATGCTTTCATTTGTAGGACAGTTGCACATGCCAGAAAGTCAGTTGCCACTAAAAATCTTTGATCATTCAAAGGTGTTTTTAGTTATGCCAAAAGCTACTGGCCACTGTGATCAACTGTCTGACTTTGCTTACTGATTTTTAAGTCAAATTCCCTGGAGAATAAGTGCATCATGAATGGGATTATAAATTGTAATGTAAGAAGGGTGCCTTGGCTGATCATTTATTTTTCTAAAATTAGAAGAGACACTCGCATAAAACTGGGCTTAGGTGCTAACATTGCCAGCAGAAACATGTCATACTTCCCTAAATTAAATGTCGCACCCTCTCTAAGTTAACGATAAACTTTATTGTTAGACTATGAATATGAATAATAGACCATAATAAGTTCTAGCCATATTATAGCAAAAATGAAAAGAATATTATGTCTTTTTATTTTCACTTGAGTCACAATACACCTCCGAATAAAAATCTCTTTTTAGTCAAACTGAAAATAATATTTCCTTTGAGCTATCCATTCTATGATCCTGTCAGTATGAATGCGCAGTATAATATTTTAGCTTTATTGCTCGTCTTTGCATTGTCATTTCTACATTACTGATTTTATGTATCGTAAAGCACACTGCCAGCATGATTACAAACCTGCCATCTCTTAACTCTTCTTCACAATACTGTCAGTGGTAAATATCGGTTTCCTGTATCTGCAATGATTAACACCCTTTTCTATATTTCTTAATGTGAGATCTAGAATAGGTCAGAAATCGTCGACTGTACATGAATTGTCTCAGCCATTTCATTTTGTGTCAGTATGGCTGCTGGTGGGTGATTGTGTGCAGAAGGGAAGCTATTCAATCTTCATACAATTTTGGTCTTTAAGCAGACTGACTGCTGTGGCTTCATTAACTGCAGAGCTGTTGTCCTGGAAACAGCAGTTACATGCATTTTGGTCCAGCAATTGAAGTCTGCAATAACATGCTTGCTGATTATTCTTCAGTAGCACGCAGTATTCCCAAGCTTTCAAAAAAAGCATTTTTATTTTGAATGATTGTCTATCATTGCATCACTCTGCAGAAAGATCTCGACAATTGCAGACTGTACTTTTATTTACTGTGGACAGAGCAGCACAAATTCTCCCTGGTGCCATTATGTTCTTTCTGATATAAAGTAGATGAGCTCAGCATACTGCTTGAAATATTTCATCCTGCTTTCTATTTCAGACTTGAGTCTGTTATCTGAGCCCTGTTTTCCACCTTAATTTGTTAATTAAGTGGCGCAGTGTCAATTTGTTGGTATATTAAGTGTGTATGAAGAGGCCAGTACAAATGATACAACCATAAGTCTAGTGATAATGATAATAATAATGCTTTGCTAATATGGCAGCATGGTGTTAGAGCAGGCAGCATTGATGCATCACCACACTTGGACCGTGGGTGTCTCATATGTGTAATTTGCATATTCAGTGCCTGTCATGCATGTCAAAACAGACTGTGCTGCTTTATAAATCAAAAGTATTTTCTGAATTTTCTAGACCAAGTGTATTCATTGAGGTTGAGGAAAAATTATCCATAGAGAGTCCCTGAAGGAGATTCAATAAGGACACCCTGTTGAAAAAACAAGAAGAAAAGGTACAACGGAGACTGTTAGAATGACACACACACTCTCCCGAGCCATTTGATAGTTGGGGATCCCTAGAAAGACCTGTAAATGGCTGCTTCTTACCAGTATAATTTGATTTTGTATTTGCGAAATGAGTTTCTACAACAGCTTGCATAAAAGGAAAGACGACTTCCAATACAATAAATGGGAGGTGAGAATCCATTTTTCCATTGGGGTTTATAATCGTTAACCTACCAACCCACACCAGCTCATTAGGTGAGAGCTGTTCTGACCTAGTTAACAAAAAAAAGTTATTTTATTATTTGTGGTATCCAGTCATTTACTACAACTTTAGCCAATAAAAAAGCAGATAAGCCTCTTCCCTGTAAGTCATCTGTTCATAGCTGGTGATCAGGGCCATAATGGTGGTATCATCAGCAAACTTAATGATGGGGTCAGAGCTGTATCTAGCCACACGGTCTGAGGTGAATAAAGAGAAGGGGACTTGGCATACTACTTTGTGTTGAAGGTCAGTGTGAAGAATATAATGCTGTCAATCCACACATGCTGAGGTCTGCAAGTTAGAAAGTCCAAATTGCAGTTGCAAAGAGTGACACTAAAGCCAGTGTCACAATTACACAACTTCTAGTCATGGGGGATATCAGATATGCCAACCACAGTTGCTGTTTTTTTTGCCGGAGCATGTAGATTTAAATGACTAAAAATCACTGCATATGTCACATTTATCGACTGAGTGCCAACCTTCTAACACAGTGGTGCTCACCCCTTTTTCTGACAGCCAGTAGTGAGCTGCTTAACAGAGCGAACCCTGTACAAAGGCTTAACAGCAGTGGTGAACTCAGCTGCATTCTCTGCCCATTTTTTCCAATTCTGTTGTGGTATGCAAAACATGCAACATCAGACAGAGCTTCTCTTCTGTTTGTGAGATCCAAAATATCTGCAATCTTTATTCCTCATCGCCGCATTATATGCATTGTACTTCTGGATGAGCATTTATTGGCTGTCATCTCTCATGCATTCAGAGCCCACCCATACGACTAAAAACAAAATCAAAACTTTTTGGTTTTTGGTTTTATCAGAGCAAGTTGCAGACTACTTGGAGTGAATCACAGGCCATATTACCTAATGTAATCAGCTTCAAGGGAGCATGCCACTGACTGAATCTGACACTCTAAGATTGAGTAAATGAAGGCTATGACTGAAAATCACTGGAACATTTGTTTAATGTGACGTAGGCTTAAGTCAAAAATTGCTTTAATTGACAATTTCTAGTCTATAAACGGGACTCTGGAATAGCTGTTAATGATGCTGATTCACAAATGAATCATTCTTTCTGAACAACTTTTTTCAGTGAATCATATGAATTAAATTCACGAGGATGAGTGAATTGGGTCAGAAGAGCACAACACTAGTACTACGGCGCATTAGTCATGTCATTAGTGCTTTTTTTGTGGACAGATGCTTAAGGCACAAGTGCAAGTACCATCCATCTAATTCATGATTCTCTGGGCATTTTTAAATTAAGTACACTGCAGTAATAGAGTTTTTGTACTATTCATTTTGAAGAGGGTTTTTATATAGAAACAGAATTTATGTCAATTTACACATTTAACAAATGAAATTACACTCACACAAAACTAAACCTTATCAAAAAGTATTATTCTTAAGTATAACAATTATTTGTAGCTTCAAACTTGGCATCATAAGCCAAGCCACACTGATCACTTTGAAGGCTTTTAAACTTGGATCATCTCTTCATTTGCTATGGACTTCCCTTAGTTGTAGATGATGACTCTTGTCAAAACTGTTTTCATTTAAAATAACCTACTGAGTATTCTTTGGAGTTTATATTCTTTCTTTATTTCTTTTGTGGATGGGTGCCAAAGAGAATTACTTAGATGTTCTGTTTCATCTCTAATTAGGAAAGATAATTACTGTACAAAACATAAACAAACTAAAAGCAGACATGAAGAACAGATGAGTTCAATCAAACTATAAGGGATTCACACAATTAACCAGCCTCTTCACAACAATGGAATTATCCATGTTTATAGTGTAAAGTTACTAAAAGCTTTTAGCCAAAAAAAGAAAACCTTTAAAGAAACGCACCCTGACCATTTTTGCCTGCCCAAAAGTAGACAGACTTACCATTGTACTACTGATTTTAATGTTATCAAGAAAACTCATTCTATATATTAACCTGTTTTTAATTTAGTACAGTACAATATAGAGGTTTAAGAATTACGTCATCTCTCATGAATTGATTAATGCTAGATCAGGTCAGGTTGGGGAGCATGCCATGGTACAGTGTGTTGCCGCACCCACCACACGACAAAACAGGTCAGGATCCTTTTTGGCAATCCTCCAGGCATACACGTGGTCCAATACCACCCTTCAGAGATGCCCATCTATCTG
Organism: Erpetoichthys calabaricus; assembly: GCF_900747795.2. Lineage (NCBI taxonomy): Eukaryota > Metazoa > Chordata > Cladistia > Polypteriformes > Polypteridae > Erpetoichthys > Erpetoichthys calabaricus. Next base: position 189,779,565 of record NC_041399.2, read on the forward strand.
CCGCAGCCAGGTGTTATGTGGGCATACCCTTGGTCTGGTCCAGCTGCTGGGGTCCTCAACAATGAGGATACTGTGAACTGGAACACCCTCAGGGAATTGCGCCACATGGCCCTAGTGCCATAGCTGACGCTCTCTCACAATGCAGGTAATGTGCTTTATTTGGGACTCCATGAGCAACCACTCATTCAACACAAAGTCAAACCAGCGGTACCCAAGGATTCTCCGAATAGACACAGTACCGAAGGAGTCCAGTCTTCATCTCAAGTCACTGGATAGTGTCCATGTCTCGCAACCATATAGCAAGACACAACTCTGAAGACTTGGATCTTCATCCTTTTGCATAGATATCAGGAGTGCCACACACCCATTTCCAATGACCTCATGACCCCCCATTCTCTCCCAATCCATCAATTGAATTCATAGGAAGAGTCACCAGAGACATGAATGTTGCTGTTGAAGTCAGCAAACCTCTTGACAAGGTTGACACTCTCTCCTCAGACAGACACACTGCTGATGGCTGTGCCCAAGAGGTCATTAAAGGCCTGGATCTTAGTTTTTATGCAGGACACTCACAAGCCAAGACACTCAGACTCCTCTCTCAGTCTCTCGAGAGCCCCGATCATCGCCTCCATTGACTCCGGGAAGATCACAGCATTGTCAGCAAAGTCAAGATCAATGAATCTTTCTTCACCAACAAATGCACCACAGCCACTGGACCCCATGACCTTACCCAACACCCAGTGCATGCAAGCATCGAACTGAGTAGAAGCAAGACCACACCTCTGATGAACCCCAGAATCAACAGGGAAAAACACAGAGGTTCTGCCTCCACCCTGCACAGCACTCACAGTACCAGTATACTGGCTGGCCATGATATCCAGCAACTTTGAGGGGATCTCGCAAACTCTCAGGATGTCCCACAGGACCAGCTGAGTTGAATGCTTTATGAAAGTTGACAAAGGCTACAAAGAAACTCTGCTGATATTCTCATCTGCACTTCATGAGAACCCACAGTGCCAGGATGCAGTCGATGGTAGACTTCTTAGGCGTCAAACCAGACTGCTCCAGTGGGCAAGTGATCACGGATCCTATTGAGGATGACCCTAGCAAGGACCTTACCCAGCAAAGAGAGCAGTGTTATCTCTACTGTATTTGCCGCAATCCAGATGATCACCCTTCCCTTTTCAGATAGGGATGACAAGTCTCCCAAATGGAAGCAAAGATTGCTTGAAATACCAGGAGGTCAGCCTTACCACCAGCCTAGAGAACTTCACCCTGGATAACACAGATCCCTGCAGCCTTCCTCACTCTCAGCTGGATCGCCACCTGTACAGAGTCAGTGAAATTGGGTGGTTCACAGCTAATTGGAGGATCAGCCTCAAGAACTGTGGACCCAGTGATATCCAATGTTGTAGCCGGAGGATCAGCTTTAAACAGCTGCTCAAAGTAGCTAGCCCAGCAGGTCACAACTGTAGTGTCATCTGGAAGGAATATATTTGGATTTGCATAATGCTTTGATTCCTTTGTAAACAGGACATGGGTCACTAGATCATAGATAGTGTGTCACTTGCTCAACGATTCCTCGATCCTTATCTGTCATCAGAGTACTTCGCAGCCATCCTTCTCAGCTCCTGGTACAGACTATCAAGCCGTGTGCTGCGACACCTCTCAATGATATCCAGAATGCCCTGCAAAATTAAACACCTCATTCTGGGAACAACAGTAATACCAATATAACCCTCAGCATCCTTCAAGGTCTATCATGGAAGGTCTCCCACATCACATTAGAATCAGCAGTCACACCCAAGTCCATAAATTCCTCACATAAACTGTGTGCAAACTCATCAGAAACAGCCTGATCTTGGAGTCTGGCCAGATCCAGCCTCATTTTCCTAGTAGGTGATAGCCTACTGGACCTAAGCTGGATCTTTAGAGTAGCAACAAGTCTGTGGTCAGAATTCACAAACTGGGCACTTCTGTAAACCCTACAGTTTTGTAAGAGCCTCCAGATGGGTGAACATCTGGCTCTTTGTTGATGGACACTGTTCTGGTGTCACAAAATGCAATAATGGATGATGTAAGAGATGTGGCCAATGAACTAAGGAATATAAGGGCTTACTATGTGATATTGACCAAAATTAAATTATCTCTCTATTATAAAAAAAAACAAATATTGGAAGGCTTGGAAGGAAACAAGATGTGATCTTCTCGGAAGACACTTTAACATCCTGCGAGAAAAGGCATTGAGACAAAAGGACAGCTGCTGTACATGCTTTTAAATGATCGATGCGCAGCGTGACAAGCAGAACACGCAGCTCAGCAGCAGCAGCAGCAAGCCAGCAGCTGATCCGACCGCATCTCCTTAGTGGGCGTTCAGCCCTACCACCCCTTCACAATGGGGGTGGGCAAGCGAAGCGAGCAGGGGGAAAAGCCCCCTAATTTGGTTAAAAAGTAAATGCTGCATCTAAGTACCTGTTTTTACATTCTGGTAATTACATTCAAATGAAGTTGTAACACTATCTGATTTGGCTGATCATTTGATAGGTCAGGGTCAGGTACATCATATTGCATCTCTCCAAGTACAGACAAGCCACAACTGTGTGCCACATTATGCAGCATGCTACATGCTTGAACAATGTGAAACAACTTCTGTGCACTATAAAGCAACACATTAATAGAGTGAAAATGCTTTCTATTTATATAAGCAAATTCATTCTCTGAGGACCACTTTATAGTGCAGCGTTGGCGCTGAGCTCTACAATGTATAGCTTCTCTGCTCTTTACATGGCTTTTTGAGGCGACTCTCTATCTTTAAAAGGACTGCTTGCCTTTTGCTGCATTAGTTGGAAAAAAAAACACATGTCACAGTGCAGAGTTGCTGTTTTTATAGGTGCTCCTGCTATAGATGATGTAATGCCAGCTGATTCTTTTGGTGATTCATCCCTGGCTGATGTAACTTGTCCAGCGCCATTGTAATAGCAATGTGAGCAGCTGACTGCTCCGATTACATTTGAGAAACTGGACATTACTGCGAATTGCACTTAGATGTTTACCTGTTCAACCACTCGGTAAAGAAATCTTATATATCTGGATGACAAGCAGATAATACATTCCTATACAGCTGGCATGGTGTGACTCAATGATAATTGTGAAATACCCGATCAGTCAGCACATTCACGTTGAAAAGCTCCTATGGCTAAAAACCTGGGAGTGGACAGAACTTGCAAAGGAACAGGTAAAGCACAGTTCGTCAAAGTCTGCCTTTGTAAAGGCAGTGCCAGTTCAGCACACAGCTCCAAGAGGATAGCTCTTAGACATCAAGATCGACTTAGTAGCCAGTCATCATAATCTATAAATGCGCGCTGTCCTCTGATTCTTCCATTTGCAATGTCTGCTAACAACTCTAGAATAATTTGGCCATTCCGTGCACCATTACATGGTTATAGAATTATTAAAATCAAGTACCTTAAATTTTGTAAATGATATGCAATTAATTTTAGTGTATTTGCTACAGCCCACGTCATGGTAAGACCACAAAAACAGTAGCACTGTTTTGATGCTGGGTGCCACCCGTATGCAAAACCGAGCAGAAACTTGCATGTACCTAGTGTGAGGCTTCTGTGAAAATATGTGCAGCTTTACACAAAGTTTAGTTTTTATACATCTTGAAGTGGGCATGCAAATGGGTGCACGCAACATTTTTGTGCATACATACCATTTATACATGAGGCTCCAAATCTTTTCCTTTCATTTCTTTTTTTAACTATCCTGCTTAAGCTCCATTTATTAGGTGCAGGTGCCTAATTACGCACCCCAGAGCGCTAATGAGGAAATCAGTGCACGTGGACACAGGCTCAGCCAATTCCCCCATCAACACCCCAGGGCCATTTGTCCATGCTACTGTGTGCACTCGTGCCTGCCTGAAGCCTAAGTGCACTGTTTTTACTAAAAATCTACACGCTGCCATAGACCCCTAACGGGCATCACCACAACTTTTGACAGATTCTGCTTCAGAAAATATACAGCAGAGGTTCTTGCATTGTTCTCAAAACCATGGTTTAGCGAATTCCCAAAGCTTGCTTTTCTGGTCAAATCATATGTCTGTGTCTGCTATAGCTATACCCAGTTAATAAGTTCAAATGGAGGGCATCTTGTCGCAGCTTCCACTTATCGCATAAAGCCAGAGCCTGAGCTGGGGTGGCAGAAAATCTCCACATAGTCAGTGGACAGGCAGAAAGGCAAACACAGATTCCTGGAACAGTATGGCAGAAGGACTAACCACTACACCACCTTGCTGTGTCGGGTTACCTTCTGCATTCCTTATTCTGTTTTCGACAAAATGAGGTTTAACAGTAGCTTAGGTGATGAACTGAAATGATAGGAGAACAAACTGTTAATAAAATACTTTCTTGTGTCAATGACTGTTGACTGAAATCAGATGGCCATCCAAAGATATAGTTGCCATGGAAACACACTCTCACACACTGGACCAGTTTAGAGCAATCGTTTAACTAAAAACGCACTTTTGAGATGTGGGAGGAAACTAGAGTACCCCTAGAAAATCCATTTGGACAGAGATGTTGTGCAAAGTCCAGAGAAGTAGTGACTAGATGAAAGATTCCAGACAACAGTGCTGTCCAGTGCTTAGTCATTCTCCTTTCACTTTTTTTTTATTTCTTTCACATAAATTTTATATTAGCTTTCCAATCTCATATAACTGAAGAGAAAACAAACTGTTAAAAAGTGCTTCCTAAGGAAATAAGTGTTGACTGTCATCAGGAGGCCAGCTATAGACATTCAGTTTCTATAGCAACCAAAGAGTATATTCTGTTCCATCTTAAGCCTGTAGTTAGCAGACTAAAAGCACTCATGTTATTGACCGTCTAGTCCTTCATATTATTTACATGCTTATTCCTATTTAAATTGCAAAAAAAAAACTGTTTTCATAAATATTGTGGTCTTGGGAATGGACTTAGAAAAATATTAGGTTACATTATATTAATTGATTTAATAAAACTTTAGAAATGTAAAATGTACAAAGGACCAATTTGCAATTGTAATTAATGCCAATGTTAATTGTAAACCATATGTGTCAATTTAACTGAAATACTGGTTGTTTTTAATTCTAGTTTATTGTTGTTATTACATTAATATCTACCAGAATGTAATAAAAATAAAAAAGATCATTCGAAAACCTTAACAAATTGAAAGGATAAAGTGAAAATTTATATTCATTGCAAAAGTAGGCTAACTGAAAAATTTTAGAATGACATTAAGCATTTGTAGAATATTTATGCAGTAGGCAGGGAAGTTTATACAAAGTACTGTACAGATCACAGCAGGGGGCACATGCACCCTGGGATTGTGTTCTTTTGAAGAACTGCAGTTCCTAGTTTGAACCTGTATACACTGTACAGTGGAACCTCGGTTTGCGAGTAACTTGGTTTACGAGTGTTTTGCAAGACGAGCTAAAATTTTTAATAAATTTTGACTTGATAAACGAGCGAGGTCTTGCAATACGAGTAGTATGCATACACTTTGTCTGCTGAGCGTCATGTGATCACAACTGAGCTGATGGTTCTTCTCTCTCTCTCTCTCTCGCTCTGGGATTGTGGGCAATCGTCTCCTATTCTCCGTCTGAGTCGATGTGCCTCACTCATATATGAGCATATACTGTTTACTACAGCATTGTGACTCTGTGTGTGTGTGTGTGTGGGCGCATGCGTGCATGTGTGCTGTGACATGCGAGTCTCCGTCATGCACCCCAAAACATGAAGCTGAGTCTCAGTACTTTAGCAACACCAGTTATTTATTGTAGCGGGATCTGCCACACTCCTATACACAGACACAGCAGTCAGGCAAGGTCGTGGCCAAGTAGTACTGTGCCCTGCGCATTTGTAAGGTTCCTTGTTCCTTGTATCACCCATCGACGGCAGGCGCTTATAGCATGTCCACAATCTTTTCGGATTTGCTTTTACGGCGAACTGCTATAGCGCTGGGAGACTGCGATTGCTTTGGGACGCTCTTCCGTGTGTCGTCCCGTTGGGTGGAATCCCACAAGAGTTTGGAAATTCACTCACACCAGCCATGATTCTTTTCAAAGGTAAAGTGCAGGTTAATTTGTTTTATGTATTTTTACTTTATATTTTGTATTAATGATTTTTATATGAATAGTTTTGGGTTGTGGAACGAATTATCTGAGTTTCCATTATTTCTTATGGGGAAATTCACTTTGATATACAAGTGCTTTGGACTGCGAGCACGTTTCTGGAACAAATTATGCTCGCAAACCGAGGTTCCACTGTATTTCCTTTCAGTAACCATAATGGAAATATGAAAACAAGAGAAATATGATACAAAGGAAAGGATATATCTTTAACTTACTTTAAAATGGAGCTTTTGTTCCTAATATACATTGCAGTATAATCTTTACACATACAAAAGGAGGCGATGAGAAGCCATTGGTACGGTACAGTCCTCATTCGGTTTTTCTATTGAGGTCATTGATGGTTTAAGTTCCATTCAATATAGAGCAGAAGGTATTTTTCTTGGCACAGAGTCAGCATCACATCTGTGCTGCAGGTTTTTTGCTAGAAGTTCTCTGACAAGCCTTAAATACCCATATATTTAACATATTCAGTGAGCTATTTGTGACAAATACCAAGTATGAGTAACTACCATCTGACGATTTTAATATTCTGTATACTGTGCTAATCTATGACCCCAACACAGCATATTCGTTTGACTATCTGTGAACAGTGCATCTGCCCTAATCACTGGCAGTAAGTCTGCCTGAAAGAACTGCCCTTACTTTAGCTTCATACATACTAACATAATTAGGCTAAAAAATAACAATTATCTAATAGTTATTTTTTCAATTCTGGTCAAAGGACCTAATCCAGATCTTCTAAATTCTTAATTGCTAAAGTAGATCCAGTCAAATTCTCCAGACTAAATGGCAAATCATGTACATGAGAACACCAGTGGAAATTAATGGGGAAGTGCATTTAAGACTGAAACCAAGAAACACAGTATTGTGGGAATCTGAAACAGACTACAGAGTCCTCTAGCTGAAGCAGAAACCTTGACAACCTTTAAGTATCCGGTTGAGATACTTGGACAGCTTAAATCTTATCTAAACAAACAAGCCTGAGAGCCAAATGCCCTGCACTTGTTTGTCAGATTTCCAATGTGCTATGTCTTGTGTTCTAATTGAGCTTATAAATTCATACTACAATAAGAAAAACACAGTTCAGTCAAAAATACAAATAGTTCTACACGCCAGATAATAATGTTTAAAATTAAAAATAAATGAAGGAAAACTTAACACTTCTCTTTAAACAATTCAGAGAGTTATGTGAACAGAATGCCCAGTATGAGGTAGTTCTTCATGCATATTGAAACATGAAAAAGGTTAAGCAGAGGCTCAGCATGCTCATTTTAGAACAGCATTATTGAAGTCTTGCCAGATTTTGAAAAGCTTTGGATTGTTTCTCTTAGAGAAAATGTGTTTTTTTATTTTCCAATTTTGAAATAATACAAGACGTCATATTTACCCTGAGATATGAAGGGTGGGTTAGGATTCTTCAAGCTGAGTAATATAAGTTAATGCACAGGCAGCGTAGTGTAAGATATCAATCTTAGTGTAATTTTTCTTTGTATGGTATGCCTTCTGGCTAAATACAGTAGTTCTGATAAAGAGCTACAAATGGATTTACTAATGCATTCCCCAAACATATTACCTAGCAAATCAATATTTGATGGCATTGTTGCCAATTGGGGTTCTATCCAGGTTTTAGATAATTTGAGTCAAAATCAGAATGTGTGATATTAAATTGTAAGAAGAATTACATGATGATTAGCAAAAATTGTAAAAGAATGGCTTAATTACATTCCATTTCTGACCTTCTCATTGAAAGGCCTTGCTTTGTTGTCTATGAGCATCCAGAGGTACAATTCTTAAAATAAGTTGATAGAATCTGGAAATATTGCCTATATATCCATCCTTACTAGCTTGAATAGGATTTAAGAATTAAAATTGATGAAAATTGTAGAGGTTTGGCAGTTTACTTTTGCCAAAGTTTGTAACTTATACAAAGAAAAACTAGTCTACTATTAGACCAACATATATCTGAAGCATACACTCACTAGCTACTTTATTAGGTTCGCTTTTCTAATACCAGGTTGGACCCACATTTGCGTTCAGAACTGCCGTAATTCCTCATGGTATAAATTCAAAAGGTACTGGAAATATTCCTCAGGGATTTTAGTCTATACTGACATGATAGCATCACATAGTTGCTACTGATTTGTTGACTGCACATCCAAGATGCAAATCTCTCATTCCACCACATCCCAAATGTGTTCTATTGCAGTGTTTTTCTATCAGTGTGCTGCGAAAGCTACCCAGGTGTGACGTGGAAGTAATAGTGTAGCGCACTTGTGTCAGAACTTGAGAGAGACAAGTTAAGCTCCTCAGGTGGTTGAGACCTGTCTGAGGAAGTCAGGACTACCTGGAGAAGCTGGCATAAAAAACAACTCCACAATCACTTTATGGCATACACAGCACTTAGAAAACTTCAGACATGTCTCCAGGCTGCTAGATTCCACCTACCTGGGTGTGTGGTTGCCAGCGAGCCTCACAGGGCTGGTGGATAGTGGGCATAGAGTATCAGTTTCCTCTGAGACAGAGGGGGCGAGCAAAGGGAAAAAAAGAAGCTGGAAAATGCCACCAAAGTGCTCACTAAGTGCCATGTCTGCAAACAGAAATCTTGAAGCTGCTTTTTTATCAGCTTCTCTGGTAGTTCTGCCTCTTTGGACAGTTGAGCATATGTATCAGATATAATGTGTTTGTGATTAGTAGAATGGTAGTGTGCCTTGGTATGTTTTTGGTTGTAAAAATTATGCCACCCCAGAAAAAAGGCTGGGAATTACTGCTCTATTGGACTGAGATCTTTTCACTGTAGAATCCATTTGATTACAGTGAACTCACTGTCATGTTCAAGAAAACAGTCCACGATTATTTGAGTTTTGTGACATGGTACATTATCCTGCTGGAAATAGCTATCAGAAGATTGTACACAATGGCCATAAAGGGATGGTCATAGTTAGCAACAATACTCAGGTAGGCTGTGGCATTTAAGTGATGCTCCATTGGTACTAAGTGGCCCAACGTGTGCCAAGAAAATATCCCCTGCAACATTACACCACCACCACCAGACTGAACCATTGATACATGGCAGGATTAATCCATTTTTTCATGTTGCTGAAGCCAAATTCTGTCCCTACCATCCAAATGTTGCAGTAGAAACCATGACTCATCAGACTAGACAACATTTTTCCAAAATTCAGTCCAATTTTGGAAAGCCCATGCAATTATAGCCTCAGTTGCCTGTTCTTAGCTGGCAGGCGTGACACCTGGGGCCTCATATATAACGTCTTGCGTAGAACTCACACTATAACATGGAGTAAGCACAAAAGCGGGAATGTGCATATGCACAGAAAAATCCAGATGCAGGAATCTGTGCGTACGCAAACTTTCACGTTCTTCCACTACATAAATCCCGATCAGTGTGAAAAGTAACACACGTGCACGCGCCTTCTGTCCCGCCCCAACTCCTCCCAGAATTATGCCTCTTTGAATATGCAAATCGATATAAATAGCCTTCTGTGAAAAGACAATGGGAAAAGCACGGGGGAAAATATAAGAATTTCAGCGAATACCAAGTGGAGGCAAAGGAAAAACATACTATTTGTTGGTTTAAACAGCGGTATAATCAACAAAAGGAAGTTGATCGAGTGACAGAGTGTCGGAGAAACTCGAAAGCTCAAGTTCACAAAGTCGCACAGTGCCCGAAATAAAAAAGAAGTTGTCACATATCAAAGTCAGCGTGAAAAGGCGACTCGCAGCGGACCGTCTGAGTGTCATATGAAAGCTTATTAGGGTACAGAGAAAAAAAAATAGGCACACAGTGGGGAAAAAAGCATGAAATGTCAACTTTAATCTCGAAATTTCCACTTTAATCACGTAGTTTATTTTGTCATTAAAGTAGAACATCATAAACTTCATCTTAAAATCTTCATTATACTAGTTTCTCTAGTAGCACGTTAAATGCTTTATTCTGTGTTTGATCATCTATGTGCTCTATGTGTGTGAATCACTACGTGCTTCTGTTCTTTCTCTTTCTCCGACAGGACACAGAATCCATTACATTCGTGATATTACAGCTCTCTGAATAATTAAAATACTGAGATGTATACGTGATATCTTTTTCATGATGATAGGAATGAAAGCATGTTATTAAACATGGGAACACGGTGGCACAGTGATTGTTCTTATCTCACGCAAGAGGCTTGCTGCGCCATGTGCAAACCTTCGATGAAATAATTTATTACAGAAGTACTGTCTCTTTCAAACGTACTAACCTCCAATTCCTGTCCTTATTTTTCTTTCTCCAAATACCCAATCGCCACACAATCAGCTCTGTAATAGACATTAAGCCATCTGTAAGCTTAGAACACTGATTCTTCAAAACTTTTAAGGAACATTGAAATATCTTCGTAGTACATGTTTAATTATTCTCTCCGTCAATCCTTCCAGTGTTGCGTCAGCACCAGCAATAATACAGCGCAAGGCAGGAGCTATCCGTGAACTAGCTAGCACTGCGGCACTGTGTCCTCACATGTTTAATTATTAACAATACAGATTATTTAAATGAAGTTAAAGTTTTATCTGTATACTATAAGCAACATATTTTGCTGCATTTCATCTTAAAAATGATATCGTCATCATACGCGCTTTATAAAGTGGCGCAGGTTGTGCAATATTATAACTGTAGTGCAAGTTTACAGTGGGGTAAGTGAACTTATAAGTACAAACAGTTCTACAAGGAGCACTTGATGGACTGATTGAATGCGTTTATAGTTCTTGGGATGAAACTGTTTCTGAAACGCGAGGTCCGTACAGGAAAGGCTTTGACGCTTTTTTCCTTGGCTGAGGTAGTGTTTTCTTGAAACTGTATACCGATAATTCTCTTTCCGATCAGCTGCTGCTGTGATTCCCCACTCAGATACAGTGATATAAATACTCCGAGTGGTGCAGTGAGAGTAATATGGAAAAAGATGATCTGCAGTGGCAACCCTTAACGGGAACAGCTGAAAGAAGAAGAAGATGCAGTGAGCGTAACAACGCTAAAGCAGTTATGGTATTTGGAATACTATGGCTATTCCCTGGACCATTATATTGCTACAGGTTAATTACAATCAGATGCATTACACTAATAAACAATATGCAGTTAATTTCAGTGTATCTATAAAGCCGCGTCAGGAATGTGGGTCTAAAAAAGAAAGGGTAACCACACAGGAACAGTAGCACTGCTTTGACGCTGGGTGCCGCCAGTCTGCAAAACCGAGCGGAGAAATTGCGTACACGAGGGTATGAGGTACCGTGGAAATGTACGTGGCTTTACGGCAAGCTTAGGTTTTATACATCGCGATTTGAGCGTGGAAACGTTCGTACGCAACATTTCTGTGCGTACGCACCGTTTATACATGAGGCCCCTGGTGTTGTCTCCTGCTGCTGTTGGCAATCTTTTTCAAAATTGTTTTTCAAACTGTTGTGCATTCAGAGATGCTGTTCTGTATACCTTGGATGTAACAAGTGGTTATCTGAGTTACTGTTGCCTTTCTATCAGTCTGTCCATTCTCCTCTGACCTCTGGCATCAACAAGGCATTTCCACCCAGACTACTCCCTCTCACTGGATATTTTCCCCTTTTCAGACCATTCACTGTAAACCCTGGAGTTGGTTATGTGTGAAAATCCCAGTAGATCAGTAGTTTCTGAAACACTCAGACCAGCCCGTCTGGCACCAATAACTATACCATGTTCAAAGTCACTTAAATCACCTTTCTTCCCCATTCTGAAGCTCATCTTGACAATGTCTATATGCCTAAATGCATCAAGTTTCTGCCATGTGATTGACTGATTATTTATTTGCACTAACAAGCATTATACATAGAGCGTGTGATAACTCATTATTTTTATATGGTAGTGATAATGATAAAAAAATCACATTGATTACTGATACTATTGTTAAATAATTAATATTCCAATACATTAGATAAAGCAACCACACAAAACACAAATTGAAGGAAACTTTTTTAAACTACTTGTTTTACTAATTATTTTCCACTCATTTGTCGTTAAGTACACTAAAGAGGTTTACATTATAACAAACTAAAGTCTGTAAGAGAGACTTTAATAAGTCTGCACTTACCAGGCGGTGATTCAGAAGCAATTTCCTATCATGTCCTGTAATGAGCTCAGTCTAATTACATCAGTCAACTCAAAGATTATTTTTAAAGTAACACCAAGAATCACAATTTTACCACAAAGTCTGTAAATTGTTTTTCTTCTTACAGTAATGTCCCCATTCTCAAAATATTTCAGTTTTGCATGTTCAAAAATCATTAATATGCAGTATGATTATGAAAGTGACAAGGGAAAGTGCTAGTTCAGGAGGTAATATTTGGAATGAGGTGCTGCACCACAGGACATTGTGAGCCAATCCTTCTAGCTGCTTGATTCAAACATGTATTGTTCCACATGTCCCTGTCTCTTTTCCACATATACCCATTGATTATAAAATGGAAAACTGGTTAATCAGAGGAAAGATCTGTTAATGTAAAAGCTCATACTTTTGATTTAGTGTGCTACAATCGTAATTTATATTTAAGTTATAAAAGCATGATAAAAATGTTGCTATATTCTCAGGTTTCAATGGCTACACCTACAGGACAGTCCACTTTCTTCTTCATTCTGCAGCCTAAGACATTACATATATTTTGTCAAGCAGGTTATTTTTAGGCACAAAAAGTGAGTTCCACCACAACAAACATATTTTAAAAAATCTAAATTTGGATTAAAATGATCAAACTTGCTTTGGATGAACAAGAATAAATTGAACGAAGAAAATCACACTGTAGACACTGGACTTTAGTTCTCCATACTGCATAGTGTATGATTTTAATTATTCACAATATGATGTATTGTAGGATAGTCCTGTCTATGAAAGATATAAATCAAAGACTGCTTCTTTAATTGACATTTCAAAAGCCAAGTCTTGTTGTAAGTGCCTTTGTAGCAATTGATGATTAGTACAATTTTTCACACCCCAGATTCAATAAAAGTACTCTGGTGTCCCTTAGAGGATGGCAATTAAATGTACTGTATGCTTTATTATTTATCATTCACACTTAAGACATTTATAAAGTCAGTGATGTGTAATTTATGAACTTTGATTATAAAGTTAAAGCACCACTTTGGGACCCTTGCTTTGAAGATGAGATAAGGTCTGACAGTACTGCTAGAACATGACACACATAACAATTTTTTTATTTATATCTATATTACATCAAATGGTAAGCACATAAAAAGTCGCCATACATCATTAACAATAAAACTAGTTTCAAACCTTACCTTTGTATCTTACTATTTATTCATTGATTAAAACCACCAGGATTTTTTCACACAGTCATGAATGGCCACTTATATTTCATTTGAGTGGCAGATATTTAAGGGTTATTCAGAAGGGTGGTCAATTGTAACCAAGATCAAAACATGACTAGACAAGAGGTTAATAGTTACATTTAGGAGAGTATACTAAATTCAAAGGCAAAACACATCTATTTCCTATCAAGAAGAATACTCAACAAGCATTTTTTAATTTATATTGCTACAAAGTTCAAAAACTATATGAACTATGGAGCCATTTTATATAACATGGCTGGTGTAATATTAAGCATTTATTATACAGTGGCATCTGGGCTTCTGACTGCTACTGCTTGTCAAATAAATGTTATTCTTGGACTTGGAGAAACAGAATTGGAGTCTTTATTACACACAACAAACCTGATAATGTCATTAGTTGTTCTGCTCCAGTGATTAATTCTTTAGATAAAAAGAATTTGAAGGTGTTTTCCTCAAAGATATCAAGTTGAAGTGAGGCAGGAATCACAGAGCAGTGCAACGTCTGAAAGACAGAAAAAACGTCCAGGAAAATTAACAGATTATTGGGTAAATTGCTTGACTTTAAAGATAACTATTACTGTGTGATATGTGAGTTTATGCACTGCTGTATTGCGTCATATGACCTTGATTGTGATGCTGTCACGGAGGTAACATTACAAAAATGAGACACCTTTACTAGATGTTATTCTTAAGTGGATATACAACATTTTGTTTCTCTAGTGCAGTTTGCCTACTTGACTTTCCAAGTTGGCCCTAGTGTTAGGTCTGTTTACTGGTTCCCGACTTTTGTTTATCCTACAACTCTTGAGTTATGTCTTTCCTTTTAATTTTGTTTGTCATTTCAAAGTCTGATCTGTCAGTTTTGGCCATTTGCTTTCCTTGGCTACCATTCTAGCTAGGAAGTCATTTCCTGGTCATTTTGGTTACTCACAATCATCTCTAAGACACTCTATGTGTCTTATAATAGCTGCCTTGAAGTGTTTAGTCATATTGCATATATCCCTTGCTGAACAACTACATAGTTTCATAGTTCAAACTAAAACAATCATAAAAAAAACCAAACACATGCAAAATAGTGGCACCATTTTGTAAACACATAAAATGATGACAGAATTACTTTTAATGTTTGTGGTTACTTTGTTGATGACCTTTGTTGATTAAATGTCTGTTTTTAAAGGTTGATTAAATATCTTATGTTAATTTAAAAAATGACAGTTCATGCAGATTAATCAGTTCTTGCTGTATGCATCTCCACAACAAGCAAGTTCAAATATTTTTGCTTATTTTGATTGCAGTGCCAAACATGGACATCTGTGTGAGAGCCTGAGTGTTAATATTGATGGCTGTTCTATCTGAGAAAGTTCAACCATTAAAAATCTTGGAGTAATTTTTGATACTCGTTTCACACTTCAGTCTCATATCAAGGCTATTACCAAGACAGCATTTTTTAATCTTAGTAATACTGCAAGAATCCAATTTATCATATCTCTGTGAGATGCTGAAACATTGATACATGCACTTGTTTTTTCAAGACTTGATTATTGTAATGCTCTTCTCTCCGGTCTTCCTAATTGTGCCACTAGAAGTCTTCAGCTTGTTCAGAATGCTGCAGCTACAATTTTGACAAAAATGAAAAAATTTGCGCATATAATACCTATTCTAGCTTCCCTTCACTGGTTACCAGTACAAGCAAGAGTTGGTTTTAAAGTTCTTCTTTTAAAATATTAGGCCTTGCATGGAGTTGCACTTCCTTACTTAGCTGAGGTAATTACACAGTACACTCTGGTATGTCCTCTTCACTTTCTTAATGCTGGTCTTTTGGTCTTTCCTTCAGTTAACAAACAATCAGTTGGTCAAAGAGCATTTGCCTATTGAGCCTTTTTTACTTATTCATTAATATTCTTACCTAATCATATTTGTTTTTTATTTTCTTGTAACTTTCTCTTTTACATCTCGTAAAGCACTTTGAGCTACATAACATATGTCTATGTTTTATCAATTGTAAGCTTTGATTATAAACTTATTAGTTATTTCATCTTTTTACTTGTGGCAATCAGCTTTTATTACCTGTCCTATTACACTTGCTGAATAACTAATTTTTCTCGATTATGCTTTCCTCTTTTGTAAGTCGCTTTTGACAAAAGAGTCTGTCAAGCAAATAAACGTAACTTTTTCCCTGCATCAAGCAACACTAATACCCTAGAACGACAAAGCAAAAGTAGGATATTATGAGTAGAGCATTTTGCCAATTTATTAAAGTAAAAAGTGAAATATCACATTAACATAAGTATTCAGACCCTTTGTTGTGACACTTGAAATCCAGCTCAGGTCTTCCCATTCTTATTGATAATCATTGAAAGGTTTTTACACATGTTTTGGGCTTCTACCTGTGGGCAATTCAGTTGATTGGACATGATTAGGAAAGGCACACACCTGTCTATATATAAGGTCCCACATTTGACAATGTGCTTCAGAGCAAAAAACCAAGCCATGAGGTCAAAGGAATTGCATGGAGAGCTTAGAGACTAGATTTTGTTGAGACACAGTTCTGGGAAAAGCTATAAAAAATGCAGCATGTAATTGGAAGAAGCTGGCCATCCAACCACATTAAGAAATCATGGAAGAATGGCCATAGTAAGAGAGGTGACCAAAAGCCCAAAGGTCACTCTGGCTAAGCTCCAGAGAACCTGCGTAGAGGTGGAGGAAATAAAAAAGGACAACCATCATTGCAATACTGCACTAAACTGGGCTGTGTGATAGATACAAGCCTCTTCTAAGTAAAAGACACATGGAAGCCCTCTTATAGTTTGCAAAAGGCACCTTAAAGACTCAGACTGTGAAAAACAACATTCTCTACAAAGATGAAGCCAAGATTTGTAGGACAAATGTTAGGCCGTGAAGTGGTTAATAGGGGAATGAGCTGGTTAGTCATTCACATGCATGAGAGTGATCTGAACAGCCATCTCTCATAAGTGCACCATGGATCGTTATGGGTAGCAGAACACATAGAAACATACAGAAACGTCCAAGTAGGTTGCTGGAGGGGGAAAAAAGGAAGGAAAGAAGAAGAACGAAAAAAGAGCAAGAGGGAAAGCAGAACTAAGTTAATGCAGTGCGACAGAGGAAAATGATCCAGCCTGACATGCCCTGTGATAGAATGAAAAAAATGGCTTTACATAAAAAATAATAGTGAAAATGAGTTCAGAATCCCCAAAAACCATAATATCAGTTTTTAAATGGGCAAAACATACCAAGGAAAAGAGAAAAGAAGAAAATTTAATAACGAAACAAGATCATAATAATTTGATTCTCTAAATATCTGTACCCCATCTTGTTAAAAAAAAAATGTAAATAAATTATACTGTGTGCTACATTTTAAATTGTGAACTGCAATTATGAAATTTGTGAACTTAACTACTGTCAATGTGGTAATATTAAATATCAATTTTGTAATCGGTTCCTCATGCTTGTTGCCATCTAGTTCGCTCTGCCACTGGATCATAAGCCTACTATCTCACTGCCTTTTATCAGCTCTGCCGGGAGGAAGGAGGATCACAAAAAATTGAAGAATATCCTAAAAGTATCCTACTGCACTAAGTTATATTTCCCTTATCATTGTTTATGTTTTTGCCTGTTTTCTGTTGATGTATCTGCACATCTTGCATGCTGCTTATTAACTGGTATTTCTTTAATCTCATTCCCTTCCCTTTGGGTATATAAAGGTGGAAACAGATTGAGCACTGATGACCAGGCATTTTCTGTGCCTGGTTACTCTACCAGGTGTACCCAAGGCAGGTGACAGAAATATTTCCTTCACTGTGTCGAGGGGCAGTGGACAAGTGTTTTGATGCAGCCATGGAAAAACTAGCATGTAACGTTAAAGCTTAGGAGATGCCAGAAGTTGACTAGACACTACACAAAAACAGCAAGTAGTGCAAGAGTATGCAATAAGTGTATGGATATGCACAATTTTCACAATGACATTGTCCTGCATTTGTTTCCTTCTCAGATAAAAAGAACAGCTAGCCTTTCTGCACAACAGAGGAGAAAGAAAGTGAGCATACAGGCAGGTCAGTGTCCAGTTTGAAATTTTCCACGCATTAACTAACAGGTGACAGACACATTTTGCGGTGAGCCTGCGAACTTGCAGTTGCACTGGCGGTGGACAACCAATTCCTCAGTGCACAACATAGTTGGGGGGGTTGTTGAAGAACAGCCCAGTTGGGGGGTGTCGTGGTCTCAAAAAATCTCACTATACACACACAAACACACAGGCACCCACATATATATATATATATTGTGAAGAACACACCGGAACACAGTTTAAATTTGGGGAATCCGTCACCGTATTCTGTAAGTTTTCTACAACGGTCAGGTTTGTATTAAACAGTTGACAGAGAATGGCAGATACACAAAGCAATTTATGTTATGGGGAATGGAAGTAGGAATGAAGGAAGGTTGACGTGGACAGTGTTGATACGGAGGTGACGTCATTGATGAGCGATCAGAGGTGAAGTCATCAGAGGGAGTTGGGAACAATGCAGAAGCTCGTCTGATGTCGGGAAGACGTGCCGTGGTATTTTGTTCCTCATCTTTCCTGGTAAAACAAAGAGAGAAGCATTAACACGCTGCCTTAGTCTTGTGGTTTCTCACGGCTCATTGGGTCCTTTAGCTGCCCCCTAATTGCTTGTGTATGACAATATATATATATATATATATATATATATATATATATATATATATATATATATATATATATATATATATATATATATGTAGAGAGAGAGCGAGATAGAGAGAATGCAATATAATATAAAGGCTTAAAATGATACCTGATAGCAATCAGATCACGGTATGCCATCTGAAATATTAAAAACAAAGAGAGTTTGATCCTTCAGTCATCTATTTGGAGAGAGAGATAGAGCGAGGAGGAGGGACGGAGGGAAAATTTTAAAAACATTATTTTGGCACCTATTTATTATCAAAATATTAGGTATTTTCTGCTGTTATGGTAGAAGTAAGGAAAAAAAATGAAAGCAAAAATAAATTAAAAAATGTAATAAGTGAATAATAAAAAAACATCTGCAGGCTTAAATGTTTTTTGCCAGTTCGAAGACTCTGTTGTTAAGCCACCTATAAATGTTACCTGCTGTTCAGTAGAGATCCATCCAGCTTAGTAATTGCACAATGTTTATGTAGCCATGATGCCAAATGACCTTTCAAACCATAAATAATTTGTCAACAACAATGTTCTACTCAGGTATGAAGACCTAGTGAATTTCTTTATCAGTGTGTCAAAGAGTGGTTTTAATTTTTCAAAAGGGATTTCTGTGTACTGTGCAAAGTAACAGGTAACAAAATGCCAAATTTACCTGACCAGAATTCTGACATGTTTTTCACTTATGATCTGCTGTCTGTGGGGCATTTGAGATGATGTTTTTTTGACCAATATATCTCAACTTCAGCCTTTATAATTATATACACTGAGAGTATAAAAAGCAGTTCACTCCACATGTGCACCCTATATTTCGCTTTCAGTGTGTGCCGCTGGATCATGTGCTGTGCACGCCTGTTGGACGCAGTCACAGTTACTTCCAACAAGCCGTCACTTACAGTATGAACAGACTGAAATTCTGTAAGGGATCATCAATATCTGATAGATATGTCTTGCGCCCTGGAGATAAATGATTGGCAGCTTTGAAAGGTGCCAAAAAGCTGTTGCTACTCCATATTCAGAAGTGGCATCAGAGTTTTGCATTTGATCAAAGTCATCAAACTCGGGTGCTTCACTATCACTAGAACTGGAAACTACTGTGTGATGCAGTCACTGACCATTTCTAAAGAACTGTCACTAACATAACAAATCTCTGTTTTCTTTAGGCACTGCACATTCTGACAGCTTATTTCAGCCTGTCCTTCTGCTGCAAATGCTGTGTCAACAGTTGCTGCTCAGTAAGCTCAGGGAAGACAGTGTGCGTGGGACTAGTGGTGGACGAGTTATCTCAGGAATAACAGTAATGAGGTTAAAGAGGACATGACTGACTAGTCCAGAGGCAGGAATATTTCTTTGAAAAGTGAAGAACAAATATTTTATATACAAGCTGATTAATTTTTAGAGCCTCTATAGCCAAGCTATTTCAATGACCTCAATCTGAAGGAGCTCTAGCCCTACTCTGAGACTGTCATGGACAGTCGAGCTTCCTATTTTATCAAACAGATTGAGTCTCAGCCAGAGGCAGACACGTGTTGAGCCACTAGGCCACACTGACAACAGTTTAAAATTGTCTTGGGCTATGAAGACTTAGTCACCTTTAGTCCTGTATTATTTACATGGATGAATTAGCTTTGAGTAAGCTGAAGTGATGTAAACCTCTTCAAAAACACACTGCTGCTCTTTGATTTTACAGCAATTTGTAAATCAATTTACTAGTATTTTGTCCTAATGCTTTTTAAATGCAGCTCAGTAAGAAATGAGCCATTAAAAAGAAATATGTAATTTTGCAGAAAAGTGATTCTCCATGATAATGCATTCAGTTTATGCTTTTTAGTATTCAGACCAATGCAGTGAATATCTTCTGTATCTGACATGCAGACCTAGAGGCACACACATTATTTTTAAGAATTAATCACAGCTAAACATATTAATTTCTTTCAAATCAGCACTCACTGTTCAACAATCATCTCCAGTTTTTACAAATACAACTTGGGCAATATTAAAAAAATGTGAAAAATGAATATCATATATTAAACTAAATACACAACTAACATTTTTAAAATGACCTGCAGGACTCTTAGCTAAAAAAGGAACAAGAGAAATCAATTTTTATTGATTGCAGATATCTAGATGAGAAAAGGGTCTAGTAAAGATTGATAACACTTTTGTGAGAATTAGGAAAAACAAATCTATGAGATGGAAAATTAAAATTCAGCAAAATAGGTAGATGAGATTTTCAAATGAAATCATTCATATTCTGTCATTATTTTTAATGTGGTCAATATAACATACATTTTTGTTTTTGTTAGGTGAATTCCTTTATGCAAGTGTTCATAGGTTTCAGGATCTTTATAAAATGTGTAATTGACTGTTTAAAAGAACAGAAGGCAAAAAAAAATTGTAGGAATACTTGCTTACCAGAAACATTTTGAAGAGCATCAACTGTGAGAAATCAGAATATGTACGGCAAAGTACACATTGTCCATTCTGCTAGTCTTTAGTGGTACAGAACATCTGTTAAGAAAACAGATTTAACAGGGATGCAGGCATCAACATTTACCTTCCTTCACTTCCATTCCAAACTAAATGACTGACCTCCAGCCTGTACCAGGATTGTCCTGGATTTCCACTGATAACAAATGTGTAAATCAGAGTTGCACTGATATCTCTCCAGAGCCTCCTCTGCAAACATCTTGAGCGAAAAGATGCAAAATGGACTCAAGCAAGAATAAAGACCTATAATTCAAGAGATGATAACTAAGATGGATAGAATAACTCACCTATTAGAAGACACTGATTTTGTAACTGAAAGTGACTTTAATCCAATCAGGAAAAGGTTTAATCTTCCTTTATAAACTAGCTGTACCCTACACAGTTGACAGAGAATAACGAGTTAACAGAAACTCAAGGATTTTGTCAGGTAGTGGGAACTCTTCAAAATGACTGAAATCCTCTGAAACCTGCTCTCTGAACCTCACGGCTATGAGCTGCTCTTCCTTGGCTGAGCCAAAGCCAACAAACCCTTCTCTTTGTGAGCCTGAGAGCAGATGTCCAGTCTGCTAAGGTAAGCACTGAGATCTTCCTGCTGAGGAACAGAAATTAAAGCACCTAAACCCTTGTGCCAGAAATACTGATGCTTTTCTCCATGAAGTTACAGATGACACAGAAAAGAACCTAACTGAGGAAAGCACTGTATATCTCAGATGAGGGGACATGCAGCAAAGATAAAGAGTGAACTTCATGCACGAAAACTCCTCCACTTGAACGGGAAACAACAACAAAGCAAATCCACACAATACTGGACATCATCCATAAAGTCTTGGTATCACAAAAACTAATTGTCTGTGCCAAGATAAATAAGATCTCTAAACAACCAGTAAACAGCCAGCCTCTCTATGTTATATGTCTGTCTGTCTAGTCTGTCCGAGTCCAGTCTTATATGTCAATATATATATTGTGGGGAACAGCCCGGACACAGACAGGCGGACACCGATGGTTTAAGCACCAACACACATTTATTCATATTTTATCACAAATAAACAGCACACACCCCAGTGCCGCAGCACCAATCACCCCAAAGTCCAGGCCTCACAATGCCTTTTCTATCTTCAGGTCCGCCTCCACTCCTTTCCTCCGAGTGCCGTTCTCGTCAACCTGACTCCAGCCATTGAATGGAGGGAGGCGGTCCCTTTTAAACCCACCTGGATGTGATCCAGGTGCCTCCCAATGAGCGACTGCCAGCACTCCCTGGTGTGGCGGAAGTGCCAGCTGTTCACCCGGAAGCACTCTGGGTGTCCCTGGTCTTCTTTCCCCATAACTTCCGGATGTGGCGGAAGTGCTGAGGGCCAGGGCTCCTCAGGCATCTGGGCGCCCCCTAGTTGTGACCACGGGCCCCTATAGGGTTTAGCTTCTAAGCTCTGTTCCCATGGTCCCCAAAGCCACCAGGGCAGTTACCCTCTCATGGTCTGGAGGAGGTGTAATCCCTCCTCTGGTCCTTTTGGGCGTCCCGGCTGGGTACCATCCCCAGCCGCTTGCCACACCATATATATATAAATATATATATATATATATATATATATATATATATATATATATATATATATATATATATATATTGTCACACACGTGTGCATGGGAGGCGGCTAAAGGGCTTGAGTAAGGGCAGTGATGTCACGTCCGGGCTCGAACCAATGGCTGAAGACCATCTATGATCTCACTTCCTGTATTCCCCTTTAAAAGCCTGCACCTTTTCCCTATTCCCTCAGTTCTGTTTTGGACGAGGTTATGTGCACATCAGTGCTGTATTCATTTAAACAACTTTTGCAACCAGGAAACCAATTATATGGGTGGTTGCCCCAAACCTTTCTATGACTCTGTGTCGAGTTTGTGACGATATATATATATATATATATATATATATATATATATATATCTTCTTATACAGTATAATACACCACCGTGGCTGTTTGTTTGTCTGTCCAGGATTTTAAATCACCAGTAGCTCGCAAACCGTTTGACCTATTGACCTGAAATTTGGTACACATATACTACGTGTCGTCTACTATCCACTTTCGGGGTGATGATTGACCTCCAAGGTTATTCCTCTTTTTATTTGTATTTTATTTTATGAAGAATCAATTCTCGGCAGCGGCCTTGCGGCGCTTATGTACGGGTGCCGTTCTCATCCTTACCACCTTCGTCGTCACTTCCCCTACCTCTTCATTTCTTAAATCATTCTTGAGGCAGATTAAAGACTTAAGTGCCAGCTTAAGTGAGAAATTAATGAAAATGTACTAAGTAATAGCAACACAAACATTGACTTAATCAGTTTTAACGCGAAAAGATGCAACGAAAGAAAAGAAGAAGCGGGCCTCTAGGGTGGAGAAAAGAAGAGCTGCTCAGAAAGCAGCAAGCGCATCAACCTCTGAGCAAATACAGTAAATACTAAATGTACAGAGGAAGAGTAAGAAAACTAGTAATGCTCAAGTCAAGTGTATTCACTGCCCGTTAGCGTGTAGTGTGCCATTACTTGTATATATACTGCATATATACAGTATATATATATATATATATATATATATATATATATATATATATATATATATATATATATGGTTGAAATAGTTTTACTGTCAAATAATGCAAAGAGTACGCGACACGTGTTTCGCCCTAATTCTGGGCTCATCAGGCGTACACACTCACTGCACCCCCCTCTCGGGGAACCGAACCTCGGACATCAGCGCCAGAGGCGAAGCCCCTAACGTTGCGCCATGGCGTGTGGTTCGTTCATTTGACAGCATGTTGATCGGGGTAATTACATTCATGGCATTCGTAGTCTGAATCACAATCTGATTGTATGGGTGGTTACCTACCAGGTAACGCTTGTGGTTGGTCAGCAAATCGGCTACAGTAAAACTATTTCAACCATTCTATGATCTGCTTCTCGCAACTGAAAGAGGGCACCGTGGCGGATGTTAGCCGATTTTCTGACCAACCACAAGCGTTACCTGGTAGGTAACCACCCATACAATCAGATTGTGATTCAGACTACGAATGCCATAAATATATATATATATATATATATATATATGCATTTACCATGCTTTTATAATCCTTGTATTTATTAATATTTTGTACTATTTTGTTCTTTAAAACAGGTGTGCTTCAGCTACCTTGATACATATAAGTCTAAAAGCTGTCGAACCGCATCCTACAACAGAAAAAGGTAAGGAAAATAAAATAGGAGCCTTGCTGGAGTATTTGGTTAAATACCAGTACTGACTAAGGTAAGATTGATGATTAATGAATCAATGAATGTACTCAGTCGCTATATTTGAATTAATTGTTCTTGGGTGGGCAATTCAAAAATTATTTTTAAAATCCTACAAAGTAAAAATAGCAAATCGAGTGTTAATAAAAACTGAGTGACTAGATGATAAACCAATGCTCCAATAAATATGTAAGGACTAAATGCAAAATCAGTGGTAGCTTGTCTGTAAAGCACAATAGGGCATCACTCCATAACAATAAAATGTGCAAATAACATAATGTATTATAGGAAATTGAGGAGTTTTTGTTTCTACTCTCCCAGGGACACCAAAAAATATAGCAAATGTGTATGACTTGAGAAGAAGATGTTAATCAATCAGTTAACGAATTGCAATCAGCTTCTTTCTTTGGTAATTAAATAAATTGGTAAGATTCCCACTTTATTTTTCTTACTTTTGGGGTCTCCGGCCATTAGGCACATATAATGGTTATAGAAGCACATTCATTTTAAGAAACCTAATACTACAATTTATTGATAAACACAAGGAATTTAGAAACATGATAACCGTATATATTGACACTCAAGACAGAAAAGAAAACAGACAAGACAGACTAACATATAACACAGAAGAAGCTGGTTGTTTATGGCTACTTAGAGTTCTAATTTATTTTGGCACAAGCCCTTAAAGATGATGTCTGATATTCTGTGGAGTTGTTGCTTTTTTGTTGTTTTGGGTGCAAGTGGAGGAGTCTTCTTATGTTGGAGTGCACTCTTGTTGTTTGCTACATCGTTCTTGGTCTATGATGCAATGCTCCCTTAATGAATACACTGTTGGGCTCTTTGCCGTGCTTTCTACAACTACATTGAGAAAAGTTTTACTCTTCCTGGTATAAGAGTATAGGCTCTGAAGTTCCCTTCTTGAGGTAATGTCTGCTTCTCAGTCCGCTCAGACTTGGCTCAGTCACTCAGAGCTTGATAGAGTGGATCTTAGACTTAGTTCAGGGTGTCCAGCTCCAAGGTGTCATGAAGAGAAGGTTCCAGCCTAAAGAAGGTTTGTGAGCTGTTTGCTCTACAGAAAGCAAATGTCTTCTCACCCCAAACACAATGGCTCATCAACTTTCAGCTAACAGAGAGAACAGATTGTCATCTTTCAGCTCTCTGAAGAGATCAGCATGTCAGCTTTCAGGTCCCTCAAACAGAAAGGAAGAGATGAGTGCAGCTAGTTTTGAAGAAAGGTGTAACCTCTGGTAATTGGATCAAAGTCACTTCCAGTTACAGATCCAGATCCTGCTTATACTGTAGGTGCTTTATTTTGTCTATCACATCCAGCCAGAGTGCATTTAGAGGTTACAAGCCTAACATGAATGTCCATTTGGCCACCTCTTTCTCTGATGGAGTCTCTGCAAACGTGTCAACTCAAGTCTGATTTACACCTTTATTATTAGATGAAGTACAGGGTGTTGGTTGGAGCTGCAGTTCCGTCATTCATTTAGGAATATATGTAGGGGGGTGTGCAGATGAATTTCTGCATTCCTGTTAAATCTGCTGTCTTAACAGGTCTTGTGTGCCGCTAAATGTCTAGCAAAATGGACAATGATCACTTTGTTCTAAGATAAGAGAAGTATTTTTAAAAATTGGAATAATAATACCTCTGGTATTAAACAATGTGTGTTTAGAATTTGCACATTTCTGCCTTCTAAAATGTATGAACATAATGCCCACAGACCAGCAGTAAATACAAAATGCTGTTTATAATTAATATGCCACAAAATGCATAAAGATCCCATTCTAAAATTACCATACACAAATACATTAATGGATTTGGGGGCGTGGTGGAAGAGCAATGTCATTTCATTGTTGTGAATGGCTAACCTTGGCATCTATAGTGTCAGAAATAGCTGCAGACCATCTTATTAGTTAACCACAGTTACGAAACCTTACCACATTCTAGCATGTCTGGGAGGTGTAGATCAGCCAGTTGTGTTATCATTTTTCCATTGCACACTTCCTTTGATTATTTATCTGGTGGAAATAACTTGAGTAGCTACAGTAGATTCAGACAAGTTTTCCAACACCTTTACTTTCTGCACATTTTATTTGTGTTGTAAATTTAATTTTAAATGGATAAATTTGCTATTTATTCCCATCAGTCTACACTCAATAACCCTTAATGACAAAGTGAAAGCCACAGGCCTTGGTGATATCTAGCAGAATTTAACATAAGGATATCTCCTAAACTAGCCTCATTATTGCCAGCTATGTTTGAAAAAACTAAAGAAGACTATATTCTACCCCACAAGTTATGGCACACATTGATAACTGTCTTTCCAAAGAAGAATATAAACCCTTTGGTCTTTTAGACCAGTCTCATTATTGAATAATTTGTAGATATTGGACAAAGGTCTTGCAAAAAGAATTAAGAAAATGTGATAATATCACAAGACTAAACTGGATTCATTACTGCAGTGGTGATTGATGACCAGCTGCACTTCAGGGGCCATGTTGCTATGGGCTCATAGTCTTGCAGATTTACTCTGTACAAAATTTGCAAGATGAGACTGTATCTGACAGAAAATGTAGTACAATTCCTGGTCAAGGCTTTACTTTTGACAATCCATTGCTGGAAGGAGCAAAGGCATGTGTCACCAAACTATGGCAGATGATTCAAAATGCAATGACATGTCTGGTGTTAAACCGCCAGGATCGGGCACATGTAACTCCTCTCTTTAGATCACTACACTTGCTTTGTTTAGTGGCACATATTAAGCTCAACTTTTTGATGCTTGACTACAGAGAATCCAGTTGTTTGCACCTACTGTGTATATTTGGAGTCACTTATGAGGTCTCCTACACTCTTTCTCAATCACTAAGGTCTGCTGTTGAATAGCATCTGGCGATGCCACCTATGCATGGTATTCAATCTCAAAGAATTCGTTCTTGTGTTGTTCCTGGTTGGTGGAACGAGCTTTCCACCTCCATCTAAACTGCTGAGTCCCTCTGTGTTTGAGAAGTGTTTGAAGACTCTTTCATTTGGCAAATTTCTTCTAATTGTAAGCTGTTAAGTTTTGAAATCTTGGAACTGTTAACTAACATGAGTTAACTATTATTTTAAGTAATTGGTCAATCCTACATTGCCATTATTATAAAACTAATAAAAAGTAGAAATTATGGATTTTAAAATAAAATAAAATAAACATGAATTAAAAACATGTAATAAATATTTTGGCTTGTAGGGTTCATCTCAAAGCCCTAAACTCCAAGCCCAACCACATATACACTTACGTATATGTATACACTGTTTAAATTTCCATTTATTTTTCGGAAAACACCTTATACAAGCTTCTTTCAATATACAAAACAATACAGTCCACTTTTTTCTTTTCTCTTACTTCCTCCACTCCTCCTGGCCAGCTTTGTCTTCCTCCTCTTCCAACTTATACTTTCCAAGTGAGGTCAGGCAGATCCTTTTATGCCGGACCTTCTGGTGCCAGAAAATTGTGCCTATGAAGCACCATAAAACAAGGTGTCCCCTCCTGGCAAGTCCCCCTGGCAGTACCAGGGGAACACAACAGGGCTACCCTTCAGAACTACATTTCCCAAGCAGCCTTATGGGTTGTCCAAACTGGAGCCATGCCAGAAGAGCACTGGCACCTATCATACTGGGGGAACAAGTGTTGTTGTTGTTATATCTTTCTCCTGATTGGGAAAGAGAATAGGAACCATCTCAATTGGCATGTGCATCCAACCATGCTGTCTTTTCTCTTACTTCCTCCACTCCTCCTGGCCAGCTTTGTCTTCCTCCTCTTCCAACTTATACTTTCCAAGTGAGGTCAGGCAGATCCTTTTATGCCGGACCTTCTGGTGCCAGAAAATTGTGCCTATGAAGCACCATAAAACAAGGTGTCCCCTCCTGTCAAGTCCCCCTGGCAGTACCAGGGGAACACAACAGGGCTACCCTTCAGAACTACATTTCCCAAACAGCCTTATGGGTTGTCCAAACTGGAGCCATGCCAGAAGAGCACTGGCACCTATCATACTGGGGGAACAAGTGTTGTTGTTGTTATATCTTTCTCCTGATTGGGAAAGAGAATAGGAACCATCTCAATTGGCATGTGCATCCAACCATGCTGTTCTTCTACAATGGTCTCCCGGCTGGGTAAAGATACACTCTTCATCCCAGTCAGGATATAAGTCCATCTATCATAATATTAATTTATTACATGAATATTTATTGATATGTTTTAAAGTTGAACAATGCATTTTAAAGTATTAAAAATTGTATTTTTTTTATTTAATTTTCTCAAATTCTCAGTTGAAAAATATTTTTTAAACTGCATTCTAATGTGAAGAGAATAAAGCTGACGTCAGGAATCATGTAGTGTTTGCAGTGTGTGCCCAAAGCAATTGCAGCCTACTCTGTACAATCAGCAGAAAAGGCTTGTCTTGCTATTTATTTATAATTTGCTCACAATTTTCTTTAGGTGAATACATTTTTAAGACAGTATGTTACAAGCCAACAAGCTTCAATTTTCCTTTTGCTAGAAGTAAAGGGAAACATTTCAGAAAAATTTATTGTGCATTATAATGAGAAAGAATAACAGAAATAAATGTACTGCACAATAAAATGAATGAATCATATGGTTTAGCACAAATGTAGTTGGCAATAGCAAATATTCATTGAAATGTGCTATTTTTTTTACCCTTAATGTACATGTTTCATCAGCAAATCCTATATTCCTAAAACATTAAATCATATAGATTTTAAAATAAATACAGTTAAAGTGTATTAATAATCTTAATTTAACATTTACCAATCTATTATTATGTTATTTATCATCCAACCAAATTCCTGAACAAGCTAAATCAAATTCAGGATTGCAGGGAACCTGAGCCTATCTTGTAGTTTCATGTTCCCATTTAAAAAAATTCAGAAGCCCTGTTTTGTCTTGAATATAACGGAAACTCCTTTTGCAAAACCACTGCACCCACAACAGGTTTGCTTCTGGGGCCTCATGTATAAACGGTGTATACACACAAAAATGTTGCGTAAGCCCGTTTCCACGCTCACATCGTGATGTATAAAACCTAAACTTGGTGTAAAACCACACATATTTTCACGCCAGCTAAATGCTTGTTCTCCATTCGGTTTTGCAAACTGATGGCACCCAGTGTCAAAGCAGTGCTTTTGTTCCAGTGTGGTTTCCCTTTCTTTTTTAGATCCACATCCCTGACGCGGCTTTACCAAATACACTGAAATTAACCACATATTGTTTATTAGTTTAAGGCATCTGATTGTAATTAACCTGTAACAATATAATGGTCCACGGAATGGCCAAACTATTCCAAATACCATAGCTGCTTAAGCGTTGTTACTCTTACTGCACCTTCTTCATCTTCTTTCCGCTACTTCCATTAGGGGTTGCCATAGCAGATCATCTTTTTCCATATTACTCTCACTGCACCACTCTGAGTATTTATATCTTTGTATCTGAGTGTGGAATCACAGCTCTACAGCAGCTGATCAGAACAAGAATTATCGGTATACAGCATCAAGCACATGCTGCCTCAGCCAAGCTGCCTATTTGAACTGCTCTCATGCGAGAAATGCTTCAGAGACTTTCCAGTTCAGAAACAGTTTCATCCCAAGAACTGTAAACACAATCAATCAGTCCATCAAGTGCTCCTTGTAGAACTGTTTGTACTTATAAGTACAATTACCTCAATATAAACTTGTGATACAGTTATAATATTGCACAACCTGTGCCACTTTATAAAGCATGCATTTAATATGATGACAATATCATTTTTAAGATGAAATGCAGCAAAATATGTTTATTATATTATACAGAATAAATGTTAACATCATTTAAATAACCTATATTGTTAATAATTGAACATGTGAGGACACGGTGTCACAGAGCTAGCAAGGAGCTGGTGCCTCGTTCAGGGATTGTTCCTGCCTTGCGCTGTATTCTTGTTGGGACTGGTGCGACACTGGAAGGATAGATGAATAGAATAATTAAACATGTACTATGAAGATATTTCAATGTTCCTTAAAAGTTTAGATCAATCGGCGTTCTAAGCTTACAGATGATTTGACATCTATTACAGAGCTGATTGTGTGGCGATTGGGTACTTGGAGAAAGAAAAGGAAGGACAGGAATTGGGGGTTAATACGTTTGAGAGAGACAGTACTGCTGCAATAAATTACTTCATCGAAGGTCGCGCACAGCGCAGCAAGCATCTTGCGTGAGGCAGGAACAGTCTCTGGATAGGGCACCAGTTCGTCACTATCACTGCACCACCGTGTTTAATACATGTTTTAATTGATATGCTATGAATACTGAAATGATATTACGTATACATCTCAGGATTTAAATTATTCAGAGAGCTGTAATATCATGAATGTAATGGATTCTGTGTCCTGTTGGAGGAAGAGAAAGCCCGTTTAAGAAGCATGTAGTGATTCACACACATAGAGCACATAGAAGAACACATACAAAATAAAGCATTTAATGTGCTACTTTAGTTACGATGGGATTTGAGAAACTAGTAAATTAAACGATTTTAAGATGAAGTTTATGATGTTCTACTTTATTGACAAAAAACTATGCGATTAAAGTGGAAATTTCGAGATTAAAGTTTACATTTTGAGCTTTTTTCCCTTTGAGTCCCTATTATTTTTTTTTTTTATCTTTACCTTATTAAGTTTTCATATGACACTCACACAGTGTGCTACGTCTGACTTCCTTTTGTTGTTTATATCACTGTTTAAACCAACAAATAGTATGTTTTTCCTTGCCTCCACTTGGTATTCGTTGAAATTCTTCTATTTTCCTCCGTGCTTTTGCCATTGCCTTTTCACAGCACACTGAGCTTAAGGGCTATTTATATTGATTTTCATATTCAAAGAGGCGTAATTCTGGTATGAGTTGGGGAGTGGCAGCAGGCTTGTGCATGTACGTTACTTTTCACGCCGACTGGGATTTATGTAATGGAAGAACGTGGAAGTTGGCAAATGCACAGATTTATGCATCTGGACTTTTTTGTGCGTATGCACATTTCCGATTTTGTCCGTATGCCATGTTATAGTGTGAATTTTACACACGGCATTATGCATGAGGCCCCTGGTGATTTGCAAACTTGTGCAGCACATGTTCTGTGTAATGAACTGCTGCCAGAACCTCTGGATTTTCAATGAATGTGGAGATTCAAGCACAATGAAACAGCACCAAAAACATAATAAAAATGAGCATTTTATTTTAAAAATAAATCAAAAAGCTTTTAAAGTCATTGTTCTGAGTTATGTAGCCACTCACAGTGAAACAATTCAGAAAAGTGAGAAACACACAGTAAGATGGCCCGGAGTCTTCTGGAATTGAGATCACGGATAAATTATATCTCAGTATTAAATGTCTGAAGAGTGTAATTGTACATTTATTGCATGTGATTTATATGCAAGATATTCTTGAACATCTAGGGAAAACTAACATAACATTCTTACGGTTACGATTCAAGTAAGGGAAACTTTTTCAGAATTAGGAGATGTTAAAAATGGCATCCCCTAAGGATTCAGTGCCGGGGCCACTATTCTTTTTAATATACATTGACAACCTGTATAAGAATATAATCAGTAAGTTAGTTAAGATTGCAGATGATACCAAACCAGGAGGAAGGGCAGGGAATGTGGAGTCAGCTGATTTGCTACAAAGGGACTTGGAACGCTTACAGGCTTGGGCAGATTTGTGTCAGTTGAAATTTAATATAAATAAATTTAAGGTGGGAAATAAACATTTTAGATATGAATACACAATAGGAAATCTGAAAATTCCAAGTACATCTTATGAGAAGGACTTAGGAGTCAGAGTGGACTTATCACTAATCTACATCCAGGCAGTGTACAGAATCAATCAAGAAGGCTAATAAGATGTTAGGTTATGTATCACAATGTGTAGAGTACAAGTCAAGAGAGGTTATAGTTAAGTTATATATCACACTAATGAGGCCTCATCTGGAGTACGGTATGCAGCTTTGGCCTCCATAATACAAGAAAGAAATAGCAGAACTAAAGAAAGTCCAGAGAAGAGCGAGTGACCAGGCTGATTGCAGGACTAAGAGGTAACGAGCTATGAGGACAGATTGAAGGAGTTATACCTTTTCATGCAAATGGAGATTAGGAGGGGACATGATTGAAGTTTTTAAAATTATGTAAGTAGATACAAGTTGTTACTTTAAAATAAATTTGGCAACATGAATACAGGGACATGGTTTTAAATTTGTTAAAGGTAGATCTTGTTCAAATATTAGAAAGGTTTTCTTTGCACAGACAACAACAGACACATGGAATAAATTGCCAGATAGTGTGGTGGAAAGCAGGACTTTTGGGACCTCAACAGGGTGGACACAACGTGTAATACTGAATGGCCTGTTCTTGCCACAATTGTATTTTCACATCCACTAACTGGTGACAGCCCTGGATATTGTGAATATTATCAAAAAAAATGAAAAGGCACTTTGAGAAACTCTTGATGTGCCCTCAAAGAAGGAGACATTACCAGAATCACTGACCGGGTGTTAGGTCCATCTCTGCGGCTGAGGTTACTACAGAAAGCCTTTGTTGGTCTACTGGACAGTGTCATGATTTGACTCTCATTTTAAAATATTCTTAACTGTTCCTGAAGCTTGAAAAATAATGTATATATCATTTTGAGGGTTTTGGAGAATCTAATGGTCACATTATTTTTTTGTTTCAATGCATCTTTTCTTATGTTAGTTATTTTTTGCATTATCTAGCTGTACCATTTTGTTTTTTCCATCAGTACCACCACTTTGCAGCTTTTACTGTTGATGGTTGCTAGGTGGTTGTTAAGAGTAACAACAGGGTCAGAGATGGCATGACATCACAGATCAATGGGTATAAAGGTTAGCCCCTTCAACTTCTAGGTTGCCCAAGTTTGGATTCACTATAAAGACTCAACATTCTACTTGTTCTTTTGAAAGGCTCTTTGCTTTCAAGATCCTTAATCTTTTGTTTGTTTTCAAGATTAATAAAATTTGTGATTAAATCAATGTATTCATGATTACTGTACCATACATATCAAAATTGGGTATATCAGATAATAAGTGAAAGAGAACGTGCTAACAAATAAATCAGATTAAATAAATGAGATTTAAATCATCACTCCCTAACCTTGGTATAAAAACTGAACATTTCAGATATAAAAGACATTTTTATTACCAAGTGGTTGTAGCAACTTTAAGCACATTTAAGTCAAGTTAAAAAAACTGTGCTCTGCCTCATAATTTTTTTTTTTTGCTGTGTATTCCACTGTGTGCAGGAAGGAGATTTTTTGCAAAAGTGCCTGAGAGTGTAAATTCAATAACAAAGTGGAATTTTCGGAGGAATATTGCAGTATATTTTCTCTGTCATCTTACATTCAGTGCTTATTTAATCAATATGCCACCGTCAGTTAGTGTGTGATTAACCCATTTTTGCATCTATCTCAAACTTACTGGATGCAAGACACACTGGTGAAGAGACTGAAGTGGTGATGAACAGCAAAAATTACTTATTTTATGTTGCCCTCATGGGGTTCTTTTCATTTAACTATACTGTTTATAGTTTTCTTTCTATTCATGCCTCTGGATATTGCTAATTCTTCCATACTTATTCCCCAGTGTCCCATTCAAATTAGCAGGTCTGATTTTGAATGTAATTACTCATTTAAAACATTTGTATAATAATATTTAACCAGCATGGCTAGACATTGAATTAATACTTCAATTAAATACAACTGGGATGAAGTTAATGCTTTGTCATTCAGTTTAAATCCAACAAGTTAAACTGGGAAATGACATTAGCAAGACAATATTTTTAAATAATATGTACTTAATATAAGAATATTAGAACAATCAAGATGAGAACAGGCCATTCAGCCCAACAAAACTTGACAGTCCTATCCACTTGATTCTTTCAAAATAACATTAAGTCTAGTTTTCAAAGTCCCTAAACTACTAATTTCTACTACATTACTTGTAGTACTAGGGTGTTGTACCGTGTTAGCCATTATGAATGTAGAGAAAAGCCAAGCAAAATGACACCTTTTATTGGCTAACTAGAAAGATTACAATATGCAAGCTTTCGAGGCAACTCAGGCCCCTTCTTCAGGCAAGATTTTGCCTGAAGAAGGGGCCTGAGTTGCCTCGAAAGCTTGCATATTGTAATCTTTCTAGTTAGCCAATAAAAGGTGTCATTTTGCTTGGCTTTTCTCTACTACATTACTTGAAATTTATTTCATGTTTCTATGGTTCTGTGAGTGGAGAAAAACTTCCTAATGTTTCTGCAAAATGTACCTTTAACAAGTTTACGACTGTGTCTCCATGTTCTTGAAGAACTCATTTTAACGTAACAGTCTCGGTTCACTGTACTAATTCCCTTCATAATTTTAAACACTTCAATCATGTCTCCTCTTAATCTTCTTTTGTTTAAACTGTATAGGCTCAGCTCTTTTTGTCTTTCTTCATAATTCATCTCCTGTAGCCCTGGAATCAGCCTAGTCACTCTTCTATGGAATTTTTGTAGCCTGGATAACTGCACACAATACTCCAGATGAGGTCTTACTTGAGCATAACCTCCTTTGAACTGTACTCTACACTTCTGATGACAACCTATTTTTAGTGTTTAATTTGGTTCTGACACATTGAAATTGTGTGCATGCATCAGAACATGTTAAAAATACTGGCCTTACTTGCTAGTATTTAATCTTTTGAATAAAACTGCTTTTAGCATGGTACTGTTTATTTTTCAAGCTCAGGTATTTGCCATGCTGATAAATTTTGGTGTTACAGTAGACCAGATGCAGGTTAAGAACCAATCCAGACTATGCTTGGTGTCAGTTTAAATACAGTCACAACATTTTACACAATACCCCGGAAGAAACTATTCTGGGTTATGCGGGACTTGCTTCTCTCTAATAGATTCCCATTGTAATATCTAGTAACAAACTTTACATTGCTTAATTACAGGCTCTAGCTTTATCACTGCAGAGATGTTCTTTGCCTTAAAAGAATACTTTTGGTCTCCATATTACAAACAAAGACATAGCAGCACTAGAGAAAGTCCAGAGAAGAGTGATTGGGATGATTCTGTGCCTAAGAGGTAAAAGTTATTGGGAGAAATCTCATTTTAAGCAAATGGAGATTAAAATTAAAAATTTCTGAAATTAAAAGGGGGCAGGATTAAAGTGATTAAGATTATGATAGGGATTAGTTCAGTAGATACAGGTTGCTACTTTAAAATAAATTCTGCAACCAGAACACCGTCGCATGGTTGGAAATTTGCTAAGGGCAGATTTCGCACAAAAGTTAGAAATTTTAATCTTCATGTAAAAACCCTAGACATATGGGGGGTATTTTTCGTACGTGGATTACTCGTTTAGCCGGATGTAATTGTTGACAATCTGGCATGATCCTGGATCTGTCGGTTTTTCAAAACTCTTGCTGGATGTGTTATCATAGCAACACATCCAAATCCTCAAACCTGCTCGGAGCAGGTTTGTTCTATGTAAACAAAGATTAGCTCACAAACTTAATCAGTGTCCGTGCATGGAATTCATTCAGTCATGGCTTCGCCGTTCATGAATGAGCGACCAATTGATATCGGTACACAAATTATAAGAAGAGAAATTCATATAGATAGGGTTTTGTGCGATCGGCAAGATCCTTTATTGCTCCTGGAGAAAATTCTTTTCGAAAGATACCGCTTTAGCCGAGGGGGAATATTGTACCTCAAATATTTATTAGCACCTTATATTCAAAGTCAAACTAGGCAAAGTCAGGCTCTCACAACCACACAGACAGTATACATTGCTTTGAGGTTTTTTGCAAACGGCACTTTTTTTATATACTGTAGGAGATGCGGAAAATCTATCTAAAAGTGCAGTTTGCCTGGCAATTCATAAAATCTGTTGGGCTCTGAAATATTTCCTTCGGGTTTTCAGAGTGTTTTCTAGACTCAATATATATGGGCTTTTCAATCAGCACGGGCGCGCGCATTCATCTCGGATGATTAGATCCAGCTAAACTAATCTACTACATGGCTGCGTTTAAAAAAAACGACTTATCCCGGATGAGTTTCACCGGCATTAACTCATCCAAGATGAGGCATCTGATCTCGGATGATTTAAGCGACGTACGGAAAATACCCCCATGGAATAAATGAACTAGTGTTGTGGTGGAGAATAGGACTTTAGGGATCCTCATATCTTGACTTGATGTTATTTTGGACAATCTAGGTGAATAGGATGGACAAGCTTGTTGTCCAGAATGGTCTGTTTCATCACAATATTTCTAATGTTGTAATGTTCTAATAACATAGTCTATTAACTGGAGTAAAGAAAATTTCATAATTTGTTTTGAGGAGAAAATCAATTTCAAACAACCAGTGAGGCTGGAAATGTACATTTTATTTTAAACCTCTTTCCTAGTTTTTTGTTCACACCCCAGAGGTCACAACGGATGCACCCATGCTTGCTTTCTTTTTGTATCACTACAGGAGAAAGCCTGGACTCCACCCAGCTATGTACCACAAGACAATATGTGTCAGTAATTAATATATAGGCAGATTTTCTTAATTTGACTAATCAAATTTAGCATAATTTTCTCATTTTAATGACTTGAAGAATACCTAAAATATTTTAGCCTTGATTCTTATTTATTCCCATCACCCTTTATATCAAAAAAGCTGAAAATGTATAATAAACAGAAACTACTAAACTGTTTTGCTAGTAAAAGTGTCTGATTACAATTTTCTGCTGGTTGCTTCAGGGCATCTGAAAATGATAATCTGTTGTGATAATGTACATATTAGAAATGCCTAATTGCAATATGCTTAGCAGACAACACATCCCTATTACTGTGCATCACAATGTAGATGCTAAGGTCACTCTGACATGTTACTGCAGGATTTCAAGGCCAATGTCACTAAAGCAGGAATATGTCATTATGGATGAAGCCAATTAAATGACTCATTTAATTGGTATACAGTATTTTATTTGTCCCAGGGTGAAACTGAGTTGTTTACAGAAGCCCTGGAAATATTACAAGTAACAACATAAACCTCCCTGAAATACACAGAAAGAATAAAAAGAAGAAAAAAATGTCGGATTTAGCGGATTGTAAGGAAACAGTCACAGTGAGACATTATAAATGCATAAACAAGTCATAGATATTATGGAGCTCCAGTACTGTTTTTTGTCTTTTTTTAAATTTCTGTCGAATATTTCAAGTGTGTCTGAGAGTATTCAGCGCTGTTTATAATGGCCTTCAGATCTGGCTTCATTCTCTTCCTCATACTTCTTCCACCAGATCATGAGTGCATAATTCTTGGTTTTGTTTTTGGAGTACCTCTCTAGATTAGCTGTTACCAGCCCACCACATTACAACACAGAAAGTGACACTAACCATCACTGAGCTATAGAACATATAAGGGATGTCACTACCCACTTTAAAGGAATGTAGTCTCCTAAGAAAAATGAGTCTACTCTGCCCTTTCCTGCATAGTTCCTTTGTGTTACAAGACCTGCAAAGCTTATCATTAATTTGGACCCCCTGCTATGCACCACCTACACTTCCACTCCATAAATAGTAACTGGACACAGAGGCTCTTTGGTGAGTTACAGACAATTTTCTTTGTGCCAAGAAACAAGGTTCTCCACCCACCTCTTACTCTCCAGCTCATCCCCCTTATCAATGCACCCAGTTAGTACAGAATATCACAGACCTTCTGCAAGAGACATGACCTGATGTTATGTTTAGCCCAAGGTGTGTAGGAGAAACAGAAAAGGGGACAAGTCTGTTCCTTGAGTTACATCAGTGTTGCTCACTTCCACATTAGAGACACAGTCTTTGCACCACTCAAATTGAGGTCTGCTGGACAGACAATCCTTTATCCAGGACACTGTAGACACATCCACCTGCATATCCCTGAGCTTACCCCTTAACAGGGTAGGCTGGATGGTACTGAAGGCACTGGAGAAATCAAAAAACAATCCTCAGTGTTTCCAGCTTTTTTCAGATGTGAATTAACCTTGAGGTGCTGACAGATAATTGCATCTTCCATTTTATTTTATTTTACTCTTTATTCACTGGGTAAACTGTACTGGATTCTAGTGGTCTTTCACAAGAAGAGACATATAGTTCAGAAAGTCTTCATGATGTTGGATGTAAAGGCCACTTAGATGAAGAGATACCTACCTTCTTTGGAGCTTCAACAGTGTAGACTGTTTTCCATAGCAATGAAACTTTCTGGTGCCTTAGTGACAGACTGGATAAACAACAGAGATTACAACAAAGTTGGTCAACACCAACCTTAAGTACTTGAGGACTGACTTCATCTGTTCCGCGACTTTCCCTGTTTGTAGCCTCTTCAGTTCTCTCCATACTTGGCCATCAGACAGAGCCCATACTGCTGGCCAGAGGTGGAACTCATCAATCGCCATACCAGTTGAGGTGGTCAGAGCAAAATCTGTATAGGAAGTTACTGATGTAGTAAGGATAATGTGTGGAGTCTGGCCACGGGAAGAAGAAATAATGTGAAAGAAAATCTATCATACTGTTTCAGACAGTTAGCTTTGTCTTCATTCCCTTCCAGCATCTCAGCCCTGGGCTCCTTAAGACTAGTAATTTCATCCTGCCCATTCCAAAAATCTTTCAAGTTATTTTGACTGAGTTTGTTTTCTATTTTAGATCTGTAAGCTTCCATCCCTTACCTCAGCTTTTTCTTCAGCTCTCTCTTTACGTCCTTCAGAGCTTCTTTGTCGCTAGATTTGAATGGTCTCTTCTTATCATTTAGGAGTCTTTTTGGCTTCTTAGTACTGCAGGGTTTGTTGTTTGGAAAGCTGCATACTGTTTTTGATGGTAGAATAATGATGACACATAAGTTAATATAGTCTGTGATGCACAGTCCCACAATATTATCCTCATGTGACTTGCACATCATCTCTCTGTCCTTTGAAAACAGTCACTCAGAGCCATTTCAGCCTCCAAGGTCCACTGTATCACTATGCTGGTTTTTGGCTCAATTAAACATACAGAATGGAAATGCAGAGTCGGATATGTGAAATAAGTTTAAATAGAGAAAAGCAGTATTAAATGCAAAAAAGAAAACCTTAAGTTAAAAAACATTCTTTCCAAAGATCAATTTACAACAGTAATCCACGCCTTTATTACAACCCGATTGGACTATTGTAATTCGTTGTATGTTGGTGTTAGCCAGTCCACCCTGTCTCGGCTCCAGCTGGTGCAAAATGCTGCTGCACGCCTTTTAACTGGCACGCGAAAGAATGAGCACATTACCCCTGTATTATCCTCACTGCACTAGCTGCCTGTTCAGCTTAGAGTTCATTTTAAGATTCTTTTATTTGTTTTTAAGTCCTTAAATGGGCTTGCTCCGCCCTGCCTCGCTGAGATGCTGCATATGCACTCTCCTTCCCGCTCACTCAGATCAGCTGGTCAGCTGCTTCTGGATGTGCCTGGGACTCAGCGAAAGCTCAGGGGGGATAGGGCTTTTTCTGTTGTGGCTCCAAGGCTCTGGAATTCACTGCCGATCCACATTAGACAGGCCTCCTCACTGCCCATTTTTAAGTCTGCTCTTAAGACTTACCTTTTTGGTTTGGCGTTTGATCCTGTGTGAGCAGTTGATTTTACTCTGTTTTAACTCTGTTTAGTTGTGTTTACTATGTTTTAATTAGTTTCATTTATTGTATTTTATTTACTTATTTATTATTTAGTGTTTGTTTAACATTTATTTTAGCCTGTGTTCAGCACTTTGGTCAGCGGCTGTTGTATGTAAATTGCTTTATAAATAAAGTTGACTTGACTTAAGTGTTTAGCTTTGCTACATAACCACTAAGGCCTGATTATTCACCACGGATGTTTCCTACCTTGTGCCCAGTTCTGCTGTGATAGACTCAAGCCCCTTTACCTCTGACTTGGATTAGGTGGCTATGAGAATGTTGTGTGTGTAATATGTCATTATTTTATAAATGTACATTGACACCTTTCTAATAAAATGATATGCAGTTTTCATTATTAAAATATTTGAATGTATTATCAAGTGCAGCCAAAGCTCTTATTTTAATAATTTAATCTAATGCCATGGGACTGTTCTAAAATTTGCTGGTGTGTGCTTTGTTACCTCATGTATTATTTATAAAGCAGAATCACAAACATTAAAAAGGGAAACTTCTCCCTACATGAGCTGTAATTATCATTAGTCACTCAGTTGCATATAATTTAGTCCTATTGTGTATTATGTTTGGTATCAGTATTTGTATGGGATGTTTTGCTTTAGTACATTAGATTTCAACGTTCATGCTTTCTTTATGTATGAATTGTGACCCAAACTGCTAGACAGACAGCTGCTGTCAGTAACACTTCCCATTATTCCAGCTGTCAACCCAAGAAATGAGGAAAGAGAACTGGGGTTTTGGCACATTATTACTGAATGATTTCCACTTAATAGCTAACACAAGTGTACGTGGTCAGCCTTATTCAATTTTGGTAAATTTATATTTATTGCTCACTGATGTGCTTATGTGAAACATAGCTTAATTCACTATTTTTAAATATTAGTGGAAGACAACGTAAATGAATGATTAAACTCATTTCAGTGACTATCACGTTGAATAGTTCTATGCTGTATTACCACGTCTAAAACACAGTGCATGACACATAGCAAGGTTGATGTCACATTGGTTAGTCTGATCACAATTTTATTTTTCTCATTCCCTAGAACCTGTAAAAGCTGAAAGCATTCAAACCACCTGTCAGCTCTGCAAGGCAGTGAAAATGCTAAGAGACATGGTGGATATTACTGATTGGAAGGCTTTATAGTGAGGGATGTTGTGATCTGGATGAAGTCACTGACACTGTCACATCCTCGATTAACTTATCAGACTGCATGTGTATTCCATCAAAGACACACTTTTTTTTAACAGTAACCCAGATTTGGTAAGAATCTCAGAATCTTAAGCAAAAAGAAAAATAAGGCATTAAACAGTAGGAGTTTCAGCAGGGAGTGATCAAAGCTGTTCACACATATTGATGCATTGTATTTGCTTTATTTTATTGTATTGATCAATGCCTCACATTTTGACTTTCAGCCTGCATTAGCAGAAGCAAAGTCTACCATGTTTGAACTGATTGTTGTGAGAAGCAGAGATGTCTTACAAGTCTTTTTGAAATTACCACAAGAATATCCAATAGTAACCAAGATTGGTACAGGGGAGAAACACTAGGCCAAAACTCAGACATAAAGAAAGCTCAATATCGCCAAACATCTTTTCCTAACAAATCTTTTTTTTTTAAGTTTTCTTTAATTTTTTTATAGTTCAGGTGCCTGTTTACCATGGTTGCCATGAAATGATGATGACTGAGTCCATAATGATGATTCTGTAAAAATTTGAAATTCTGTAAAAGATTTATAATTGACAAGATGATATACAGTAAATCTTTGCGCATTTACCTATCCACTTCTATTAAAGTGTAACCCATTTCACGACTCCTGCTGTCTACTTGTGCCTATTTGCGACCACGACCATTATGGAAAGCATGGCCAACGAACCTGATGCAGTTCTTCAACCTATTTAGAAAAGACTGCCATCACCACAAATTTCATTGAGTCGAGGACAATCCAGCTTAGAGCAAGATGCAGTCAATTTTGGCGATGTCCATGTGCCCTCGCTAACTCACCCACCCCATAGAGTAGTGAGAACCTTTTCCTGGGTTCTTTTGGGGGCAGCCAAGGTTGAGAAGTTCACAATTTTCCAATGCCTCCTACTGATATCGCTCACTTTTCAAGGTAAGATTCAGATTTCATAAAGCTCATTTTTTATTACATTTTAGCGTTAAAGTATTCATTCATATGTTTTATGGTTAAAGTTTAAAATAACAAAACATTTATAGCTATTGTGACACAGTGGCCCAGAACTACCTTTAATGCCTTAATCTGGGTAAATTAGCGAGCTTTTCAGAAAGTACAATATTGTAAGTTTGGTGGTTGATGACTATTGGGTAATGATGCTTTCATACATACCTGTATATAACCCTCAAATTAACAGTAGAATCAAAACACATTTTTTTACGTATAACCGCAAAGGTTACATCAAGTGGTATCTGAATCCTTTTGTTCTCACTAATGGCCTATTAGCTCAGTATGTTGATAGTACACGCCTAGTGCTCTAATACCAAAAACCATGGATAAGCTAAAACAGCTTGAGTGAAAGTAAACATAAATCATTTATTCGCAAAAAGCTTCTTCTTTCCATGTAATTTCACTTTTAGATAGATGGATAGAACTTTATTTAGCAGACATTTTCAATAAAAAATGTAGTTCAATATTAGTGAAAAGCAAAGCAACAAACCTCAACCACCTCAGCACATAAAATAAATTGAAACGTTTATAATTTGCTACTATACTCACTTTTTTCTATGTTCATGTAAATATTTTTACTTGGTAAGTGGCATGTAGGTTTATCACAAAGCAGTCTGCATCCATAGTCAGCACAGACTTTTGGCATGTCTCAAGATCACCCTTTACACACAATTGTGTTTTATTGCATGAGCTTCTTTACATCTGGCATTCTGTTCGGCGCAAGAGAGATGCTTTCCAACAGTGCTGCTACTGCTTGGTATAACATCTCTTTAGTATTTAACCTTAAGCAGAAAAAACAAAA
Source organism: Erpetoichthys calabaricus (assembly GCF_900747795.2). Classification (NCBI taxonomy): domain Eukaryota; kingdom Metazoa; phylum Chordata; class Cladistia; order Polypteriformes; family Polypteridae; genus Erpetoichthys; species Erpetoichthys calabaricus. Next base: position 189,822,312 of record NC_041399.2, read on the forward strand.
AAATCTAATTTAGTAGCTTTAATAATATAAGCCATGCTTAAATATTTTACAGAGGATGTAAAATACATAAAAGCCAAGTGTCATGATGGATTGATTAATAAAATGTCCACATTTTATTCCACACAGATTTTTCAGCAGCACTTGCATACAAAACTCTATCACTTTGCACTGCTTCTGCATTTTCTCATTGTTTGCATCGTTGACCATTTCTTGCGTTGTTTTTCACAGTTGGATGGCAGTTCTCTTTGAACTTATTTATAGTATGGCACAGAGCAGACTTGTCTTTGTGGCAAATGGCTTATGTACCATGGACATTGGTGTGAAAATATTGTCAGTGGTGACATCTCTCCTATTACCTGAAAAAGGCTCAGTTAATTGCATGACCACAGTCATGGATTATCATTACCTTGTAATTGATCAGCTATCCAAAATCTGATGTCAGACTTCTAGAATTAGATGAACTTATGCTGAGTAAAAGTGAATCAACATTTCCCCTTAAATAACTGCTCATAAATAGTGACATTCTGCAGTGGCGTATAGTACATGATACATAAGGAGGTTCTGCACAGTGTGACAAGTGTCTAATACAGTAATACTGATTCATATGTTATGAAGCACTGTTAAGGAATAAAATTGTATGATTTGCATGCATTTATGGTAAAACCATTTTGTGTGCATTTGATTCAATACACCTGCTAACATTTCAATATATATGTACTTACTGCTTCCTAACAGGAATAAACACAACTGTATTGAGAAAAATAACAATAAAGCTAATTGGCTTAAACAAAGAAAAAATAAACAAGAGAATAAAAAAAATGTTCAAAAATACTCAGAAAATAATGTTCAACATACACAAGCACAGATGGGGAAAAGATATGTTTTCTTTTTGAATAAGCTGTTTTCAGGTCTATTAATACAGCATTCACAAAATAGTTGTGTAGTGAAAATGGTCCATGGCAGTGCGGTCAGGTTCATAGGGGGGGTGTAGATGAGCATAGCAGCATGGTGAAACAGCTCCTGAGGTCAATGGGGCAATCGGCTGACAGTGCATCCACACATGGTTCGGCCAATTTCCTTATTAGGGATCCAAGGTCTGCATTCCTATCAGCATAAACAGAGCCTGAACAGGATAGCGGGGAGGACCAGAATCAGGAATGAAAAAGAAAGCAAAGGGCAGAATTGGGAGTGTGAGCCATCACAGAAAAAGGAGACTGGTCAGTGACCCCACGGAGTAACAAATGGACGGTGCTCCAAAGGGTTGAGGCACCATTGAGGAGTGGGGGATGATTGTGCAAGTCTCTTAGGGATCTCAGATACACCAAGGTGGGGCATGTGAGGAAGACGGTGCTGCTCCAGAATACACTAACACTAAATTAAATTGTTTTGTCCTAAAAAGATTCCCAGACTTGCTTCAAGAGTGAGGGAACCATAAGCAAACTAACAGCACAAAGAGAAGCTGTGAACAAAACCAGATATTGTAACTCTCTCAGGTAACTGCATTCCTAATTAAAAAAAGCATATGAGGGAAACAAGGTATGGTTATCAGTTAACAAATCAATCAAAACAAATAACAAAACAACACACAGTGAATTAATTAGCAAAACAAAAAGGGGGGAAAATGTGGAAATAATAGTAAGACAAGATTCTAACTGTGTCATTCAATTTATTAACATGAGTAATGCAAATTAGCAAAATGAAAATCATTCTGGAAGAAAGCAGACTGGTTTTCGTTACTACAAAATAAAGCAGCCCTATTTCCTAAGCTTGCTTCATCCCCTAACTCTCAGGGTCGGCATGGGCACCCACCCAATTTTACTAACCATTAACTGGTTTAAAAACTACTGTGCTGAAATCAAGTCAAACAAACAAAATGATAAACAGATTTCAATCAAAAATTAAGGAGTCATGAGCACACAGGAAAATAGGTTTATAATAATACAATTATAAATTTAAAAGCAAAATAGAAAAAGCTACTAACCTTAAACTCAGAATAATTGATTTTTACTTTTCCCATACTTCGAGTCCTTCTTTTAAGTTAACAAAACTGGCAATCTTAACGTTACATGCCAACCATGCTCCTGCAAATATTCCAACCTTTTGGAACTCTCAGAAACACTGACATCAACAGACAATAAAAGCAAAGTGATAAAATAAAAATTCACAAAACTGTGTAAAATCCCTGAATCAGGTGACCCATCTGACACTAGCGATATTTTGCTGCTGCTAATGAAACTTTTGAAGTTTAGTTCATGACTTTTGTCATAAAAACATTAGAATTATTAATGTCATTTTGGAATGGAACATTTTTAAATGGTACATTGCAATCCATTTTTGAGGCACAGGAGAGAAACGCTGTACCCCCAAATAAACAATTTAAATTTTAACAGAGCCCAAATGTATGATATTTAAGTAAATTACAAAGTTTAAGTACCAACAGATTTTTATTGCAGAGATAGGAAAGAAAATTATGCTCATATTTCCAGGGGAATTTGAACCCAATAAAAACCTACATGACAATTTTAATAAGCAGTGCAAAGTTGCTTGAACAAAACTCTTCCCAGTTATCATCCCTATTGCAAATTATTTGCAAATGGAGTATTTTTAAACGGCTGCACTCTCAGTCTGGTGTTGCAACAGACTTTATAGATGTCATCGTGTTAGATTGTGACAGACACATTTTACTGCAGGCATTGGAGGGAAATCAATAAGGTCAGGCTTATTTGAACTAAAATGACACCATTTTAAAAAAAGAATTTCCTACATGAAGAAGTGATATATTTTTATTTAATTAAATCACCCAGTGCATCTACTGTTTTTCAGCATCCTTGGCTGACACAATACAATCACACTGTTACCTTGGGAATTATTGAGTCAAGTTTGAGGGGAAAGCAACAATTCATATAGACTCTGAAACTCTCTGAGACTTTCTAATTCAGTACACCGTTTTTCAAAACACAAGCAGTAAATAGTTTGGCATGTAATTTACAGGGGGAAACACGATTGAGGAAACCGGGACTCTTTAACCTCAGACCCTTTTATTGCATAGTCCATCCACAAGCACATACAAACCTAAACTAGGCAGTGGAGGTATGACCTGAAAAACTGTCAGTATCGTTAACAATAAAAATCTAGAAAAGTATATTCAAATTACTAAGCAATGGGAACTCCAGATGGGGTGTTGCAGAGCTGTGAAAAACGCTGCTTTAGCAAAATACCATCTCAACTTCCCTAGTTTACAGTGTGTTCAGAAATTATTCAAACTCCTTCACTTTCTGCACACTTTAATCTGTTGTAGATTAAAGTTTAAATGGAAATATTTTTGACCTATCAATCGACTCTCAATAACTCATAATGGCAAAGTATAAGTACTTAGATACTTAATTTTATACTTTGTAGAAGCCCTGTTGGCAGCAATTACAAGCTTTGCACACCTGAATTTGGACAGTTTACCCCATTATTCTTGGCAGATCCTATCAAGCTCCATTAGCTTAGGTGTGAAATGTCTATAAACTGCTATATTCAGGTCTCTCCACAAATGTTCTATGATGTTTAAATGTTGACTTTGGCTGGGCCCATTAAGGACAGTCAGAAACATGTCCCGAAGCCGCTCTAGCATTGTCTTGACTGTATGCCTTGGGTCACTGTCATGATGAAAGGTGAACCACCGCTCCAGTCTGAGGTTGTGTGCACTGTAAGGGGACGTTTCCCTTTAAGGACCTCTCTGTAATTGGCTACATTCATTCATTCCTCAGTTCTGACCAGTTTACCAGTCCCTGCCACTGAGAAGCACCCCCATAGCATGACGCTGCCACAACCATGCTTCATGGTAAAGATGATACTAACATCAACAACAAAAATTTCTTGTGTGGTCCAAAAATCACAAGGAATGGCTCAATGGGCTTTAACAGACCCTGTTCTTTTTTCTTATCTTTTTTGGAACAGCGCTGTCTTCCCATTCTCCCTTTCACCAATGGTTGTACTGTATATACTGTTAGCATTCTTAAGCTCATCGACACAATTCGCCTTTCTGACAATTTTGTGTATCATAACAAAGGAAAACCAGAAATCCCCATATCCAAGTGACAAAAACAAAGTTCCTTTATATTATACAAATTTTGTTTTACAAATTGTTTAAAACAAGAAAAGAAAAATGAAAAGAAAACAGAAGGTATGCCTGAAAGACAAACACAACAAACAAGTCTAATCAAACACATAAAAACAGGCCAACATTCTAATACCTGAAAATCAGAAAGAAGTCCAAGACAGAGCAGATCATGGAGCATTCACTTGTCACCAGTGAGGAACAGAAATTCATAGCTCAAATAAAAAGGCTGATGGCAGCCCCTCAGCTACAATGTCTGGGGGGCACATCCTGTTTACTTCAATGTAAAGCATACGTAATATGCAATAAAAATATGCAAAATGAAAATGAAACATACAAAATTCAAAAACAAAATGCTACAAAATAGTATTTTAAAAACACAAAAATATAAAAACAAATTACTCTACAGCCAGGGATGAAACTCTGGGTATAACATTTTCAATAAGATAGTATCAAATTCTTACCATCTGAGGAGTTTTTGAGGAATGCTGTAAAACTTCTTCATTGGAGTTTTGTCTTTTGAGTCATAATTTTAGCACTGTTGATTGCATCCAGTCCCTTTACTGTTCATACGCTCAATGCTGTGTGAGGGATCCACCATCTACCATCTAAGATTTTTAATACTAATAACAAGCTGATGTGCAACCCAGATTCATTTTAGCTCAGCCATAAAAGCAGATGTTATTAAAGAAAGAAACAATAAAGAGATCACTTTTTTGGATTCAAAATGACTACTGCAAAAATGCTGAAGAAATACAGGGAGATTCACTCGAAAGAGGCCCCGAACATTCTGTAATAACTCTCGCGAGGATGAATCTGAACAAAACAATGTTCAATGTGCTCCTCAGTATATGAAGCTTTGAACAAGCCAGGATGCCCCTGCGTCAGAGTGATGGGGTAGGTGCTGGACAGCCATTGTGACATTTAACCTCTGTTTGCAACTTCTGGGTGCCTTCACTCAGTCACTTGACTTATCATCAGGATGGTAGTGTACAGTATTGAGCAGCATGTCTTCATGGTGTGAACCTATTGGGTCACCAATTCGTTTAAGCGATGTTAGAATCAACTGGATGATTGTGAGTTAAGGGAAGGTTACTTCCAGCAAGATGGAGCAACGTGTCACACATCAGCAAGAAGAACGGTAGAAATTGAGTCCTTCTTCGACAACAGGGTAATTTCAAAGGGGCTTTGGCTACCACGGTCGCCGGATCTGACACCACCAGAATTCTTGTTTTGGGGTATGCTGAAAGGAAAAAGGCTATCGGAACAAGCCTTGCACTGTGGAATATTTGAAGGAAAACATCCAGTATGAAATTACTGCTATTCCCCCAAAGATACTTGCTGATACGTTCAGGAACGTGGAGCGCCGTGTCGAAATGTGTTTGGCAGAAAACGGAAACCACTTCCAGAATCGCATGTAATGCAATCGATCACACATATGTCTAGGTATATAGCGTATTTTTTTGGTTCAGATTGCTTCATCCTAATGGGAGTTAAAAAAGAATATTCAGGGCGTCTTTCAAGTGAATCGCCCTGTATATTTACAATTAATGGGCTGATAATCTGCCTTATTACATAACATGTTGACTGGTAGCTACAAGTTGGGAGAATGTTCTATAACACGTTTCAACTACCAGTTAATTCAAATTTTTGAAAAAATACATTTTTATTGTGAGTTTTTCTCAGTAGCAAATTAAATTTAGTAAAATAAAACCCTGATTTTACTTTGACATAAGGAACAAATTTATCTATTGTCACTGTGGCACTCAATGTGATTATAAGTTGTGCTTAAGATCTTAAAAAGAATGTCTCCACTGCTTATATATGGTTGATCAAAAAATCGTTTTTTATGTTATTATTTTTATTATGTAGACAGCTTCTACACAAGACAAGAACTGGTAATGTAGAGTTAACCACAGGATTGGTTGTCATCCATTTTGCTTCTTAAAGTAAAACTTGTCATGTTTACCTCCTTCCAAAATTACTTGGTCTAAAATAAATTAATCCTAAAGTTCAATATTGCCTAGTAATATAATAATTTTAGAAAATTACTGATTTTTCTGTCCACTATTGCTTCTTCTCAGTTTTTATAACTTCCCCTCAAAGATATGAGTTTATTTGCACTGTAAATCACATCTGTCGAGTAGCAAGATAACAACATCTATTCACAGCAAACCTTGTTTTCTCCTGAGCCATATATTTATATCTGTTCATCTGAAGGCCTACATTTATTTGTTGCAAGTGTTGTGTAATCCACTGTACGCAGAACCAATATTATTCTTTTAAAGGCCTTAAATTTTAAATATTCACTAAAGATAAATAAAAAGTTTCCATATCTCCTCATGTCTAATGTTAAAAAAGATCACTTTACTGAAGATTCACCTTTCATTCTGAGAAAAATAATTTTTATTTTAATTGATTGAACTCCACATCACTGAAATGTAACTGAAGAGTGTGAGGTAATTATCCTCGTCTTCTTCAGAGTAACTGATGTTGAAGCCTGAAAATTGCTTAAATATATTCATCTCTTCTTTTTCATAAAGAATCTGAAGTGCCAGTTAAAAGCTTGTGAGAACAGGGCTTCTACTTTACAACTTCACAGCACTTCTTTTAACCAAAAGCCCTAAATGTATCTCCACACTTGTGACTGTATGCAATGCTCATACCAATGAAAGTAACTTATGAGGAATTTTCAAGGACATATTAGGTTTAACTTTTTACAGTATATGGAATCAACATTATATAATGTACTGTTGTTTTATTGTGTTATCAGATCACTGATGACATGCACCTAACGCGAAAGTTACCGATTAACCTCCTAGGTTCTTTTCTCAATGAGTCATAGGAAAAAATGTCAAAAACAACTTTACCCTGCATATTTCACCCAAAGGTCTTCTATTGTGAGCTGCTTGCTGACTGGGGCTGTGCTTATTTTTATTCCTTTACTTCAGCACAGTTTTACCACCAAAAGAGGACCTCACAAAAGTGTCCTCTCATGCCCGTAAAGCACAGCAGCTAGACAAGGAAAGAATATTCTAATTTCTTGGCTATGCTAATTGACGCACTAGGTTTTAGTCTTTTCAGTCACAAACAATGTTTATGGGCATCAGAACCAAAAGCAACAAATATAAAGCAATACAAAGAATTATATAACCTGGGGGAGTTCATGCAGTACCATTTGCAACAACAGAATGTAGGTGATACTTGCCCTGAAGGTCCAGGTTTGTAGCTACAAATTATATACAGGTACTTAGTCAAAAATGAAAAGAAAAGAAGGCAAAGCACTTTGGAAAGTGTCCAACAGCTAAGCAGCTGTTTGTTAGAAATCTCCATGAAAGTGTCCATTTTAGTTTTTATACAGCAGCATCTACGAGAGAGACTCCTAGCAAATGTCAAATGGTAACTGAACTGAGCTCTTTACAAATGTCAGAAAAACAGCAACTGAGACAAATGTTCATGGAAGTGTCCACAAGAAACATCTGGCTTATATGTTTTAATCTCTGTTAGCTAAACGCCATTGCAGTTTTACAATTTTCTCAAAACACACAGAAAATATTACAGAATCATTATCACTAAGGCTCAAGGTTATGTTACCATGGGAATCACAAGTTTCATAATCTAACAATGCAAAATACACTGAATCCTGATTTGCCTTTCAGCATTTCCCATAATATACTGCCCACCTGTTCAGCTTGACCAAATAGAGACTAAGACATATTGCCTAGGATCTTTTGGCTGAAAAGGTTAAAGTATCTCCCATATAAATATTCATGTACTTTCCTGAAATTGACGACTTTGAGATGTTAACGTGCGGTTTTACAAAAGATGCACTTAACATAAAATCTACTTTTTTGTGGGTTTATCACTCCTGTTAGTCATCCACATTTGAATTCCCCCATGAGATTAATAAAGTTTATCTAATCTAATCTAATTATTGGGGAGTACAACACAATACTTAGTTAACTCTTCCTTGAAGTCACTTACAAAAAAATATCATAAGTCCACTTAAAACAATCAATCGACAAAACTTTCATTATATAGTGTTGTTTTTTTTTGTACATTGTTGGGATGAAATAAAATTCTGAAAGCAAATATGAAGTAAAGATGGCATCACAGTTTAATAACCAAAGAAGATAAGGTTCATAAATGCATAAAATTGGACACCTTTTATTTCTAAGATAAAAGCAAAGGATATGACAGTCACTGTGGAAGAAAATCACAATTTTCTAATGGCGAGTGTGTTCTTCTTTTAGATGACAACAGTCTTTTTGTTTATTAAGGCATGTGTCACCCTTTTCAAATAGATAAAAAAACAAAAGTGGAATGAGACAGAGAAGAAAACTGCCAGCAAATCACAGCCTAACATTACTCTCTTTACTCTTTACTGAGCCCCTGGACAGGTTGGTGGCAATTTGTAAATTGTTTATGAATATTTGGTTTAAAAGCTGTAATTTTTTCACAACCCTTACATGAAGTAAATCAATTTCATTGTTTATTAAAACTTCCCTCACTTCTTCAGACAGTGTGTTTATTTTGTAAATATATAGGGAGTGACTCCTGTACAATATAAAGTTCTGCAATTATAAACTGGAACAGGGGAGAGTCCCGAGGCTTTGGAAAACATCTTGCATCACCCCAATCCCAAAGGTATCACGTCCTAGTGAGCTGAACGACTTCCGGCCTGTCGTTCTGACGTCACATGTGATGAAGACCATGGAGAGGCTCCTGCTTCACCACCTGAGGCCACAGGTCCAACACGCCCTCGACCCTCTGCAGTTCGCATACCAGGAGAATGTGGGAGCGGAGGATGCCATCATCTATATGCTACACCGATCCCTCTCCCACTTGGACAGAGGCAGTGGTGCTGTAAGAATTATGTTTCTAGACTTCTCTAGCGCCTTCAACATCATCCAACCTCTGCTTATTAGGGACAAGCTGACAGAGATGGGAGTAGATTCATACCTAGTGGCATGGATCATGGACTATCTTACAAACAGACCTGAGTATGTGCATCTCGGGAACTGCAGGTCTGACATTGTGGTCAGCAACACAGGAACGCCGCAGGGGACTGTACTTTCTCCGGTCCTGTTCAGCCTATATACATCGGATTTCCAATACAACTTGGAGTCCTGCCACGTGCAAATGTTCGCTGACGACACTGCTATCGTGGGCTGCATCAGGAGTGGGCAGGAGGAGGAGTATAGGAACCTCATCAAGAACTTTGTTAAATGGTGCGACTCAAACCACCTACACCTGAACACCAGCAAAACCAAGGAGCTGGTGGTGGATTTTAGGAGGCTCAGGCCCCTCATGGACCCCGTGATCATCAGAGGTGACTGTGTGCAGAGGGTGCAGACCTATAAATACCTGGGAGTGAAGCTTGATGATAAATTGGACTGGACTGCCAATACTGATTCTCTGCAAGAGAAGACAGAGCCAACTATACTTCCTTAGAAGACTGTAGTCCTTCAACATCTGCAATAAGATGCCTCTGATGTTCTATCAGATGGTTGTGGCGAGCGCCCTCTTCTATGCGGTGGTGTGCTGGGGAGGCAGCATTAAGAAGAAGGACGCCTCACGCCTGGACAAACTGGTGAGGAAGGCAGGCTCTATTGTAGGCATGGAGCTGGACAGTTTGACATCTGTGGCGGAGCGACGGGTGCTCAGCAGGCTCCTATCAATTATGGCATCCACTAAACAGTATCATCTCCAGACAGAGGAGCAGCTTCAGTGACAGATTGTTGTCACTGTCCTGCTCGACTGACAGACTGAGGAGATCGTTCCTCCCCCAAACTATACGACTCTTCAGTTCCACCCGGGGGGGTAAACGATAACATTATTCAAAGTTATTGTCTGTTTTTACCTGCACTTTTATTACTCTTTAATATTGTTTTTTGTATCAGTATGCTGCTGCTGGAGTATGTGAATTTCCCCTTGGGATTAGTAAAGTATCTATTTATCTATATCTATCAAAAGAAAACAATTGTGTAAAAATGGTAGTGATGAGAGCCAGACTAACATTAACACCAACCTGGAATACACCTTTTGCCTTAAGAAAAGTAAATTTGACATTTCTAAACCACATAACACCTTGTAGCAATGTCATTTGGTATCGGAAGTGCAGTAAGGCCAAGATGAAAGTCTAATGCTACCCGACAACATATGCACACAGTGCTAGTGCATTGTCCATATAGCTATGCCTTGTTTTCTGTCACATTGGGGATTTGCTAATGTGCTGTATTGTATTGTTCTTTGGCTGCTCAGGTTTAGTTAAAGGTTTCATCTGGCATGCACCCTGCTGCAACCCACTATTACCCAGTACTCATCCACCTTTACATTCCCCCTTCCTTTCCTTCTCACACAATGGTGAGTGGCCCAAAAATGGTGTGCTACAATATTCATAATACTCTTGTTGGCTGTAAATGACTTATACGTTAACAATTCTGAACTTTTACTGTATATGTAGATAGTATTCAAGAGGCTTTGAGTATGTGTCAAAGAATTAACATTTGAGTGTCATGTTTGTGCATGGTCAAGAATACAGATACATAATTCAATATGTATTTTTAGTGCAGCCATACTAGTCCCCCCCAAACTGTTCTCTCCTTTACTTTCTTCTTCTTCAAAGTAGCACTAGCTGAAACGTTAGATCACAGAATCTGCTAAGCATTTAAAGAAGACAAAAATATTAACTGTATACTTTACATGCGTAATTATTAAAAGCAGGAATAATTTAAATTAGCAATTATTCTATAAAATATAATCATACAAATGCATAGTTATATTTCATCATGACCATTAAATGACAATATAATCTCATGCATACATTTTAGTTTTCTAAATATTTCTAAATGTTTAGACAACTGTCGTGATGTGAGTTTGGTTTGCTTTGACTGATGACTGTTGTCTTTCACTATGGTGGGCTCTAGAAGTAGCCAGTTTAAGAGACAGTTGGAAATAAGCAAGCAAATCAAGGAGCGAACAGATTACAAAGGATTTAAAGTGCTACTTTTGTTATGATGAATTTCAGGAAATCCTCTTAATTAACTACTGATCCTAAGATCAAGTTTGGAATGTTCTTAGTGTTATAATGCTTTTGGGAAACTCACCCAGCAACTATTCAGGTGCTTTGTTTCTTGAAATGGAGTAGAGTTTTCACTTAAGAAACATAGCAAAAGTTAGACCTCTTATATCATTGAAAGATGCTGAGAAATTAGTTCATGCGTTTGTTTTCAGTCGAATAGATTACTGTAACGCACTCCTCTCAGGACTGCCTAAAAAAGACATAAATCGTTTGCAACTAGTGCAGAATGCAGCTGCTAGAATCCTTACCAGGAAAAGATAATCCGAGCACATCTCTCCAGTTTTGATGTCACTACACTGGTTACCTGTGTCATTCAGGATTGACTTTAAAATTTTGCTTATGGTTTATAAAGCCTTAAATAATCTCGCCCCATCCTATATATCGGAATGTCTGTCGTCTTATATTCCAAATCGCAACCTCAGATCCTTAAATAAGTGTCTCCTTAGAATTCCAAGAGCAAAACTTAAAAGAAGTGGTGAGGCGGCCTTCTGCTGTTATGCACCTAAAATCAGGAATAGTTTACCAGTAGGAATTCGCCAGGCTAATACAGTGGAGCACTTTAAAAAACTGCTGAAAACACATTACTTTAACATGGCCTTCTCATAACTTCACTGTAATTTAATCCTGATACTCTGTATATCCAATTCATTATAATAACCATTCATGGTGGCTCTAAAATCTGTACTAACCCCTATTGTCTCTTCTGTTTCGTTTTCCGGTTTCCTTTTGGTGGTGGCTTGCGGCACCACCATCTACTCTAAGTACCATGATGTTCCAAAAATGATGGATGGATTAAAAGCCAGAAGTCTGTATGACCATCAGCATCAAGTGACTCCGTGAGAACCCTAACTACAAAAAGGACTATTTCATTTATGTTAGGTAGAATGCCCAGAGGGGACTGGGCGGTCTCGTGGCCTGGAACCCCTGCAGATTTTATTTTTTTCTCCAGCTTTCTGGAGTTTTTTTTTGTTTTTTCTGTCCACCCTGGCCATCGGACCTTACTCCTTTTCTATGTTAACTAATGTTGCCTTATTTTAATTTCTTATTTTGTCTTTTATTTTTCTTTTCTTCATTATGTAAAGCACTTTGAGCTACTTTTTGTATGAAAATGTGCTATATAAATAAATGTTGTTGTAGATATAAATAAAAAAATATATATCTGTTGTGATAGATATGCAAATGAGATAAAACACGCTCTGTTTAAAAATTAAATTTCATTGATCAATTTACTGTGTGACTCTGTGGAATCTACAGTTTCTCCCTGTGTATATATATATTTTTTTCTCACGTGCTGATGATTTCTCAGATATTCTAATGATGTGAAGGTTAAGTTCATTTGTGTCTCCAAATGGGCTTTGACAATGAACAAAATTAAACAGGTTTTAAAATTTTTGAATGGATGAATTACTGCGCCTAATGAGAAATGCTGTAAAAAAAGTAACAGGAAAACTCTGCAGCCTAATTGCAGGAGTCCTGTTTTGTAACTCAGCACAGCATTTACACTGCTGGATGGCATGGTGCTGCACGGATTCAGCATCCTAGCTTTGAATCATGGAGTCTGCATGCATTATTCTGCATATGCTGAGGTTTCCTTCCTATGTCTCTAAAGATAAGAATATTATTTTAATTGGTGTCTCCAAATAATCCCTGTGTCAGTGTGAGTGTAGGGGTGTGCATGAGTGGACACCATATTAGACTGGTGATCTGAGCATAGTTGTTTTTTCTCTTGCAACCAGGGCTGCAAGTATAGTCTCTAGTCCCTCACAACCTTTAATTATATTAAGCAGGTTTGAAAATGTTGTTACGTTATGTGATTTCCCCTGTGAATATGTAAGAAGTATCTAGATACTAGCCACGCTACCTATCGAAGACAGGTAATAAAATAATGAACAAATATTCACTATCTCTTGCCTTACATGCATTTTCAGATAATTTCCTCAGTATTCGCAAACTGAAAGTGTGAATGTCTCTCAACTGGCACTCTGTCTCTTAAGCCTGCTACTTGGACTCTGTCATTATCTTTAGATGATTTTCTTGTATTCTGTCCGCTTTTATACTTTGAAAGTAACTCTTTGCATTCCTCCAAGGCCTTTTCTCCTCCTTGTACTCGTACTTCCTCTTTCATCACACCACCAAAGTCAAATTGACCAATTAGATTGCTCAGAGGGACTGGACATACAGATTTTAGTGTTTTATTATACAGTAGATGACAAGTGCACTATTTTAAATGTGGATCAAGACTGTTTCATCTTAGTTTAATTTTCTTCATCATGTAAAGTACTTTGAGCTACATTATTTGTATGAAAATGTGCTATATAAATAAATGTTGTTGTTGTTTACACTACAATCCAATTAAGATATCATCCAGAAAATACACCTAATATACAGTGCTTCCATTAAAATCATATCCACTGTTATTCAATAATGCATAGCAGAAATATTTCATGGTATAATGTTGCCATCTAATTACACAGTAAAATTATTTTATTTTCCTTTTATGAATGAGTTTCATAACTTGGACAGTTATATATCTCAGTTATTCAGTCTTATATGTATAAATTATACCTTAAGCAATATTTTCCCTTTCTCTTTGTATAGTTGGTGATATCAAACTTTGTATACTCACTAGACAGAACACTATTTTTTGTGACAGTACAATCAAAACCAGCTACCAAAGTGCAACTGTTAATTATATGCTAATTCATCTATCTAATTGAAACCCTTGTTTAAGAGTTGTTTTCTTGTTTCCCAGTTTAAAAATATCCCTACACTGTCATGATTATCTAAGATGTTGTTCATGTTCATTCATTTTAACAACTGTGTTCTAACTAAAGTGTCTGCTGTCTTATTTCTAGGTATAAGGTGACTCTTTAGAAACAGGCAATCTCGGCTACGCATAACAAGATACTCTGATTAGCAGAAGCTACAATAATAAGGTGACACACGCACCTGCCTTTGCTCTTCTTGCATTGGCAGCTTGACTGGAATAATTTTGGCAGAATTAAGGCAATCATCTCTAATTAACTAGTCTGAAGAAATTGACTACAGCCACATGTGTTACTGTGCATGATGGCAAGACACACTTTTTATTAAATTTAGTAATAAAATAAAATTGCTGCACATTCTTGCATTTTTTAATTGCATTTTGGTTTTTAATAAACAGTTTTACTCTAAGATTTCACTGCCTCCTCTCTCTGTCACTTGTTGAACTGACCACTCTTACAGTGTTTCACTGGGAAAATGCAGCAGTGCTGGTTGCTACCACATTGGCTGGTTTAGTGACTTGAGACTAGTAGTAGCAGGGCTTTGTTTTCCTGAAGTGTGCAGTGATTTGTTTTGATTTTCATTCACCTATTGCCAAATACACAAAATTGTTAGTCATTATCATTACAGCTATAAAACTCATTTTCGTAGCTCAAGTAGGTGCAACAAAGCAGCTACCATGCTCCTGTTGCTGTTGTATAACGTTGGAAAACAGAATAGGCCCATTAGACAATTTTCTTGTTTCATATTTGAATTATCATTTTTGATTTTTATAACATCTTCTACATTTTTTTCCCTATCTATATATATAATTCACTAAGCTGGAAGACAAGTAGCCACCCATGGAAAGCACGCCGGAAGGGGCGTGGATTCACTAACCCGCCGACAAGTAAGCCGTCCATGGCGCACGCAGGAAGGAACCACGCCCACCAACTCTAAGACCATTGGATTACGACGACAACTCGCAGAGCCACGCCCACCAAGTCGGACGCGTCGACTGGGAAAAAACGGCGTCATTTATCTTCATCTGGGCTACAGTACACATGCACATCTGAGCCACGTTGACTTTTCGCTTACGACGCATGACCGCATGCACCATAGCAAACTGTTTTACACGCTACATGCAGCAATTTGTTTCCGCGACAAGCATGCGTCTTCTTAGATGGTCCTGCAGGAACAGGGAAAATGTTTCCCGCCCACCAATGCAGGACCATGTAAAAAGAGGCATGTTTGTCGCAGATGTGAATTGCTGAATGCAGCGTCTAAAACAGTTAATAGGCTGCAACAAAATTATGAAAGTACGGGCGCATTTTTTCACACAAGCTGTGTGTGGGTGGGTTGGTGTTAGTTAGTTAATTAGTTCTTCGAAGGATTTCAACATTTAATATGCACAAGCGGTAACACTGCAAAACCAGCCCAAACCAGAAAAGACGTCTGGCAAAAAGTGGCCGACAAATTAAACGTGTGTGCATTGTACTTACTGAAAGCAGCGTTATGGATTTTGCAAATGTTAATTTTTTTGCCTCTGCTTAAAAACATTTAAAAAGCGGCGTGATTATGCAACGTATACTACGCTGTGGCTTGGTATGCAGCGTTTATAACAGTTTGTTTGTCGCGGATAATTTACCTTTTACTATATAAACGCGTGTGCATTGTAGTTACTGAAAGCAGCGTTACGGATTTTGCAAATGTTCACCATATATAATCCACCAAGTCGTCCGACCGTGCGGGCGCATTTTTTCACACAAGCTGTGTGGGTGGGTTGGTGTTAGTTAGTTAATTAGTTTCTCGAAGGATTTCAACATTTAATATGCACATGCGGAGTTGGTGTTAGTTAATTAGTTCCTCGAAGGATTTTAACATTTAATCATCATCATATATAATCCACCAAGTCGTCCGACCGTGTGATACAAACAACAGAGCACCGCCCAAGAACTCGAACCGCTAGAGAGACACGCCCACCAACTCTAAGAGCACCAATTCTAATACGCCTGCCCGCCTGACTGTTACCAGCATTCACCGCAATGTGCTGGAGTATAAAACCATCACAACTATCAGACGCTGTCTATATCTAAGAAGATATATAGATACTCATTATTCATCCGGCACGCATCCACCCACGCTCTCAAGGCATTCACAGTGCCTGCTCATGTGCTCGAACACAACAACTCGCCACACACAAATCTTGCTTTATTTCACTCAACACGAGAAACCTCACCCTGCCCGGACACGGAGAGGATTGACAGATTGATAGCTCTTTCTCGAATTGTTCCCCATGAACGAGGAATACCCACTGAGTGCGGGTTATACGCTCCCTCTGAATACGTCCCTGCCCTGTGTACACTCCCCACCCCCTCCTACTACCGTGGTCGGGTGACTTGGTGGATTATATATAGAAAAGCAGCCGAAACCGCAAAGAACAATGAAAGGACAACGTGGCTCAGCTGTGCACAGACGACAGCGACTAAGGTGAGGAGTTGGGGGCAGCAAGTCTTTGGTAGGCTGCAACAAAATGATGAAAGAACCCGCGCATTTTTTTCACACAAGCAGGGTGGGTGGGTGTTAGTTAATTAGTTACTCGAAGGATTTCAAGATTTAATATGCACAAGCGGTAACACTGCAAAATAAGCCCAAACCTGAAAAGACGGCTGGCAAATTAAACACGTGTGCATTGTACTTACTGAACGCACCGTTACGGATTTTGCAAATGTTCACTTTTTTCATTCAAAGCGCTATCCACACAGGGAGGAACCGGGAAGCGAACCCAAAATCTTCCACAGTCTCCTTACTGTTAACCAGAAACACTACCACTGCGCTACAAGGCAGAAAATGCAGTTAAAGAATGCACCGGGCTCAATTTTATTTTCACTTCTGTTTGGACAACTGTGTCGTTCAGGAAGTGTTCACCCATCAATACATAATTATGCGGCGTAAGTTTTTAATATTTTCTTACAGACCTGGCAAATGGACGATCACACAGATACACAGAAACACACACAGACGCTTGTCCTTTAATTAGGTTAGATAAGCTGATTTCTGTCCCTCTGGCAGTTACTCTGTATTAGAACTATTCAGTTTTAATGTTTGCAGCGCACCATCTATTAGAATGTATTCTGTAATGCATGAAATAATAAAATGCATTGAATTTTTCATTCCAACAGATCGTGCATCGAAAACATTAGCACTGCTTTTACAAATACCATACCAAATGTCATATAAAAGAAACATAGCAACTGGATTGCCAGAAAGATACACAGACACATACATATAAACATCTGTTCTTTAATTAAGGTGGATTTCTACAGCGTTTTACATTTTGGGTCAATCTCAATTGTGAAGAGAATTTAACTTAAATATAATATAATGAAATAACAGCTCCACTTTAATGAACTTTATTGCATTGTAATGTAGTCTTTCGCTTGGTATTATATCTGCACACATAATAAAAGTAAATACAATTAACAGAAAAATGTACAATACATGACACCATCCCAAAAGGAAAATAAACATGTTATGTGTCTAGTAGTTCTTGGTTTTAGTGACTGGTAGTGTTTTTGTGATGGTAATAATTGAAAGATATAGATACCCAGATGAGGGTATTCTTTTAATTCCTGTAGAATTCCAGCACAGTTTCTGACCCATGATGTATAAAGATCTTCAATAGTGTCCAGTTTTTGCTGACAGATGACAAGCTACAGTTCGTTTTGAGTAAGCAGATGCACTGCCAATCCAGACAGTTATGGAGAAAATGAGGATGCTTTCAGTAACAGCTCGATAAAACTGAACCAGCACTGATTGGGACAGTTGAAACCTTTTAAACATATGCTGCTAAGCTTTTCTCGTTTTCAGAAGTTATGTTTTCATCCCAGTTCAAACTGTGAGTGATAATAGTACTGATAAATGATTCCACTCCATTGACAGTGACACTGTTTATAACTAGGTGAGTAAGAGGTAAGGAGTGTTTCCTGAAATCCATGACCATTTCCACTATTTTCTGGGTATTTAAGACGAAATTGTTGTGGGTGCGCCAATTAGCCAGAAAATCCACCTCTCTCCAATATGGCAACTTGTCCCTGTCTGTGATCAAGCCTAACAAGGTACCGTCATAAGATAACCTCAGCAGTTTAGCACATGAATCACTGAACGTTAAGTTAGTGGTATAGAAACAGTACAGACAGAACACATCCCTGAGGGTACCCTGTACTGACGGTCATGAGCCCTGACTGATACTCTCTCAGTATCACTCTGTCATTTTTGTTTTTGATTTTTAAAAAATTTGTACACCTTTCTAAAACCTATATTTCACATTGTCATTATGGGTGATTAGGTGTCGATTGATAGGTAAAAATGGCTAATTTGCACATTTAAAATTAAATCTGCAACACAATAAATTTTGTAGAAAGTGGAGGTTTCAGAATACTTTCATAAACCACTGTATATTCAGTTTGAAACGAATGTTTAAATAAAAATATTTATATGAAATGATGCAGCTAAAATTTGCAAACTACAGAAAATAAAAATCAAAGAACATGTCATTATGAGTAAAACTAAAATGAATGAGAGCTTAGTAACTTTTTTGTAAGATTTTAAATCTTATGCTTGTTTATTGGATGATGTTTAAAAATACCTAATTAAACTATAATCATGACTGGTGAGCTATCATGAAACTTAAGAGCCAATTAAATTCAGTATAGTTCAATTATAATTAACCCATACTTAAAATAACGTATTGCTCATTATAATTCAAGTGGCACTTTCAACATAATTACATATCAAGGAGAAGTTATTAATATATTGATATACATATTTTATTTTCTGTGACAGGCGGGGCCATTGTGGCGTTCCTCCACACCCAGAAAAACACCACAGAGACCAAAATTAGGCACAATGTGCTGCCTTTACTAGACAAATAAAATAAGGATTTACTGATAAAGAAGGAATTACACAAAGCACAACTTAAACAACAAAAGTAAAAACTCTGCTGCCTCTCCAAGCTTATTTATAATACAAATGACCCTTATCTAACATATGTGGTGTCTCACCCCCAGACAGCTTTATACCCTATTTTGTGGTTGCTTCTGGCCAATCCCTGAAATCACTTTTAGGGGCATGGGAGATCTTACATTTGCTACAGGAAGTTCCAGGTTAGACCTCCTTATCATGATACCTTGTGTACTTGCACTTCTGAGCTATTGTTATGCTTAAATGGCCAGGCTTCTAAGGAAGCCTCTATGCTACATGCTCTATTAAAGGGACAACACAGTACCATATGTTTCTACTTGAAAATGTCTACACTCCATTTTCCAGCTTTGTCCTGCTTTTTGCCATTCTTCTATTGCATCTGACATTCCTTCCCTGGTCCCTCCAGTTATAAGAAGGAACCCCGGGTAAACACGGTTTTCTTTGGACAGCAGTTGGCTGCATGTTCAGGGTGCTTGTACCGGTTCCATTTTGCATGTTGTTCTGTACACATTTGAAGGGTATTGCAATAATATTTCTCTTACCTTTTCCTCCAGTATGGTTCATCCTCCAGTGTATCTTTGGACCAATCTTCTCCCCTTTTTTCTGTTTCCTTCACAAACCTACCCTTTTATTTTTAAAGCACAGTTCACTGCCAGCCTAATATGTTAGTTATGTTATTCACAATGTTAGGCTGTAACTCTTAAATGAAGAGTCTAGAAAAGGTTCTGCAAATCTATGTATAACCATTTCATCTCCCTCTGCACATTTTATCCAAGATTAGTGCCACATTGCCGCTCCATTTGAATATAAATTATACCCACTGGATTACTTTTTTGCAAATTACTCCTTATCTAACAATAATCACACATTTTATTAATATTTCTAGACAAGGATTCCTTTGGCAGTGCTGGGTAATTACTAACATACAGTAGGACTTTGGAAATTTCCTTGAAAACTCGATAACTTTTAAGTAGTATTTAAATATAATATTGTAAAAATGTACTATTAACTAACCATACAGACTTGATGGACTGGATGGTCTCCCCTCATCTACCAACTTCTTAGGTTCTTATGCAAATTAGCATTTTATTATTGGATGTCTGTCAAAGCCTAGTCATAAGATTAATGTTAAAGATAACAGAATAAGAAAACCACATATCATCTAGGACCTGGCATTCTGGTAAAGTGATGTAAATTATCTCTCAAGGTCAAAACAAATATGAGTTCATTCTTATGTTTTTCTGCATTAGTCTATTCATCATTGGTAGACAAGGGAAGAAAGGACTGTCTGGCTAGAGTTACTGTTCAGAGTGTATGTGAAGAAACAGGGAAAGAAACTGTAATTTCCATGAAGTCTCATGGTTATGGTCATTCTGCATTTTTGTTTATTTACCTGCAGCACATTCTAAATAAATTAAAATTTTAGAATTTATGGGGCCCTCATTTCCTATTTAAATTATGGTCCACCTAAATCTGATATGAAAGTGAACTGTAAATTGCTGTGTGGTAGCACAGCGGTTAGTAATGCTGCCTTTAAAGCCTACATTACACAGTTAGAATCTCAGGCCTGGGCATTGCTTCTTTGGAGTCTGTGCATTCACTCTTTGTGTCCTTGTGAGTTTTCTTTATCACCTAAAGATTATGCAGTTTTAAGTTTATTGGTTTCTGTAAATTGGCCTGTTTTGAGTAAGAATTATTAATGTCAAGAATTTGTTGCCACCTTGTGCCCACTGCTGCAAAGATATACATTGACTCCACATGGCTCTGAACTGGATAAGTGGCTTACAGAATGAATGGATGAATAGTTAGATGAACATCAAGGATCAGGCACAGTACATTAAATAATAATAATAATAATACGCCCGTTCAGAAATACGACACTTAATCTTCTTGCTTCCTCTAATCTCACACCAGTTTCTCAGACACATCGATTGCAGTTACCAATTTCTTTCGCCATTTCAATGACTTTTAATTTAAAACAAGCTTCATATTTTCTTCTGATCGATCACTTTATCATAGATAAGGGATGATCTTATGATAAAGATGTTATGAGGGTGTAAGATAGAAAAAACACAAAACAGTGCAACCGTCGCTTCGGAATAGTTCGGGTATTACTGTATGGTCACGTAGGCACAATACATAGAAAAAAAAAGGCAGTGTGCCCCCGTGGTTACTCTCTCAGGTGGGTGTTAGCATATCATAATCTCTTGGACCAATAGCGTGAGTTTTACGCATTCGACTTATACGACCGACATTATAAAATACTGGAAATTATACGGTAAAATCAAGCCCTGACTTATCCACGGGAGAACTTAAATGCTACTATATATGGTAATTCATATTTAATTCATATTACTAAACATGCATTCTCTGATCATCAAATAAAATAAATATTTTTTGAAAAAAACTGAAATAATGAAAAATATTAGATTTAAAACAATAAAACACAAAATGGACATTAAAACAACAGAAATGTATATAAAACTGAATGCAAAATGAAACTTGGCAGTATTGCTTCTACTGCATGCTTCTCTAGGCTGTTTCAAACTCTGTCCTGCAAGCTGAAAGGCACCTGCCCTTTTCAACTAAACGCATGCAGTGTGAACTTAAGAGACTTGTAACAGACATTGTGAGTGACAACTTAAACAGATTTTTAAAATATTAACAAAATTTTACCAAATGGCAATATATATATATATATATATATATATATATATATATATATATATATATATATATATATATATATATAATGCAATATGTTTGGATATCAACCATCATAAATATTACAGGGAGAGGGGCCAAAAATTATAGTCTAAAACATAAGAAAAAGCCTAGATACAGCAAAAACAGTAGTAGTAATAATAGTAATCCTCAAATTGGCATAGCATAAGAGCTTACATCACATTAAACTCACATCAATTCTCTGCAAATACAATCCTATGTTGCACACTGTTATACTCTTCATATTTTTTCCTGGCACACTAAAAGAAGTTTGGTATAGTCAGGCTCTCACTGGTTGCTGTGCTTTGATTGGATGGTTGTATTGCCTTCTTTGCATACATTAGTGTGTATACAGTAAATAGGAGTCATGTGTAAATATTTAGAAATAACTATATGTTATTTCCTTGACTTTTGTGATTATTTTACAGTAATCACTTTAAAGTAAAGGCCTAAATATAATGTACAAGATTATAGTTCATGGACCTATATATTAAAATTGTAATTGTGCTGTCACCATCATTATAAACTACCTGGTAGGCTAGTGGGATAAAAAAAAACACCTACCCTTGCAATTCTTCATTTTTCTGCCGCTCAAAGATATTTTTTTCACTCATATGACATAGATTTTATCATTTTAGAGAAATGTGAAATTCAAGAAAAAAAAAGGCAACCCAATTTCTACATGTTTTGTGCACTGTCATTCCTTAAATGCATGTATTTCCAAGTCTTGTAGACAGATTCAGCAATAATGATTTCATCTTTGAACACTGGCCATTGTTAGCTGACCAATTTGCAGACATGCTACACTATGTTAATGATGTATAGCTGGTGTTCACTTTTGTTTATTAGGTTGCATTTGTCTGATGAATTGTTAAATAATTTTTTTGGTAAAAATATTGTTACACAGTCACATTGGATTTAAAACAAAACTGAGACACTTTTGACTGCAGACTGAATGTAGCCTCAGTAGGCTGTAGCAACATATAAAATTAAATGCAGGCAGTTTTTCAACTCATTTTTAACATTTCGATTTTTCTTTAGCTTCTCTCCAGGATTGTCAACTGATACATGGCTCCTGCGGCAATATTGTATGTAAAAATGAGGAAAGTGCACTACTGTACTGTGTACTGACATGTTGTCTCAAAATACACGTCATTTTGAATCTTGGGCACTCGGAATTTGGCAATTTGTTGCAAACCACGTTATGAGAAACTTGAAACTTTTAAAATGAAACTGTTTCTTACAGTTTGGTAGTATATGAATAGAGCACTGGATATGTATGCAATTCTTAAGGTTCAGTTCACACTTGACTCTTTTATATTACAGCATATTATTTAGTAATGTTAAAAAAGTTACATGAAAATGGTACCCTTACTAAAGTGTCATCTAAGGCAATCAATCGCTTCCTTGCTTCACTCCACATGCTGCTGTAAATGCTTTAGATTATAAAATTGTGTGCTTAAATACCCAATACTGTATATGTTCCACAGATTGCAAACTAAATGTGTTTCTTCTTTTTTTTTTTTTACTGTCTTTGGATGTTATCGCTAGAAACTAGATTTCCAAGATCCTCAAATATTTCCAGTATACACCAGTCTGTTACTTGTACACAAGACTTCATCGTAATGCCTAGGCTGGCACCCACTGGGGAGTTTTTCCATAGTGTTGTGGTCTCCAATGATTCTTGAGATTTTTTCAATTTTTTGCTTTTAATTTCAAAATAATAGATCCACTATAAAGTTGATATTCAATCAAAGTTACTGAAAATGCATTAATATTAATGAAGCAACAATGCATTATAGTGCATTGTTACATTATTAACATTTTAAGCAATGAGGAGTACATGTCATTAGACACTTTTGTCCTTGGTATTTGAATTATTTTAATTTTATCGAAACATTCCAGAATTTAAGGTCACATTTCTTAATGAGCTTTAATAAATGTTTTGTCTTATTATTTGTGTTTTATTTTAATTCACACATAATGATGCTTTACATTTAAAATAATTGGGTCTGTCTGTGTTTTTAAACTGTTCTATTTATTTACATTAAAGGATGATATAAAGTAGCAAAATAAGCATAATTACCTATCTTTAACAAGCAGAATAATAATCCTTTATTATAATTTGTGACAATGTCTTTCTGCACAGAAAGATAAGAAAGTTGAAAAGAACCAACTTACCATAATCTGTTTAATGAAATAAGTTCAAATCTTATTTAAACTAACTACATCATTGAAATATCTATGAAGAAAATGTCTCCCATCTGAACCTGACTCAATCCAATTAAATTTCACTTTGAAATAACACTCTTTATTAAGTACAAGCTCACAGTGCATATACAGATTTACAGCTATTATATGATAACAATAAATAGCTAAATGACACAACATTTTCATTTGTAAATACACAAATTGGATTAAACACACAATAACACAGAAATAAATGTCCAATGATATATAAAAAAAATCATGGCACAATAAAATCCCATTACCATTACTTTTGAGAATGGCCAGGAAGAAAACAAAAACTGCACTTAATACATTCTTGGAGAAACTGTTGCTTACCACTGACAGTAACATTTCTGGACTGCTAAACCAATTAGTTGTCCACCTCCAATGGTCATACTAAATTTAATTCACACATGCTAAAGTCCACAACTGCAGATATAATATTCACAGTATACCGTTGGTAGGTACACTTGATTTAGGAAATAATGCCATTCTTTTTGAGGTGCTTCATGTCCTAGAGGAATGTTGTGTGCAGGCTACCCTAATTTTGAATCTTCTGCCTTCTGGAAAATTCGGCATGCTGAGTTGAGCCCTGAGGATTTTTTTACTAGATGGTGCAAGCTGCTTCTCTCTGCAGCAGTAGACAATTAGTCTTTCATTACACTGTCTGGTAAGAAAAATGCACTTAGCAAGACTGACAAGCAAAGCCAAGATGTGAAGGGTTGAATATTAATTGTACAGAGCACAAGTCAAAGCAACAAGTACTGCCAGTGAACTTTACTTCATCACACTGGAGAGTCAACCTGTCATAATCTTAGCAAGGTTAGGAAAGGAAATGTTTAAGACATTAGAACAAATGAGCCAAGCAAAATTATTATCAGGGTTATAGGTGAAGGTCAAAAACCCAGTGGAACAAGCTCCATGATGTAAAGGTCAAATTTCAAAAATAAAATCATAATTAAGAAAGAGTAAAGGTCAAAACCAAAATCAATTCTAAAGATAACTTGGGATTATATCCCTAACTAATACTAACAAACTATATCTGAAAGTGTCTTCTATGTAATAAATGGATGTGTGTGAATGCATGCAGTCATCTTTTAACAGTAAACATCTGAGGCCTCATGTATAACGCCATGCTTAGAATTCGCACTAAAAAATGGCATACAGTCAAAACTGGAAATGAGTTTACACACAAAAAAATCAAGATGCATAAAACTATGCTAAGACCAATTTCCACACACATCCCCTTTATAAATCCCAATGAACGTAAAATTTAATGCTTGAACACATGCCTACAGCCCCCCAACTCCTCCCAGAAATTTGCATATTTGAATATGAAGATCTATATAAATAGACCCATCCATTCAGTATTTTGTTAAAAGACAATGGCAAAAGCACATGGAAAAAACACCTGGATGCTGTAAGAGATGTAGCCAATGAAAAAAGGGATATAAAGGGTGTACTATATGATAATGACCACAAATTAAATGAATTGTTTAAAAAGTAAATGGTGATTACCTGTTTTTACATTCCATTAATTACATTCAAATAAAGTTGTAACACTGTCTGATTTGGCTGATCATTTGGTGGCTCAGGGTCAGGTTCATCATAGCGCATCTTTTCTGGAACAGGCAAGACACGACTATGTGCCACAATATGCAGCATGCTACATGCTTGCACAATGCGACAAACTTTCTATACACTATAGAGCAGCACATTAATGGAGTGAAAATGCTTTCTAGTTACATAAACAAATTCATTCTCTGAAGGCTCGTTTATAGTGTAACTTCGGCACCAAGCGCCACAACAGATCAATTCTCTGATCTTTATATGGCTCTTTGAGGTGACTCAGTATCCTTAAAAGGACTGCTTGCTTTTTGCCACACTAGTTAGAAAACACACCTGTGACTGTGTGCAGTTACTGTTTTTATAAGCTCCCCTGCTATAGATGATGTAATCCCTGTTCATTCTTTTGATGATTCATCCCTGGTTAATGGAACTTGTCCGGCGCCATTACAATAGGAATTTGTGTGCAGTTGACTGCTCCAATTACATTTGGAAAACTGGACCTTGCTGCGAATTGTGCTTTCATGTTTGACAGTTCAACCACAATGTAAGGATGGATGACAAGTGGCTAATTTCATCCTATACAGCTGGCGACTCAATGATATTTGTGAAATACCCGATCAGTCAGCAAGTTCACCTTGAAAAACTCCTGTGGCTAAAAACCTGAGGTTGGACAGAACTCGCAAAGGAGCAGGTAGAGCACAATTCCTCAAAATCTACATTTGTAAGGCTGGTGCCATTTCAGCACACAGCTCCAAGAGGATAGCTCTTGGAAATTGATATCTAAACATTTGCTAAAGTCATATTATCAAAGTACCATAAGGCAATCTGTATACCATTAATTATTTCATTTTGGATTAGAAACACATTTATTAACGGCAAACCACATGGCTGGATTGGAAATTCTTTTTAAATAATTAATATTTTGCTTGACTGAACATTCTCCATTCTTAACAAATCATACTGTTTACAGTATGTGTCTTACTGACCTAAAATGTCAAAAAGGTTTGAATAAACTGAAGATTTTTATCAGGAAATCTGTATTATATTTTTAATTACTTACAGTATAATGAATTTTCAGTGAAAAATATGCTATAGGCAAAACTGATTTATGTGATTACATAGTTATTTCTAATTCTAATTTTTTCCCTAAAAATAAACTAGTATAGAAGACTGAGATTGATAGATGAAAACTAAATGAACAAAATGGATTTGAGTAACAGGACAGAACACCTAGGAAGCACTTAGATTTCTTTTTAGATTTTAGAAGTCTGAGGTAATCCTATAAAGGAAAATTAGAAGTACAATAGCCTATAAGCCAGTATTACTCCCATCAGAACCCTATTTTGCTGTACCTATTTATCTCCCGAATTATATTGAAAGTGAATATTCAGAGACCCAGTAATTGATACTGTGGGCACTGTTATAAGCCTCTGCCTAATGATAAGAACAACAGGCAGGGAAAAAACATTGACATAATGAGAATGTGTTAGTGAGGTCACTAACAAATGGTTACTTGTGATATATATTCAATTTTGCAGAGTTCATTGACATAAATACACCAAAATACAACTTTGCAATGTATTGTACTGTAAATATCAAACATTTGTGACACTGTGTTGTACACTGCCTCAGACTCCATTAGAAATGGACTTGCATGGCAGTACCTTTGTAATTACTTGTTTTGGTCGAATAAGACTCTGCAGGTTTCTATGGGAAAATGTCGGGGCTCCATCCCAGTCATCCCCAATGAATTCAGTCACAAAACAAAACAAAAGGGCCACTGTGTGCACCACTATAAACAGCAAGGGAAAAGTACTGAAGTAAAAAAAAGCCCTCTGGCTGTATTAACGTCTTCTATCATGTTTTAGGGAGCACCACTCTATGGTGCAGTAGGATCAGAACTGACCATCTCCTTTCAGCAGCAGTGGGTTTTAAAGGCAGGAGACTGGAAGGGGCAGAGTTAATTGCCCTAACCAGGCATCTTCTCTGTGCTAAAGAGAGAAGAAAAGAGCAGAAGGTTAGCGTGAGTGCCTCCTCTCAAGTATAAAGTGATGAAGTAAGAATGTACTTTCAATAATGGCAATGTTCCTCAGTGTGACAAATCAGTATTTTCATCCATTCATTTCCTAACCTGCTTTGTCCTGAACAGGTCACAGGGAGTGCTGAAGCCTATCTCAGCTAGCATAGGGCTCAAGGAAGGGAACAAACCCTGCAACAGTCCATTACAGGGCAAACACACACACACACACCCACACATACCCCAACCGCACACAGGGGCCAATTTAATATCATCAATCTATCTAAACCAATTAATCCAATTCAGGACCACTGTGTTTTTTTAAATGTGAATTTGTTCATGATTAACCTGGTTCTTATTCTATTATTTATTCACTTGGATGAGTTACACGGTTGGATATATAAGTTACATATATATATATATATATATATATATATATATATTCATTGCATTCGTAGTCTGTGTCACAATCTGATTGTATGGGTGGTTACCTACCAGGTAACGCTTGTGGTTAATCACGAAGTTGGCTAACATCTGCCACGGTGCCCTCCTTCAGTT
Source organism: Erpetoichthys calabaricus (assembly GCF_900747795.2). Lineage (NCBI taxonomy): Eukaryota > Metazoa > Chordata > Cladistia > Polypteriformes > Polypteridae > Erpetoichthys > Erpetoichthys calabaricus. The sequence continues at coordinate 189,850,323 of NC_041399.2, forward strand.
GCGAGAAGCAGATCATAGAATGGTTGAAATAGTTTACTGTCAAATATTTGACAGAAAACTATTTCAACCATATATATATATATATATATATATATATATTATATATATAGTGTGTGTATATATACTTTATAGGTTATAGATATAATATTATAAAAGAAAACAACAATTCCTCAAACACACATAAGAACATCTAGCTTGAATAATGAAGACCTGCTCCTGTCCAACAAGGCTTGTAGGTGGGAATAAGATGGTCAGAATTGTCCAGATATACCACAGGTTTAATTTAAAGGCATTAACATTTGGATACAACAGGTTAAACTTGCTGAGTCCACAAAAGGAATATGCCGTTGAAAGTCTTCCATCCAAAGTTGCCTGGTTGAAGATATAAGCATTCAGAATGAATAATCCTTTGAGTGTTCTCAACAAAGTGAATCATTTTTGTTGTCGAGATTAAAGATAAAGCATCAACAGGATGATAGAACCCCCACCAGACCGTAGTGTGAATGAATTCAGACTGTATCTCAAAGTCTGAATCACACATTAATTGTAGTGTGCTTACTTTTTAACATATCCTATTCACGTTAATTGCCGGACCCCCTTCTTCTTTATCCACTATGTTTGTATCAGTGGTAACCCATCCAGCATTAAATAGCATCTGAAATAGGAGGTTCATGCTGGTTCTCTGCAATACCCAAAATGCCACAATACCTGAACTTGCTGTAACTTGCCATGATATGTATAAGTTCTTTCCACTTAAAAATTGATCGAGTTTTGAATTATGTCCACTTTACTTTTATCCATGACCTGGATCTACGTGTAACAGAGCTCCTTAGATGGTAGTAATCTCAGCTACCAGCTGAGTATTAGAATATTTAATATATCTCACTTTACATTCCACAACGTCTCTTACATTCTCAAATGTTGTAGACCAGTGTTTCCAAAACTTTTTTCTGTGATGGCACACTCTTTGTAACCAAAAACATCCCACGGTACAGCACTCTTCTACAAACCACAAACACATTATGTGTCAAGCACATGCTTAACTGTCCGAAGGAGAAGCTGATAAAAAAGCAGCTCTGAGATCAGTCAGCATTTGTAGAAACGGCACTTAGTGTACACTTTGGTGGCATCTCCCTGATGCTTCCTCCATTTGCCTGCCACTCTCTGCCTCAGAAGTAACTTGTGTGCTCACTCTCCACAGGCCCTGTGTGACTCACTGCCAGCCACACACCTGGGCAGATGGACTCTAGCAGCCTGGAGACGTGTCTGAAGTGCTGTAAGTGCTGTGTCTATGATATAGTGGAGCTGCTTTTATGTCAGCTTCTCCAGGTAGTCCTGTCTTCCTCAGACAGGTCTCGACCACTTAAGGAGCTTGTCCCTCTCAAGTTCAGACCCAGGGGATGCGCTACACTATTATTTCCAAGGCACAGTGGTTGAAAAACGCTGTTGTAGACATAAGGTAGTCTTCAGATCCTCAATGGTCACCCTGTGACATCTCTTAACTTTGCAGCTTGCCAGAAAGGAAGGTCAGATTAAAAATAAATTAAAAAAATGTTTTAAAATACATTAAAAAAATTATAGTGACTTATAGAAATAAGCCAGAAGCCAAAACTTTAATTTTAACATTAATAATTAATAACAATAATAATTTGTAAAAAATGTGTATCAAAGTAAATAAATAGTTAATAGAATTTGTAAAAGATTAATCCAGAATGGTTATTTTATTCTTATGTGTAAGGGATGCACAGTGGAGCAATGGTTGGTGCTGCTTTCTCAAGTTTAGGCCCAGCGCTTTCTCCGCCAATTCAACTGACATTCTACTTTTTAAAAGTCTTCCTGAATATGTCAGACTCATTCTTCATTACACTTAATGTCCACAGTCTGTTGGAAACTAATGGAAAGCACACGCAAGGCTGCTCTTAAAGCAATATTTTGCCTTGTTAAGGTCAATAAATATTAAAAAAAAAATCCACTTATGTATGCCTTCAGAGGAGAATAGCGAGGACCTTCAGTTGTATAAAAGCAAAGGATTCTACATTCAAAAAGGCATTAAGGTCAAAGATTAGCAGAATCAATACTTCCTCTGAATGTTTCACCTTGGTTTATTCAAAGGTTAAGAGTGGCAGATAAGTCAATCTGAACAGTAAGAGTTGCACAGAAGGTTTGGCTACATGTACAATTTGTCCTCTTCACAATCTGCACTTTAAGAATGTTCTCAAGAATGCTGTTGTTCTTCACAAAGGTTATAGTTCTCATTTGCATGACCCAATCAATTTACTTCTTCTGACTCATGCTTTAGGGAAAAAACAGGTAAAACTTTGAAGATATTTGAACTTCTTCAGTTTTAGATTTTGGAATAAACATTTTCATCTAGACCCTAAGTCATCTTTAGACTAATAATTCAAAAACAGTAAATAGTTCACACTTACATTAAAATAAACACTAGTAACTAATTTCACATCACATCACTAGCATTATATTCCTTGGCACACACATCTCCCAGGACCTCACATGGTCTGTTAACACAACATCTTTGGTGAAGAAGGCACAGAAGCTGCTCTAGTTTTTAAGGATGCTGAGGAAAGCTAGCTTGTCTAAGCAGCTGTTGGTGTCGTCCTATCACTGTTCTGTGGAAAGCATCCTTACCTGTGGCATCCTGGTACCATCCTGGTATGTTATGCTGGCTGCTCCATTGCTAACAAGAAAGCTCTTCAGAGGGTCATCAAATCAGCCCAAAAAATTACTAACACCCAATTACCTTCCTAAGAGGACAGATACAGAACTAGATGTTTAAACGAAAGGGATAAAGAAATCATTAGGGACTCATCTCACTCAGGCCACCACTTTTTTTATTCTGCTGCCTTCTGGAAGGCGTTATACAGTAGTTCTATTAAGACACACACTTCCAGACTTCTGAAAAGATTCTACCCAAGCGCTATTAGAGAACTACATTTTGTTAATTAACTGTTAACTGCATCTAAGTGCTTTTGATTTTATGTCTTCCACTGCCACCCATGGCATCAATGGGACAAAAATGCAACATCTTGGAGACTCTTTGCAATTACTGCAAAATGGAACTACAGTAATCCCTCGCTATATCGCGCTTTGACTTTCGCAGCTTCACTCTATCGCAGATTTTATATGTAAGCATATTTAAAAATCGCGGATTTTTTGCTGGTTCGCGGATTTCTGCGGACAATGGGTCTTTTAATTTCTGGTACATGGCTTCCTCAGTTGGTTTGCCCAGTTGATTTCATACAAGGGACATTATTGGCAGATGGCTGAGAAGCTACCTAATCAGAGCGCGTATTATATATTAAATAAAACTCCTCAAATATATTGTGAGCACGGGGGCTGTTCGCACCCCTAGAGGATACGGCCGCTCCTCAAAAAACGCTGAAAGATTACCTTCACATTGCTTTCTTCCTTGTTGGGCTTACATATGGCTGCTTTGTCAAGCGATATGCTTCCTGCACGGTGCCTCACATACTTAAAAGATCTAACAGCACGTATTAATTTTTGATTGTTTACTTTTCTTTCTCTCTTGCTCTGACATTCTCTGCTCCTGACGGAGGGGGTGTGAGCAGGGGGTTGTTCGTACCCCTAGAGGATATGGACGCTCGTCTAAAAATGCTGAAAGATTATCTTCACATTGCTCCCTTCCGGCTTTGTCAAGCGACATGCTTCCCGCACGGTGCTTCGCATACTTCAAAGCTCGAACGGCACGTATTGATTTTTGATTGTTTGTTTTTCTCTCTCTCTCTCTCTCTCTCTCTGACATTCTCTGCTCCTGACGAAGGGGGTGTGAGCAGAGGGGCTGTTCGCACACTGGCCTAGAGGATACGGACGCTCCTCTAAAAAATGCTGAAAGACTACCTTCACATTGCTCTCTTCCTTGCAGCTGCTTTATACGGTGGTGCTTAGCATACTTAAAAGCCAAACAGCCCTATTGATTTTTGATTTTTTCCTTTTCACTCTCTCTCTGACATTATCTGCTCCTGACGCACACTCCTTTGAAGAGGAAGATATGTTTGCATTCTTTTAATTGTGAGACGGAACTGTCATCTCTGTCTTGTCATGGAGCACAGTTGAAACTTTTGAAAAAGAGACAAATGTTTGTTTGCAGTGTTTGAATAAAGTTCCTGTCTCTCTACAACCTCCTGTGTTTCTGTGCAAATCTGTGACCCAAGCATGACAATATAAAAATAACCATATAAACATATGGTTTCTACTTCGCGATCGAGGAGGGATTACTGTACTCCATTATTTACTATTTATATTTTCCACCTTTGATGTTTTATTGATTTTATTGTTTTATATTAATGCATGTATGTAGTTTGAATTGCAGAGCATATTTTTAAGATTCTGTTTTTAATATTGTATGTACTATTAATGGGACTCACTAAAATTTTGTTGTACATCTGTGCAATGATAATAAAAGACTTTCCATTCTATTCTATTCTATTTTACCACTGAATGCATAGTGTCTTACTGCATTAATTAGCTGCTGTAATGAACCAATTGTCTACCTTTGAGCATCTCATCAGGTCAACATTTAAAAGGCAGCAGATATTCTGCATCAGTTGTAGGACTGGACAAATTGTTCCAGGTTTACTTTCCTATCTACATGACTAAAAACTCAGACTGCTAATGTTAATAATGAATCTGTGTTCAGTTAATAATAAAATACCTTATCAAGAGGGATTGCATAAACCATTTTAAAATTTTCATTTTTTGCACTGATTATCTGTTGTAGTTTTCATGCAGGTTGCTATCTCTCACGTTGTCAACTGTCTTATACAATCCCATTCAGTTTAAATCTAAATCAATGAGTATAACTGAAAAGTTGCAGTATAGCTACTGTATATTTGTAATATATTTGACAATTAAAATTTCCTGAAAAATATAACACCCCATGATTGTTTTGGAACCACACCTAGCATTGCTTTGTGCCTTGCCTTTGATACTGGCAGGATAGGCTCTGGCTTGCTAGTCATGCAATAAAAAATGATGAGGCATATTGGATGTATCGAAGAAATACAAGATAAGACCCATAATAGGTCAATAACATGGGAGCAGAGTGTAGATTCCTAATATGTTGCTAGATATTATATACCTACAGTGTGGTTAATCAGTCCACCGAGTGGCATTGTGCCGAGCTGATCAAATCTGTATTTCTGGTATTTATTCTACAGTGACGTGCGTGACTTCTGCAATTTGTTTTCTCCAAGCTAAAAAAAACACATCAGGTCAAATTAAACATCAAGACAATCACAATCGCGTTTTTAGACATTGACAGACCTGTTCATTACATTTTTTTTCCATGACAGACTGTTAACCAGTGACATTATATTGAACTGCTTAGGTTTCTACAAACAACTATCTGGGAATAACATCCTTACAAGTAGTACACCCAAAACTGGATTGTTTGCATTGTCATTCAAAGAGTTCTTGACCAAAAACAATGTGGTTGTTATTTTGTACCACCTGTGGTCACCTGATGCTTCTTCCTGTGACATCTTTTCCAAAAATTAAGACTGAAGGGAAGAAGATTTGTTACCATAGAAGAAATTTAGAACAAAATATATAAAGCTGTAGACATAGTAACAAGAGATGAGTACAGAAAATGTTTCCAGGAACGAGAGAAATGCGGGGAAAAGTGTATTGCATCCCAAGGAAAGTTTTTCGAAGGCAACTTAAAAGTAATTGCTGTTAATTTTGTAATAAAAGGGTTTTTTTAACAATTCTTAGAAATTTTAGGTCTCCCCTCATATATATTCAACTGTGCTTAATCATAAAGGTCTTGTCAATAGTACTGTATAAGGCCTTTTGATCAACAAGGCTTTAGCCCCATCTTACTTCCCCTACTTCCTCTGTGCCTGTGTTTTGTTTTGGTGTTTTTAATCAATTTTTATTGATGTCAAAAACAAGTAGTAAGGCAACAAAAAGAGTAAAGACATTTTCATATACAAATCGAAATAACACAGATACCCCACAACCAAAACACCACCACTGGCACTCATAAAAACCCCACCCTACCCAATGGTTATTTAAGAATTGGATATTAAATTAAATTAGGATTAATGGAACACGCAGGTCTTGGCAGAGGAATGAAATCTAATAGAAAAGTGTCAAATTGAAATCAGGGGTTTGCTGTCCTCTATGACTTGATCAGGGAGATAGTGTTTTCCCATTTACTAATAGTAAGTGCAGGTACCCCGTTAAGCCTCCTTGATGTGTCATCAGAGCACACACAGCAAAAGACTCATTGCCTCCAAATGCAGAACCAAACGCCACAGGAAATCCTTTCTACCTGTGGCAATAAGACTGTATAACTCTTCCTCATTCTGTAGGTGATTTTTTTCAGAATTTTTGTCGTTAGGTCTCATTTGGTTTTTTATTTACTCATCTGTATGTTACTGAATGTTTGTTTCATCCCATCATCACATGCTGCTATCTCATTTATTCATGGCACAAACACTAAGTCACTTTTCATAACCACTTGCACTAATAATCTGTTGTTTTATTATATCTGTTATAGTTTTAGTTATAGTTGTTTCTTGCTTTGCACAAATTAGTTATACAGTTATAATACAAACTATTAGTTATAGTTATTTGTTACTTTGTTTAGAGTTGTTATTCTGTTTGCACTATTACTACTGTTCTTTTTAAACTCTTTACTACCTTATCTTTATTCCTCTTGTTGCACTGAGCATGTATATGACAAAAGAATTTCCCTGGGGGATAAATAAAGTTCTTATCTTATCTTATCTTAATCCCCATAATGACACACCATTAGTATGTTGAAAGTTTATTTAGAGTTCCTAAAAATAATTCTTTAATCTGTCATTTAAATGCTGTTGATTACAAACTCTTTTTAAAACATTTATGTCATGGTATGCCTTTATATCAACACGAGGAAATTGTAATAGCCACTTAAGAGGCTTTTGATACCCTTTCCACTGGGTTTCATACTTACAAGGAATTTGTATGTTCTTGATAGAAGAAAAAAGTGCAAACCATCTGCACAGGCCAGTTACAAAAAAGGACATGCCCAACTGTGTGAAGCACAACTTTAAGAAAATGCTGTGTGGCATGGCCAATCAGTGCCCGGAAGATTGGAACTCTGTGAGTGCAATAATATATATATATATTTTTTACTTATTGTTAGCTTGTGGCCATTTGTTGGTTACAACATGACTATAGGAAAGAAGACCGCTGGCAATAGGCTACTAGCACAGCTCCTCATTGCTTCTCTCACTGATTTTGTGCAGAGTGTATCTTTCTATGGCTGGCAGTGCTGCTGCAAGTACATGATTAAATAAATGCTGTACGGGCACTTAAGGTGTATATGGTTGCATATTATCATTGGAAAACACAACAACAACAACAACTTTTATTTATATAGCCCCTTTCCATGCTCAAAGCACATAACACAAAATCAAAATGAGCAACAGGGTATATACAGATCAGTAACTTAGCTATCTGAAGCATAAGCATACACTTATAGATAGTACTTATTTCTCGTATAGTACACCAACATATGGCCAACTTTTTTTTCTAGATGGATATTTTGCTTCAGCCAATATCAGAAAACCTAACTGCTGCCTCCAGTCTTCATTTAGATTTAATAATAATTCTTTACATTTTTATAGCGCTTTTCTCACTACTGAAAGCGCTTTCTACACAGGGAGGACCCAGGAAGCAAACTCATTTATAAAGCGGCCAGCAGCAGGTGTGCAGGTAAAATAATATTGACTTAAACCTATTGCACCATTACCAAGGATAATAAGACAGTAAGTACATAATTAATAATTTCAATGATATGATGATACTATAAAATGGCAGAAAGGACAAAAAAAGATGTTTCTTATGGTTATCCATTGATTATAGCCTTTTGATGGTTGTTAGAACTTTATTTTAAAGCAGGAAAGGAAAATTCCTTTAAAAGCAGACACATTTTAGAAACTGCAGCTGTGGCTACATTACCCTAAGGTTTTGGTAACATTGCAGGATGAAATTTGATTAATTACTTTTCTGAGGGAACAGATGGAGTCATACTTGTTTGAAGTCCAATGGGCTAAATACACATAGTGCTTATAAGCGCATGCTACTAGAACAAACATCTGTGATAGAAACTGCTGAAGACAGTATAAAACATCCTGAACATAACATTTTACCTTACAGTAACACACGTTAGGGATGTTCTTTGGGAAAGAATAGAATCATAAATTATATTAAAAATGAATACTTAGCATAAACCATAAATTAAGAAATGTTCAGGAGATTAAGTATTTTTCAGCTTATTTCTTTTTAGTAAATGAATTGATTTTACTGAGCCAAAGCTGTAATCTGTAATAGAGCTGGTGACACACTCAACCACATATAAATATTTAGAACGTATTGTGCCAATCATTTGCAAGTAATTTATTTTAAATGGTAAAGATAATGCCATCCTTCAAATGAAAAATGATATAGCTCAATATTATCTTTGAAGATAGGAAAAAAATGTAAAATTATGCAGTGTTAGTTTTGATATAGCAGTTTGTTAAAAGGCACCATCCATTGTGTCAGAAACAAAAGCAGAGCTTGGTGTAGTCACAGAGATCCACAGGGATCAGTGCCTTTACCTCTTCGTTGGTTTATGTCCATTTAGTTTATTTATGATTTAGACAAGTCTTTTACTTTGAAATTGTTGACACGCACAGATAAATAAAAGAAGCAAAATATCTTGAAATACTAAAAAAAATTCAAATACAAAACTATAGAATAGTACGGACTGATACACTGCAGACAGCATTTAACTTAAAAGTAACACAGTTACTGTAAAACATGCTCTAAAAAATACTATATAAAGGATATTAGAAGTTTAACAAACACTAAACGTCTGTCTTTTTTTCTTTTTTATAAACATGTAACCTAAAATATTTGTGTGTATAGCTGCAAATAACTGACTAAAGATCCATTTGAAATGGAAAACTTATAGAGAACATAAACTAACGGTTACATCTCAGCCTAAACTTCACCAGACTTGCCAAAGTTTCTCATGCATCACAGCTTTCCTACATAATGAAAGGTCTCTAACAAATTAAACTGTCTTTCATCCACTCAAAGCCCAGTGCAACCCTTGTCCCCTAGTAAATTTAATTGTATTTTTAGGCAGTATACATAGAGAAGAGTACATTTAACTTGTGAATAGTTTAGATGTGAATTTGTACTGTGGGAAAAGTCTAACATGATGTATAAAATGTCACTGTACATTATAGGGTTAGAGAACTGATGCCACAACATGCCACTCATCTCTTTAACATAACATGTCTGTCTTGTTCTCTGTAGGCATGGACCCACTTGTTATATGTGGTGCAAAGGGTGGAGTTACTGTATTTATCCAGCAGCAGTCAAGTGTGAATTACCTTTACTCCTTCCAAGAGATCCTATTAAAGGGTTGTCTTGGGCCACAAGGCTGGATTTGGACCCCATGGGGTGTATGTTCCTACTGGACATTGCTTTGACTCTTCTGGGTATGGTCCAGTAACATGGACTTCTGGTCCTTCTCTAGAAGAAAAGAGGAAATATTCTTTGAAGCATCTAGCGCTCCTTGTTCCAGCTCCTGGTCTTTCTCTGAGCCTCTAGCCCAGACATTGCAAGTAGTTGGAGCAAATTGTAAATCTAAATGTAAATGTTTGTTTTATTTAAATCAACCATCATTTTTTTAGGACGGGTATGTAAACTATAATGAAAAATCTTATCAGATGATTTAACTCCTGATTCACCATCACGGTTAAGTACAATGTCAGTAAAACTGTTGAAGCTGCATTGGTTCAATCTTACAATTGCCTCTACCATAACTCATGAATAAGACTGCTAGGAGTTTGAACTGTTCCACTTATTTGTAGGAAATAAGCCCATCTTTTCTGAGAGAGGATAGTTACCTCACTATTGGAGGTTCTATTTCTCATTTAGTTGGGTTCAGTCCCTGTTTGGCAGAAATCATGTTGACTTCATATCTTTTTCACAGAGGAAAATTATTATTATTATTAATAATAATAATAATAAAAAATATTTAATGTAAGCCTGATCAAATTGGTATGAATTAGATCAGGGTTCTCAGATTCATTTATTTATAACTTTATGCATGTAGAGTTACTATAGCATTCTGTTTCAATGGGTAATTTCTCTTGCAGCCTTCTGTTTAGTAAGGTACAAAAACTGAATTGTCAGGCAGGAAAGTTCTGCATAGACAAGTCACATATACTTAGAGCTGTTGGATAATGTTAATTATTTGTTTCTTATTTTTTCAGTCAAATGTATTGATTTATTAAGTTAGAAACAATCAGGCAATGGATGCACTGGATTAAGCATATGGAATTTTGGGAAATACGTTTATTTTTTCCCCATTAGGCATAAATTAAACCTGTTCCATCCAATATAACCTTATTTAACTCTTTTCATACACAAATTAAAACTAAGGTATATCTGCAGTACAGAATTTAATGGGAATATTGCACAATATAGTATTTCAGATGAATTGTTTTGAACCAACAACACGTAATTATACTCTAAATTTTATAAGAGAATTCTCTAGCAGCCCCTGTGACAGGCTCGCATTCTGTCCAGGGCTGATTTCTGCCTTGTTTTCAATACAACTTGGATAGGTGCCGGTGCCTCTAGAACCAAAATTTTTATTAAGTGGGTTTTAGAATGTGATGTTATATTTATGTTAAGTAGGTAATGTTGAAGCATTTACTATATTGATTTAGTATATCATTTGCCTATCACTGTTAGATTTGTGTGTTTCTCCTCTCCTTTCTGGATGGTCATTAACAGTTTTTGTAAAAACAAATAGAACTATAGAAAGATTTTAACCTTGCTTGCTTCCTCTATGTTCAAAACATAAATCTAAATTTATTTTACATGTGAATATCATTTTTACAAATTTTTCTAAATGCAAAATATGAAAAGAAAAAAGGGCTGTTTATGTGTAAATTCCACAGAACATCAATTCTCTAGTGTTTTTAACAGTAACCCATGACCCTGTTTTCATTTTACTTCATTTTTTTCATTTTTCACTGGTTTCTAGCCATAATTGTGCTGTGAAGCTGCAGGGGTGGTGTGTTCTCTCAAGTTTCAGGTGCTGCTTTCACTGGGTCTGCAGTTACCAGAAAGGCATATACAAGAAATCTGCCTGCTGCAACGACTTTCACTTTGGCATTAATTTTCCCTTTGGCTCCCTCTCTCTTTGAGTAATTGTAGGAATCTCCTTAATGTGAAATTATTTTGTTTGGTATTGGCTTTTGATCAGTGTTTGCTAAATTATTAAAGCTGCTTTTTGGTTTATGTTTTGAGCTTTATGTGTGTAGACCTTGGCAGTTAGAACATTAGAACACTCTAGACGAGAACAGGCCATTCAGCCCAACAAAGCTCATCAGTCCTCTCCACTTATTTCTTCCAAAAAAACATCAAGTTGAATTTTGAAAGTCCCTAAAGACTTACTGTCTACCACACTGCTTAGTAGCTTATTCCAAGTGTTTATTGTTCTTTGTGTAAAGAAAAACTTACTAATGTTTGTGCGAAATTTACCCTTAACAAGTTTCCAACTGTGTCCACGTGTTCTTGATGACCTCACTTTAAAATAAAAGTCTCAATCCACTGTACTGATTCCCTTCATAATTTAAACACTTCCATCATGTCACCTGTTAATCTTCTTTTGCTTAAACTGTATAGGCTCAGCTCTTTTAATCTTTCCTCATAATTCAACCCCTGTAGCCCTGGAATCAGCCTAGTCGCTCTTCTATAGACCTTTTCTAGTGCTGCTATGTCCTTTTTGTAGCCTGGAGACCAAAACTGCACACAGTACTCAAGTTGAGGCCTCACCAGTGCATTATAAAGCTAGTGCATAACCTCATTGGACTTGTACTTCACACATTGTGCTATATAACCTAACATCCTGTTAGCCTACTTAATGGCTTCTGAACACTGTCGCGAACAATGTCTCCACTTTGATCATGTCCTTTTGTTGCCTCCTCATAGAATTCCAGCATGTTAGTAAAATACGACCTCCCTCTTCTGAACCCAGTGCTGACTGTTCAGAATAACTCCTGTCCTTGCCAGGACATTAATTTTCCTGTGATGCATGTTAATCTTACTGGCCTATAGTTGCTTAGATCTGCCCTGTCACCCTTTTTATATAATGGGATGATATTTGCCATAATCCAGTCCTTCGGAATCTCTCCAGTGCAGAGTGACTTCATAAAAATATGTGTCAAGGGTTTATATATGTACTCCCTAGCCTCCTTAAGAACTCGAGGGTAAATATTATCTGGTTCTGGGGCATCATGTATAAACGGTGCGTACGCACAGAAATGTTGCGTACGAACGTTTCCACGCTCAAATCGCGATGAATAAAACCTAAACTTGGCGTAAAGCCACGCACATTTCCACGGTAACTCAAACCCTGGTGTACGCAAGTTCTCCGCTCGGTTTTGCAGACTGGCGGCACCCAGCGGCAAAGCAGTGCTACTGTTCCTGTGTGGTTTCCCTTTCATTTTTAGAACGACATCCCTGACGCGGCTATATCATATACACTGAAACTAACTGCATATCGTTGATAAATTTAAGGCACCTGATTGTAATCAATTTGTAACAATATAATTGTGCACAGAATGGCCAAACTATTCCACTGCCATGGCTGTTTTAGCGTTGTTAGAGGACATCGCAAATGGAAGGATTAGAAGAGAACGCGTATTCAGAGATCATACGGATTTCTTGGCACATGATGATGACTGGCTACTAATTCGGTTTAGATTTCCAAGAGCGATCCTCTTGGAGCTGTGTGCTGAACTGGCACCTGCTTTACAAAGGCAGACTTTGAGGAATTGTGCTCTACCTGCTCCTTTGCAAGTTCTGTCCACTCTCGGATTTTTAGCCACAGGAGCTTTTCAGCGTGAACTAGCTGACCGGTCCAGTATTTCTCAGTCATCACTGAGTCGTGCCATGCCAGCTGTATGGGATGGTATTATCCGCTTGTCAAGCAGATATATCAGATCTCCGTACACTCTGGTTGAACAGGCAAACATCAAAGCGCAATTTGCAGCAATGTCCGGTTTTCCAAATGTCATCGGAGCAGTCGACTGCACACACATTGCTAAAAAGGCACCTTCACAGAATGAATTTGTTTATGTAAATAGAAAGCATTTTCACTCTATTAATGTGCAAATCATCAGTGATGCGAAAATGCGCCTCACTAATGTTGTTGCGAGATGGCCTGGCTCAACTCATGATTCATTCATCCTGAAAAATAGTAGTGTGGGGAACAAACTTAAAAATGGTGCGGTGCGTGATGGCTGGCTTCTCGGTAAGATAAGACATTTATTACCTTTTAATCACAGTCGTACATTATCTGTACGATGTAACCATATAACACGATTACTTAGGTGACAGTGGGTACCCGCTGAAGACGTGGCTCCTCACCCCTCTCGCCAACCCACTGACTGAACAAGAGTGACATTATACTGACCTCCACTCTCGGGCTCGGGTGGTGGTAGAACGTACTATAGGGCAGCTTAAGGGCCATTGGCACTGCCTGGATAAGACTGGTGGAGTGCTGCTGTACAGTCCACAGAAAGTGTGTCGCTTCGTGCAAGCATGTAGCATTCTACATAATATGGCACTCATTCATAGCTTGCCCGTACCTGAAGAGATGCGGTATGATGAACCGGACCCTGGTCCACCAAATGAGCAGCCACACCGGACAGCATTACAATGTCGAATGAATGTAATTAACAGAATGTAAAAACAGATAAGCAGATGCATCATTTATTTATTCGCAAATTCATTAATTTTTGATTAATATCACACAATACTGCAATGCACAATACACAATACACAAAAAACCTTTATATTTCGTAGTTCATTGGCTACATCCCGTTGTGCATTGACTACATCTCTCACCGCATCCACCAATGCATTCTGGGATTCCAGAACTGCATCAGTCAGCACACGGCCAGATGATCGAACAGTGGTTTCCGAGGCAGGGGTGTGTGAGCAGCCAGTGCCCGAAGATGTGGTCGGCACAGACGCAGCACCATCATTGCCTGGAGCCACGTCCTCAGAATTGAGGTCAGCTTTTGTACTGTTGTCTGGAATTAATTAAACAGTAATTAATACAGCATCTGCAGCCTGATTGTCTTAGATAGATAGATAGATAGATAGATAGATAGATAGATAGATAGATAGATAGATAGATAGATAGATAGATAGATAGATAGATAGATAGATAGATAGATAGATAGATATTTCACATACAAATTATTTACACGAGTATGGATAATGGTAATTAAAAAAGAAATGGTAACTCACGATCACCTGCGGTGATGTCAGAATCACCCTTCCCTGCTGGTACAATGCCGGCAATGAGTGTGTCGCCAATAATTGCAGCAACTCGCTGCTCAAATGGTGTGAGCTCCGGGAGCTCACTACCTCCTCCAGTCGTGCTGACATGCAGACAATGAGCTGCAACTCTCCTTTTCACGGCAACTTTGATGTCGGACCACTTCTTTTTTTATTTCGGTCACAGTGCGAGTTTCTGCTCCAGCACTTTTGAGTGCATCCACCACGCTATGCCATTCCATCAGTTTCCTTTTGTTACTAATTCCACTTCCTAAGCTACCAAATAAAACATTTTTTCTGGCCTCTACTTTTCTTAGCAAGACCTCAGTACCTCCTTAGTAGTCCCTGTTACCTCTTGGAGGTTATCCACTTCCTTACTTGTGAACACCTCAGAAAAATGTAAGTTTAGGACATCCTCTATTTCATTGTCTGTATCTTTTAATTCCCTTTACTATTTCTGATCCACTTGACCTCCTCCTTGACTGTTCTTTTACTAGTAAAATACTAAAAGAATCTCTTAGGGTCTTCTTTTGCCTTATCTGCTATATTCCCCTTCAACCGTCTTTTAGCCTCCCTGTTACCCTTCTTAATGGTTTGATTAGTAAAATTTAATTAAAAGGATTTTCAGATTGGATCTTTTTTTTTGTTTATTTGCCTTAGTATTTTTATATTGAGTTTTTTAGATGGCTTTGCAAATTAATTTTCTTAAAATATAAAGTTTTTACAAACTAGCTCTTTGTTTCATTCCTCTTAAAATTACTCATTAGTGTACTTTTCATGAATTCTTACTTCTATTTGAAATAGTTGATTGTAATTTAGGTTATTTATAGAAAGATATGGAAGAAGATGATCCGCTGTGGCAACCCCTAACGGGAGCAGCTGAAAGATAAAGAAAAGTTATTGAGTGTTACTTATCAAGTTTGGGGCGGTTGCTTATATTATATTTATCACAACATTTTGATGATAGAAACCTTTAGTCATTGTGACATATGGGAGGCAGGTCTAATGAGAAACAGCACCAGAGTGTACAGCCATTTGGCCTTTTGTTAACTCTGTCTGATCTCATGTTTTGTGCCTATCATGTTTTTCAGAAATCTGCCAAACACTTAAACTATAATCTCTCTCCTTCCTATAAGGGACTTCTGATTAGTCACCAACCTCTGTAGTTGAAAGAATAGCTAAAATGTGTTTAAATGAAATCCAGGAAGGTGAAGAATGTTTGAAAGGGAAAGACAAAGAATAGTCATTGAATAGGCAGGATGGGAATACCAAAAAAAGACTAGAAAAACAAACATGAAACACCACAAAATATTATCCAACAGGATATGAACTTGAGAGAAATATGGTTATGCCTTCACTACAATGCTTGAATGTCGGGTATAGTGAGCCTCCATCTTAAATAGGTTGGTGGATGCAATGTGATACATGACTATCAACTTTTCACACAATTGAGGTGACCCTGCAAAAAACAAAAACTCAAAATAGAATTTCCAGAAAAATGCAGTGTATCTATAAAAAAATACAATCAAAAATAAAAATGAATGTAAACACTACAAAATGAAACAGACTTCATCCAGGATGTCAAAACCTAGCTGCTTGTGATCCAAAAGTGACCATCTTCCATTAAATCCAAACTCTTAGATGGATTGATACATGCATCAATGCTACTTGTTAAGACATTTCTCTGGATATATTAAGGCAAATATTTTGTGGACTTTTTAGGTTGGTTCATTTTTCTTTTTGTTAATTAGGAACAAGATTATTGGATGCTGCTCTATTTTACTGTGATTTCTATGTATGTCTGTATTTTTTTCACAGAACTCTGTTTTCCATAGCTGTCATCTCATAATGATTGTCAAGTCCTTGCTATTTTTAAAGCAATTAGACATTTATTCTTAGTTTCTCCTTTATTGTACACTGTATATCTTGTATTGGAGCTAGAGCATTCATAAAACAAAGTCATCACTTATGTGGGACAAAATTGGAACTAAGGAGAACATGAAATTATGAGCATTTTCCTCTTCTATTGCCTCTTCTAAAATCTTTACAGAAGTGACAGGTATGACAGAAACACGTCCATGAAATGTATTGGGGTCTTGAAGGTCATATAAGCTGTAAATGGTTTTATGCATGATAGATTAAGTAATTTCTAGAGATACCAGGAGGCAGTAATTGCTCATCTCATAGGGCAAACACTTTCTTTGTTGCATATTTTCAATATTAAGTGTACTGCTGCTGTTAGGGTTAGGGTGTAACTACATGGCAGTCATACCCATGTAAAGTATTATTTTCTATGGTTTTGCTTATATGAGGCCCATACTTCTACTTCAGATCCAAATAAGGCCTCTTACTACTTTATTTTTATAAAACGACAAGAAAGTGTGATAAGATCATTTTACATGTATTAAATAACAATTATAATTAAGAAAAAAAATCATTGGCCCAGTGTAACAATACATACTCTGATAATGATCATACCCTGTCAGAAATGTTGTGCACAAAGGCAATTATGCAAAGGATATTTACTTTCATGAATTGCTTTTTGTTTATTATACAGATATATGTACACTGTATGTCATTGTGGTAAAGACTAACCACATATTTTCATATTTATCTAATTTTAATTAGTGTTACTTTGAGAGTAGAAATATCTGTAGTAATAATTAGTAAAAAAAAACCCTACAAAAGTCTGTGGTAACAGCTAATGAAAAATTTCCTGAAAATAATAAAACAATAAAAATAAAAAATGACATTTCAAAGACTATTTAGTAGTCTAAAAACAGATATATTTAAAAAGATATAGTGAAAATCTTATATAAACATTTAGTCTTCCCTGCACAAAGCACTATTGTTCATAGTTATTTATCACTAATGATGCCCTATCTATATTTAAAGGCTCATTTTTAAGCACATGAAGCCTGTTATCTGAGAAAAAAGACAACAGCAGTATAATATATGAAGGCAACGTCCAGATTTATTTTAAAAATGATTGTAATTTAGCGCCTGGTGCAAGTAGTTTGTCAATCAGCTTTATTGTGTTCCTACTGCTTCTCAGCAGATATTTGGCTGCCTGTATTTCCCCTGAGACTCCACTTGATAGTCTAGTCAGGTTGGAGGATAGCTGAAGGCTGATGCAATTGTGAGATACAGTACATACTGTTGGATTCTCATGAAGAGAAAAGCAGAATCCCTAGGATTTTATCCTAGGGCTGAAGAATGAAATTATAGACTTTAACAGGTGTGTAGGAATGTCACTTCTTACCCTTTGCTGTTTGTTGCCACTACAGAGCACCAGAATGCATTTGGAAATATGCAATAGATGCCATAAGGAAAAAATGTACTACATTTTAGAAGAATGCCTATTCTTATGAGTTTCCAACTGCTGCCGAAAATGGTGATAAAATTAAAAACAACCTTTAACTATAAAGATAAAGATGTAACACTGACTGTTAAAAATTACCAAACTAAAACTGTACATTTTGACAGATTTAAGAGAAAAGTTTATATTTGACCAACTTAGAAGAAGAGATCAGAGATTATTACAGTCATATTTTGTTTTGAATAGTGTTTTAGCTAAAAGACACAAATTTTTAAATATAGCTCTTCTATTTTATTCTCCTAGAAAGAACATGCGTCATTTAACTTTGAAATTTATTCTCATATCTTAAATACCAGCTGTGCTTCTGTGATTCATGCCTGGTGGCCACTCTGATCTATAAATTAAAGTTACTATTCAGAATAAAATTTCTGACGCTTTTGTTTTATTATTTTTTTAACAGAGAGTTTGACTGAATAAAATACTACTGTATATACAGTGGATTTAGAAAGTTTTCAGATCCAGTCACATTTTTTTTCACATTTTGCTATGGTACAGCCTTGTGCTAAAATCATTTAAATTCATTTTTCCCCACATCAAGCAACACAAAATACCCTAGAATTGGAAAGTGAAAACAGGATTTTAGAAATGTTTGCATTTTAATTTAATTATTATTATTTTTTTTAATAAAAAAACCCTGACATATTACATTGAAACAAGTATTTAGATTCTTACTACGACACTTGAAATCTGGCTTAGATGTATCCCATATTATTGATCATCATTGAGATGTTACTACGCATTGTTTGTGGCCAATTCTAATGCTTAGCCATGATTAAGAAAGGTCCACAGCTGTTTATAGATGATCCCAGAATTAAAAATGTGAATCAGAGCAAAAACCAAACCATGAGTTTGAAGGAAATACCTGTAGCGCTTAGAGGCATCATTGTGTCAAGGCACAGATCTGGGAAAGGCTACAAAGAATTCTTGAAGCATTGAAGGCTGCTCAATAGTGGCCTCCAGAATTCTTAAATGGAAGAAGCTTGGAAACCATGAATCTTCCTAAACAATCTCAGGAGAAGGTCCATGGTGTGAGCAACGACCCACAACCCAAGGGCACTCTGTTGGAAGATGGAATAAACTTCCATAAGGACAACCATCATAAAAAATAGCCATCACTGCAACAGTCAACTGATCTGGTCTTTATGAAGAGTGGCCAGACAGAAGCTTCTCCTCAGTAAAAGAGGAATTTGTATAAATCGCCTAAAGGACTGTCAGACTGTGAGAAACAAGGTTTTCTGGTCTGATGAAACAAAGATTAGTGTCATGTCTTGGGGAAACCATTCCAAAGGTGAATGGTGCAAGGTACAGACCTGTGGACCTTAGAATGGGATAAAGGTTCACATTCTAACAGGACAATGATCCTAAACACAAAGCAAAGATAAAACAAAAATGGCTTATGTGTAACTCTGGGAATATCCTTGAGTTGCCTAGCAAGAGTCTGGTCTTGAATCTAATCGAACATCGAGAAACATAAAAACAGGTGTCCACCGATGGTCTCATCCCCAATCTGGCAGATCTTAAGAGGATCTGCAGAGCACAATGGCAAAAAATTCCCAATTCCAGATATACAAAGCTTGTTGCAGTATACCCAAGAAGACTTCAGGCTATAATCGCTTCCAAATGTGCTTCAACTAAGTACTGAGTAAAAGGTCTGAATGTGATATTCCATTTTTTTACTTTTAATAAATTTGGAAAATTTTAAAGTACTGTTGATGTGGAGGAAAAATGAATTTAAATGGCTGCAACATAGCAAAATGTGAAAAAGAGAAGGGATCTGAAAACTAGTTGCCCAGTTGTCAGTAGTTTGCCAGGGCTAGAAGGGACATAGGGTAGCACAAAAGGGGACAGGTCTAGAACTCTCAAATGAAGCACCCACACTTGTAACTAGAGATTGTCTGCAAATGCCAATGTAGGTGAACTGCCTCTTATTTGAAGGGTACTTTAGATGTAATTAGTCCTTGGTCACTTAAGTTACAGTATGTCTGAGTAATTAAGCAAAAGAAAAAAGAATGAATTTCCTGAAAATGGCACGTGGTGAGATTGTATACCATATTATAATAGACAGGCATGGAGCTACTGAGGCAGTATGAGGCTTTATTGATGCTTTAGGCCTAAAGCTATCATTGAGAGATGTAGTGGGATAGCCACAGAGACATTTCTGACCCAAAAAATGATTTTATGAATTACCACAACAATATATCTGGGCTAGAAGTTAAATGCCACAGTTTGCTACTTGCCCATTCAATGTACTGTGCCGGATGACCACTGCCCTTGCCTGGCCAGGACGCCCAAAGTCTGGAAGGACCAGGGGAAAAGAGGATAGTCAGGACAGTTTCTTCCCTGGGCCGATAGAGGGCTGCCCCCTTGGTTTCCAGTGGGGCCACAGGTTATGAGCATGGGGGCTCAACCCTGTTGGAACCCGCGGCCACTGCCAGGGAGCACATAGACCTTTCCGGGACCTTATTTGGTCACGCTTCCGCCCCACCCGGAAGTGTGGCCGGAAGAAGCTCGTTAGGCACCTGGAGTCCATCCAGGTGCCCTATAAAATGGAGCCGCCTCACTCCATAAGTGGCCAGAGTCGGAGGGAGAGGACAAAGCCTGAAGAAGAGTGAAAGGAGAAGGACTGGTGTCAAGAAGGGACTAAATGGTGTTGGTGTGTTGCATTGTGTTTACTGGTATTGTGGACTGGTAAAACTGTAAATAAATGCGTGGAGTGTGGCAAAACCTGTCTCCTGCCTGTCTGGGTTAGGGTGGCAGTATGCTCCCTAGTGGCGTGCAGTACTGAATTGGGGAGAGGCTTTAATGGGAGGGAAATGGTATGGAAACAGCTACCATCATGCCTGTAATTTAAGAACTACTATAATCAACAGTTGAAGACAAACAAAAGAGTCATTGTCATACAAAATATAGTAGAAAACAAAAAAATGACCTTGAGTTATAATCTGTGTGTTTCTCAAAACTCAAAATGATGGTATGTCTTGAAATGAGAATCAGACCAGTACTCCACACTGGTCTGACAAAAACATGTACAGCTCACCTACCCAAATCAGCCTGGCCCCATACTTGAAGAGCAGACTGTACAGACTCCATAGAAAATGGGGAAGGCTTTAAAATTCAACCAACTTAGAAGAATAAAGAGGAACTCTGAAAAGCATGACAAAAAAATAAAGCTCCGTTATCATTAAATATTTATTGAAAAAGATGACAAGAACAAAAGAAGGTTTTCCTAAAAGAGCTAAGCCAAAAAAAATATAACAAATACACTATCCCGAAATACTAATCCAATCATAAGAACAGAAGTTGGCAAACAAAAGAATCAGAAATGAGTATTTACAATTTAGAAAATACAAAGCAAAATCCATAAGTCAAGAAGATCTGAATGAATGTAAACAATAGTCAGTTATTTATGGTCTGACATCAGATAAATGGGTGGCGATTGCTAAACGTTTGTATTTTTTAAATTTTTGTCCAGTGTAACACCATTAATCTTTTCATTCTGATGTCAAGAAGACAAATGTTAAGAATAAAGCCTACCCAAAAAACAACCATGCACTACTGTGGGCCCCTCAGCCCCATGGTTGCCAATGCAACTACCTTTTCTGCATTCCCTTTAGTTAAGCCACTGCTAATAGATCAGACTGTGTGTGTATATCAGAACTGATGGTTACTTTTCAAAACTCTATAATACTCCAGTATTGAAAGGTTTGCTTTTTAGACTAAAATGGTACCTATTTATAGTGTTACCACTTACAGTACATATTGTTTCATGTTTACATCCTGGCTGGGGACAATAAATGTTGAATTGGATCACTACGGGTTAATGTTGCTACACACTGAGTACTGATTGTCCCTTCTCTGTGTTAAAGGACTGCAGTAGTAACTGAAGTGAGAACTTGTGTTCCTGAGTTGCCTCCCTAAAGGTGCATCCTTAATAAAAATTAACTCTCCAAAGTGTTCTTCAGCTGTTTTCACTCGATTGTGCAATTTTATATGAAGAAAAATTCATTACTGCTTTACAAAACAGATTGCTCTGTTCCACTTGACACAGGTGCTGTCTAGACCTGGTACACACATGCTTCTAAAAAGCACTTGAGTCCTGATGATGTTCTTCAGTTAAAAATGTCTTGCTGCTTTTGGCAAGGACACAACTGCACAGCTTTAAATTAGGGAAATTTAAAGGCACTCTTAAACCAAACAGCAAGTCCTTGATTTGACAGGGGAACACTTGGAAGAAACTCACTTGAAAATGTGTTTGGGCAAATTTTAGACACTTTTTTTTTTTTAACTCTATCCCAAAACTGGATTGTTGTCAAGCGCCAACGTGAAGTTAGACCTTAAGTCATAAGGTGAAAAGTTCAGTTCCAGTTGTTTTTTGATTATGTGAAGGAGTCACTCTCTGAGCTCCAATTGTAATAAAAATAAGTTTAAGTAATTGCAATGTTGCCTGATATAGTAAAGGCCATGTCACATTATGCAGCTTGTCCAGCAATCAGTCATTAGCCTGTACTTACACATTCTTAGTCAGAGGCAGTTGGTGGTGCACATCCCTGAAGTCAGTCACCTAATATGACATGCCCAATGACTCACTCCAACAAGTCCACAATTCACTCGGATAAAATCAAAAAGGTTTGGTTTTATTTTTAGTAGTAGGGTTGGTGCTCTGAGAACTGACAGTCAATAAATGCTCATCTAGAAGAACAATGCATATGCACGATTGTGTGTTTAAATGATATTAAAAATTAGATTGCATTGAACATTTCTCAAACTTAATGATAACAAAATAGAGATTATGATATTTGGGTGCCTGAAAATTTTGAGTGTCTCTGATGTTCTTGGATCACTCACCATACATCATACATCTTCCTTGAGGAACTTAGGCATGATTTTTGACAGCTCATTCCAATTTGACAAACAGGTAAACTCTGGTTAAGTGTAGTTTTTTTTCCAATTGACACTTTTAATTAAGGTAATGCATTTTCTTTCCTTTAGTGATTTTGAAAAGGCCATTCATGCTTTTATAACATCACACTTGGACTATTGTAACTCTCTGTACTGCATGTAGGTATTTATCAGGCATTATTACAATGCCTGCAACTAGTCCAGAACACTTTTGCTCGCCCATTGACAGCAAGCGTGACCACATCTTACCAATACTCACCTCACTTCACTGGCTTCCAGTTCATTACAGAATTGATTTTGAAATGTTGTTACTTGTTTTTAAATGTTTGAAAAGAATGGCCGTCTCTTAACCTTTCGATATTCCTTCACGTTTACATTCCAACAGTAACATGCCAGATGCTCTTATTGGTGCCAAGGTTGAGGTTGAAGCAAAAGGGGGATCAGGCTTTTGTGGTGGCCGCTCTCCCTGTTTGGAATAGCTTACCTTATTATATTAGGACTTGCCACAACATTGGTTATTTTTAGGTCATCATTAAAGACTTACAGTAATCCCTCCTCCATCGCGGGGGTTGCGTTCCAGAGCCACCCGCGAAATAAGAAAATCCGCGAAGTAGAAACCATATGTTTATATGGTTATTTTTATATTGTCATGCTTGGGTCACAGATTTGCGCAGAAACACAGGAGGTTGTAGAGAGACAGGAACGTTATTCAAACACTGCAAACAAACATTTGTCTCTTTTTCAAAAGTTTAAACTGTGCTCCATGACAAGACAGAGATGACAGTTCTGTCTCACAATTAAAAGAATGCAAACATATCTTCCTCTTCAAAGGAGTGTGCGTCAGGAGCAGAGACTGTCATAAAGACAGAGAAAGCAAACAAATCAATAGGGCTGTTTGGCTTTTAAGTATGCGAAGCACCGCCGGTACAAAGCTGTTGAAGGTGGCAGCTCACACCCCCTCCGTCAGGAGCAGGGAGAGAGAGAGAGAGAGAGAGAGAGAGAGAGAGAGAGAGAGAGAGACAGAGAAAAACAAACATGCAAAAATCAATACGTGCCCTTCGAGCTTTTAAGTATGCGAAGCACCGTGCAGCATGTCGCTTCACTAAGCAGCTGCACAGAAGGTAGCAACGTGAAGATAATCTTTCAGCATTTTTAGAAGAGCGTCCGTATCGTCTAGGCGTGCAAACAGCCCCCCTGATCACACCCCTTATGTCAGGATCACAGATAGTCAGCACAAGAGAGAGAAAGAGAAAAGTAAGTTGGGTAGCTTCTCAGCCATCTGCCAATAGCGTCCCTTGTATGAAATCAACTGGGCAAACCAACTGAGAAAGCATGTACCAGAAATTAAAAGACCCATTGTCCTCAGAAATCCGCGAACCAGCAAAAAATCCGCAATATATATTTAAATATGCTTACATATAAAATCCGCGATAGAGTGAAGCCGCGAAAGGCGAAGCGCGATATAGCGAGGGATCACTGTATTTGTTTTTGCTGACTTTGAAACCCTGTAAGAGGTTAAATATTTAATTTCGTATATGTTGGTTTCATGAACATTCATAATTAATTGTGTACAGTTTGTCATGATTGTATTATTTGTATATATATTTGAACTGTTTCTTTTAGTTTATAATGTACAACATTTTGGCTCACTCTAGGCTATTTTAATTGTGCTTCATAAATAAAGCCTGAATTGACTTGACACAAACAGAAGAGAAGCTCATTCGTCTCATACGTTGTATTTTACATAACATGACAGAATGGAAAAAAAAAAATTTAAAAAGGGCAGAGATCACAACTTATGTGCCGCAGCTTTTAACCCTTCTTACAGTACCAGCTTCATCAATCAGCATATTATTGGCTGTCAGAAAAAGGGGCGAGCACAACTGTGCTAGAAGGTTGGCACTCAGTGGGTACATATGACATTAACAACAATTTTTAGTTGTTTACATTGAAATGGTCCGATGATGAAATGAACTGCAGCAGTCGGCACATCTAACTTACACCACAACTAGAAATATGACATTGGCTCAATCTGCCTTTCACAGAAGCATCTCCTAAATACAATGATAACATTATCAGCTTTACCATAGAGCCACAAAACACTGAATTATTTTACATTTTCTATTCAGTTTGTTTAAGTTCTTCATTACAAGGTATTGCACAATTTTATTCAACTCAGATTTTGCAATCAGTTTTTTTTTTATCAGCTATTGTTTATCTTTTTAATGATTAATAAATAGCAATGTACAAATGATATAATACCAATTGTCAATGAATTTGTGATTTTCTCACTATCATCTGTGAGTCCATGGTATCCTTATCAGCTACACTCCATTACTTTACCCAATAACTTAATTCTTACAAATTTTAAAGAGTTTACTCTTTAAATCATTAAGTTTACTGAGCTACGAGACATTACTTGGAAATAATGCTGATGAAGCAGAGTTTAGGACTAATCGTACATTGATTGTCTGACTATCAAGTTCCTTTTGCAGCTTCATAATCTGTTGATTTTTCTCTCATTTTGATCTGTGAAATGACTCTTATAGATAGCGACAAGATGTCCTTGCTGATTGAGTTCATGCGTTTGGTTAGTTTCTTCCTTATCTGTTCCAGTTTTCACAGTTGCTAATTAGTTTTTCAGGCTGCCTTATGTTGCACTTGCTAGAATGCATTAGAATCAATTACCAACACAATATGACAAAGCACCGTGGAAAGAAAAAGAAACACTGGTAGACACAACCGTGACTGTGGGTCCTTTGATATTTCATTCTCCAATAATCTGTTTAAAACTTACATTAAGTTGTAATCTATTTGACACTGTTAAAGTTACTTGCTCTGCCATTATATCCTGAAGCAATTCTTAAAGTTTGTTTTTGCCTAACACATTAGCTTTTATAATAAACATGGCATTAAGCAGGCAATCTACAAATATTGACATATATGAATATGCTGTATATTGGGAAATTTTCTCATCCTGGCAAATTTGGCAGGGCAATGAGAGGTACAAATGTGATAAAGTACATAATATACCAGTCAGGTGGCAGTGTATTAGATGAGTGGAAGATGATGGATAGTAGTATGAGGGGGCACTACAAGTCCTGAGTTGGACAAACAAGACCTTGAACAAGGAGCTCAGTTATATTTCAATTAATTTGCTTATCAGATGCTTTTATCCAGAGTGACTTACAAAAAGGTCAACATAATCGAGGAAGCATTATAAAGATTATAAAACCTAAAAGTTAATGTCAATTAGAAAGAAATTCAGCAAACAACAGAGTCTTCAGGCACTTCTTAAATACATTGAGAGAGTCCAAAAAAGTCAACATAATCGAGGAAGCATCAGTCTGGGGGACTGTTTCAAACAAGTTTGACAGGTCAAGGTTACCAAATTCATCACTGCAAGTGAAGAGCGAAGAGCTCAGAACAAAATACACGCTAATTACAATTCTTAGATTATAAAACCTAAAAGTAAACGTCATTTAGAAAGAAATTCAGCAGACAACAGAGTCTTCAGACACTTCTTAAACACATTGAGGGAGTCCACATTTCAAATAGAGGTGTGCAGCTTGTTCCATGAACTTTCAAATATACATGAAAAGACTCTGGACGGAGACCAGAAATCAGCAGACGCCTTTTATCATCACACCTGAATGGTCGAGAAGGAGCATAGAACCTTACAAGTGTCTTAATATATATGCTGTATAGGTGCTGACCCAATAACTACTCTGTAGGCATTCATCAAGGATTTGAACTTAATATGTGCTGCTACAGAAAGCCAATGTGGTGATTTGAAAAGATGAGTGACATGTACCTTGGCTGGTGGAACACCAGATGTCCCCACTGCATTTTGAATCATCTGCAGTGTCTTTTTTTACAAATGCTGGTACTCCTGCCAGCACAGAGTTGCAGTTGTCCAGATGTGACAACGCCAAACCTGGTCCAAGAGTTGTGCTGAATACTCTGTTAGATATGGTTTGATCTTGTAGGTATTGTATTGTTTGAATCTCCAAGACTGTGAGACTGTAACAACATGTTCTATGTAACCAAACGATCATTCAGGAAGTGGACCCCGGAGGCTGAGAATGCTCTGAGACAATGTTTTGGAACTACAGACTGGGATATCCTGCAGGGATCACATAGTGAGAACATTGAGGAGGTTGTTGACTGCACTACTGACTACATCAACTTCTGTATGGACACTTTAGTTCCAGTAAGAAGAGTACGCTGCTATGCTAACAACAAGCCATGGATTACAAGTGACATCAAGGGCCTTTTAAACCAGAAGAAAAGGGCCTTTAAAGACGGTGATCAGCATGAGCTCAAGGGCGTGCAGAAGGAACTCCGAGTCCAGCTCAGGGCGGCGAAGGAGCAGTACAGGAGAAAGCTGGAGCAGAAGTTGCAGAACAACAGCATGAAGGAAGTGTGGGATGGGATGAAGATCATCACTGGCTGCAGCTCGAAGCGGGGTGCCACCATCGAGAGAGACGTGAAGAGAGCAAACCAAATGAACATCTTCTTTAACAGGTTTGACCACCCTAACCCACTCTCACCTCGGAGTACTGCACTCTCTACACATCCTTCTGCTGATACCAACATAGGAGAGACATCCCCACCCACAATTACAGCAGCACAAGTGAGCAGAGAGCTGAGGAAACTTCGTGCCAGCAAAGCAGCAGGTCCAGATGGAGTATCGCCACGACTGCTGAAGGTCTGTGCATCAGAGCTGGGGGGTCCTCTACAGCGCATCTTCAACCTGAGCCTGAAACAGGGGAAAGTCCCGAGGCTTTGGAAAATATCTTGCATCACCCCAGTCCCAAAGGTATCACGTCCTGGTGAGCTGAATGACTTCCGGCCTGTCGCTCTAACATCACATGAGATGAAGACCATGGAGCGGCTGCTGCTTCACCACCTGAGGCCACAGGTCCAACACGCCCTCGACCCTCTGCAGTTCGCATACCAGGAGAAGGTGGGAGCGGAAGATGCCATCATCTATATGCTACACCGATCCCTCTCCCACTTGGACAGAGGCAGTGGCGCTGTAAGAATTATGTTTCTAGACTTCTCTAGCGCCTTCAACACCATCCAACCTCTGCTCCTTAGGGACAAGCTGACAGATATGGGAGTAGATTCATACCTGGTGGCATGGATCGTGACTATCTTACAAACAGACCTCAGTATGTGCGTCTTGGGAATTGCAGATCTGACATTGTGGTCAGCAACACAGGAGCGCCGCAGGGGACTGTACTTTCTCCGGTCCTATTCAGCCTATATACATCGGACTTCCAATATAACTCGGAGTCCTGCCACGTGCAAAAGTTTGCTGACGACACTGCTATCGTGGGCTGCATCAGGAGTGGGCAGGAGGAGGAGTATAGAAACCTCATCAAGGACTTTGTTAAATGGTGCGACTTAAACCACCTACAACTGAACACCAGCAAAACCAAGGAACTGGTGGTGGATTTTAGGAGACCCAGGCCCCTCATGGACCCCGTGATCATCAGAGGTGACTGTGTGCAGAGGGTGCAGACCTATAAATACCTAGGAGTGCAGCTGGACGATAAATTAGACTGGACTGCCAATACTGATTCTTTGTGCAAGAAAGGACAGAGCCGCCTGTACTTCCTTAGAAGACTGGCATCCTTCAACATCTGCAGTAAGATGCTGCAGATGTTCTATCAGATGGTTGTGGCGAGTGCCCTCTTCTATGCAGTGGTGTGCTGGGGAGGCAGCATTAAGAAGAAGGATGCCTCACGCCTGGACAAACTGGTGAGGAAGGCAGGCTCTATTGTTGGCATAGAGCTGGACGGTCTGACATCCGTAGCAGAGCAACGGGCACTCAGCAGGCTCCTATCAATTATGGAGAATCCACTACATCCATTAAACAGTGTCATCTCCAGATAGAGGAGCAGTTTCAGCGACAGACTGCTGTCACTGTCCTGCTCCACTGACAGACTGAGAAGATCATTCCTCCCCCAAACTATGCGACTCTTCAATTCCACCAGAGGGGGTAAACGTTGAACATTATTCAAGTTATTGTCTGTTTTTTTTTTTTTTTAACCTGCATTTTTTATTACTCTTTAATTTAATATTTTTGCTGCTGGAATATGTGAATTTCCCCCTGGGATTAATAAAGTATCTATCTATCTATCTATCTATCTATCTATCTATCTATCTATCTATCTATCTATCTATCTATCTATCTATGAAACACAGCTGATCACCACCCCAAGGTTGTATACCAACATAGCACCGATAAGAGAAACCATGGGTCATGATGGTAGGGTCTAGCGAGGAGGAATATAGAGAGATGAGGACAGGGCTCAACACTGATTCTTGGGGCAGCCCCATGCTTGTCCTGTGCACCATTATCATATCTTCATGTCAGTACAAGCACAATAGGATCTACCCAAGTTATAGGACTCAAACAACCTGAGGGCAGTTCCAGTGATACCAAAGTCAGAGAGGGTGGCATCTAGCAGGATGAGGATAGATGATCTGTTGGTAGCTCCAACCTGCTATAACATGTTAACAGTGGTAAGTGGAGCTGTCGTTTTGGAATGGCCCTTCTTAAAGCCCAACTGATTAGGATCAAGCAGTCTGTTCTGTAGAATATAAGAAAGAGACGTGGTTAGAGACAGCATGTCCCAATGTTTTGGATAGAAAGGAGAGGAGATTGGTGTGAGTAAAACAACTAGGGTGAAATCTTTTGGATGAATGTGACATTGAAAGGAAAGAACTAACAAGAGTGGATCAAAGAAGAAATGTATCAATCAAAACAGACTCAGTTGTTCAAAATCCCAAGCAGATGAGAGGCAGGTTATTGTGATCATTTACGGTCCTCTCTTTCTGGGTGATTTTAAGAGGGTGTGAGCTGTGGGTGTGGGTTGTTGTTGTTCCGTATTGTTGCTGTTTTTTCTCTTTTTTTTATGGTTGTTGATTGATGTTTTTGGCTTTTTAAACTTATACTCAAATTTTGATCACAAAAATTAGAAAAATGATTTCGTAAAATAGTCAGAATCCTATTTAGTGTCTGTTGTAAGATATTTTAAATGTTATTGTGTGTCCTTAAAATGAAAAACATATGAATTTTTGCCTGGCCAGGCTTTGGATTTTAGGTTTAAGGTTGTAATAATTATGAAAAATACAAAAAATAAATCTATAGCAACTGCCTTAAATAACTAAATAATGAATTTCATGATGCCTCCCACCTATGCGAAATGTCAGTTTGATTAATTTTTCTTCCTATAATTCCTTTATTTTCATCATTGTGATGATTTCCTCACTGGTCATTTTCTCACAGTCTTCTGCTTTTATGTTGCTATTTTAAATCATACAAAAAACGTATTATCATCATTTAAATGACCAAAATAATCTGCCATTTCAGTAAGTTCAGAACAAAGAATTCAGTTCAAAGGACTGTGTGTAGCTCAGCTTTAAAGATTCTCCTTATTTATAGCACTAAATCATTTTAATGTTCTGTTTTAATTTGCACACATTCAGGTTCAATTATTGTCTTTTTCTTGCATTTTTTCTTTATTTGTTGATATCTGGCCATTAGGCATACCAAATTTTCTCATCATATCTGACATAATATACATTTTTTTAAATTTGTAGCAAGGTGTTGCACAGGTTATCATTACTGATTCATGGCTTCAGGAGACTGAGTTGGTATTATTTAGAGTCGTCTGTGTGTTTGTTTTCTTGGGGTATTTTTTTTTTAAGGTTAGTGATCACTTTAGTCAATTGACTAACAAATGTGTGCTTTCAAAAAATTGCATGAGTGATGCTTCAGACCTGAGGAGCCTGACCTGGCTATTTTATGGTAAAACTTTTAAATGGGCATTTCATCAAGACAATGTTAAGAGGTCTCTTTAGTCCCAAATTGAATGTAAAAGGACTACTACTATATATGTTAGATTTTACATAAGTTATTTTAGTTGGTTTACAGTGTCACACACGTGCACTAGGGGGACAATTTCAATGTTCATATAAATATAATTACGCTCCCAACCATGGGGTTGGTCTCGAATGAGGATAATTCCATGCCAGACCAGGGAGTGGCGAGGTGCACTAATCCATTCTCTCTTTCCACTGCAGACCAGTTACAGGAAATACTGCCTGGACTTGATGATGTTACTTCTAGTAACGACCCTGAGGACTTCACTTCCAGTCCCGATGATGTCACTTCCAGTCCCGATGATGCAACTTCCGGTTCCGGCCCTGATGACGTCACTTCCTCTGCCATCCCTTAAAGCCGCCCTCTTTGCCTCATCCAAACCTGTACACCACTGCACTCCATTTAACCAATTTTGCAGCCAGGATACATTATATGTGTGGCTGCCCCAAACCTTTTCATGGCTCCTGTCTCTTCTTTTGACACTACTTAGTTTCTCCCCTGCAGGGTGTCTGCTGCTGAAATGGCAAAGAGTTTAGGATACTGATTTTTGTAGTATTCTAGCTTCAGGTACAATCATTTAGCCATTCTAAATCACATGTGCTCGTTTTTTTATCTTCTTCTGTGTTGTTTTTGATGCTTTCACCTTCATTCTTGTATGTATTTCAATTGTTTTGTAAGTCACCTTGGATAAAGCCATCTGCCAAATAAATAACAATAACATTAAAAGGAAATAAGTGAGGTCTTGGGACTAAGATGGGAATACAGGAGTTTTCCATGGGGCAGCAAGCGAGCCCCACATTTGCATCTGCACACCTCGTGTTCATACAGTAATTCAGATGCAAACTCTGTTATATAATTAAAATGTGGTGTTCATAATTTAAAGCACTGAATTCACTTTCATGAATGTATTACTTTTTATTAGGAAAATATAACAGTACGTAAATTATGATAATAATTCCTGGAAAATCCACACAGTAAATCAACTGAACTTTTATTCAAAAAGCTAGTGACCCAACTGGAAACATAACATACTGGATGATTACTATGAATGTAGGGACAATGATATTAAATAAATCAAGGCAAAGTATGTCATTAGTAAAATATAAGCACACTAATGATTCCACTGGGACTAAAAACGTAGATCAGCAGCTTGCTTTTGTTTAGTTATTCAGCATTTGCATTTTCTAATTAAAAACATATTTGCCCAGAAGAGAATATTTCTTTATACACTATTCACTCGTGCAGTCTCTTGTGTATTAACTACTGTATGTCTGTTTAACTGCCGTCAGCATCTGTCAAGATTTAACTTGATCCTTACATTGCAGAGTCATGCCAGCAAGAATTTATACAATGCAACACTGCAGAATTAATTGCTCTTCTTGCTTCTTGGTGGTGTGTTATTTGGCCTTCTTTTGGCCTCAAAGGAATCTATCACTTTCTAGAAGTAGTATTTTATGCAGAGGTTGCAAAATCACCAACAGATCAGAATATTGTTTTGATACCTCTAGATGAGCGAACAGACAAAAATAAAAAGCTTGCTCGAGTTGTACCAATATATCTCTGGAGAACAAAGGCTGATGATTGGTAACTACAGTTTCACCTAAACGTATGCTCAGCTCAATAATGAAAAATACAGCCGTGAAAAGCTTTAAAAAGTGGATGCTGTTATTGTTGCTATTCATTTGCACACAGATTATGGTTCTAACCTCTGCAGAGCAGCTTTTGTCATTATATGGAAGGAAAATGATTCAACAAGTAACGGTGCATTTCTCTAATCTGATCAGCAGACTTTAAAATAGGATATGCCCAGCAGCATTATTGATTTAGAAATTACATGAGAGCCACGGAATCAAAGAAAATATGGCAAATGATCAAAACAATCTGCTTTTACCACATGGAAAAAGGTGAGCCATTATGTACTCTTTTCTAAGGGCATGAAGCCTAAATCAAAAGGTTGTTAACTCACTTTGTGACCCTTGTATAACTAGCTAGCTAGTTCTATAACTATTAAAAATTAAAACATTAAAAAACACAGATAATTTTTCTACAGTAGATACAAAATGTTAAAGTTTCACTATGTACATGTTTTTCAATATATACATTAAAAATGGTTTATGTTGTATGATAGAAAAGAGTCAACATATACCTTGTACAATATAATCTAACTCAATGGTAGCAAACTCCACTTAAATAAGCATATTAAGAACTTGTTTGGAGATTCTAAGTTAAATTCATTTAGTGCAAGAAAACAGTATTACACACATATAATGATCTCTGACTTTGTTTATTATTGGTAAACTTTTTAGCATTATGTATACCCACAGAAAAATGACCCAAAAACCTTGAAATTTTTTCAGCAAGAAAAGATATTATTATGTATAACAGAAATATGCAACTATTAATGCGTTAAAATAAATACAGTAAAAAAGGTATGTCTAGTGTCCACTTCTGCCCTGATGCAGGTTTAGCGCACCTCCTTCATGTAATATATTTTAAAAGGGTCACCAACATATAACCCGACATCGCAATCGCAGTAGAAGCATTTTTCTTTGCACTCTTTTATTTTAATATTTTGCTCGTCATTCCAGCTGCAATAATTAACAAGTAAAGAGTCCAATCATTTGATCAAATGTTCAAAATGTGCTGAAAATGCTGATCCCAGCTATACTATTTAAGGATCAGAGGACGCCAATAAAATGATTAATTAATGCTTCCTATAATAACCAGTCAACATAGAAGCACAATTTCTTTGCCAAATATTGCACTGAGAAAGGGTGATCACACCTCAAATAGGTATTCTGGCATATTCTGGACCCCAGAAGACTACCTGCACGAGCATTACCATTTTACATCAGAGACCTTAATATAACTGAAGAACTTTCAACACATGATGCTGTATCTTCAGTGTTATACATCCTAATGTATAGAGCTGTGCATTGCTGTTTTTTTTTCCTAAATTGTACAGGATTCTTTACAAAAGAAAAGGTGCCAGAGCAATGGTATAGAGAGGGCTCAGAAAAGTGTGCCTAGATTTAAATCAGTATCTGCACACATACTGTATGCTCTCTTCCCAGAACAGAAATCAGTAACCAACAATTTCACACAATCACTGGTAGGTCAATCTAATTTAAATATCTGGGGCTTTTCTGTGCAGCAAGTGCTGATAATAAGACTTGCTCGCGGAACAAGACGCCCACCTTCATCCCTTCTGCTGAGTCCCTCATCCTTTTAAAGAAATATCTCTGAAGACTCTTGATGTAGATTATGGTACTCTAAATGTGTTATGCTAGACACAGTGGTCTCTCTGGAGACAAATAAAAGTATACTGACTGTTCTAAGATGTTTGGAGGTGGATGAAACCTCCTCCGGAGGGGACATGCAATGGCCTGTTAAACCATGAACACTAACAAGGCGCAAGATCTTAATGTAAGACTGCATGTTTAGAGGTTACATGTCTCATAATGTGTGGTGTGCATTTATTGGCTTGTCTGTGTCTCTCCCAGAGAGGGTCACTTTATATTTATCCTGCAGTACAAATGGTATTTACTATTGGGTACTTAGAACTGTTGTGCCAAGCAATATCTATTATAGAATATGTTATCCAATACTTTATTAGTGTTGTGAGTCCATTTTTGTACTGTGGTACCATGAAAGAGGAAGGAGGATGTGCCCTCATCATCAAATTATGTCATGCCTACATTTGTTTTAGTGCTGGTGTCTTGGAGTATAGGCATCTCTGAGGTGCTACCCCAGGAAGTGATATGGTTCTGGCTGAGAATCAATAAGGTGGAGACAGGAACACATCACATGTCTGCTTTTCTCCTTTTGGCTACATAGTGAAAATAAACTATGTCTGCCTCAGCATTAACCAAGTAGCTAATTGACTTGTCAATACTAATCTTTCTGGAGTACTGTATGTTTTTATATTTGATCTTGACTTTCTGCAAGGTGCTATTAATTCCACTGGGATTGCTTCTGGGATTTAAAAACTATATGGATACTAGTATCACAGGGCTCAAATGAAGGCATACTTTAACAACTAGAACAACTCACTGCAGGTGGAATACAGTGCTTACCTGACTATATAATGTTTCAGGTAAGTTAATAATATCATCATGGGTACATTTTGCACAACAGAATCATTTTTACACAATATTTAAACAGATTTCAGTGATTACTGGTTGTATGAATTCACACAGTAAGCGATAATCCTGCAAACCATGTCCATTTCCTTACCATCTACTTTGGTACTGCGTCTCTTTTGCAGGATATGCTGGTAATTCTTATGTGCTGCCTCCAGCACATCTTGCTCTGCTGTGAAAGTTGTTGCCCTCTCTTTCTCAGACTTGAAGACCATGGTTCCTGTTCTATGCTCAGCTCGTTAGGGCTTTTAAAGTTTGCTATGGTTGTGAGTAATTCCACATCAGCCTTTTCAGGATTATTTTAACCAAATAGAATCTGATATTTTGGTACTGGATAATTTCAGTTGCAAAATCATGCTATAGCAGATCAGAATTCATTTCTAGATTTACTAATTTTACAATATCTCTTTCTATAATAGACCCCAGAAGTCCTTGGATCAAGTTAGTATGATTTGTAGTTTGAGAGATGACAAGATATACTGATGTTGGAGATCTCGGTTTCACCTTCCAGGCAATGCGACAGAGCAATGAGGAGATTGTTCATAAATTGGTGAAAATCTATACAAATCATTGTTCACTTTCATTGCCTCTGCCTGTGGTTTGGACGTGATGATAAACTCTTTTCAACAAATAACTGAAACATGCCAGCTGATTCATAACATAAGGATTATTGAGGATGAATATATGCAATATATAAGAGACAAAAGCAACACAGAATATAAATCCATGTTGGCTTAATTTAATATTTTTCTCTATTATAGTAGGAGGCACAACACTTGTGAATTTTATTTTCTTAGTTCTTATCTGAAGAAATAACAGAGGTAATATTATTCATTCAGAATTGGCTTCTAAATGATTCTGTCACAATTATGTTTTTATAGCCAGTTAAAAGACACATAAGTCACTGAAGATTGTTGTGAGATCATAAAAAGACCAGGAGATGATAAGAACAGATGTAATCGTAGTCAGGACAAGCAATGAGTCAGAGCCACTAGATCATTAACGTAAGGCAACCAAGAAACAAGTGGGCCAAAAGGAAGGTCGAAACTAAAAACAAAACCTGACACTAGAGCCTATCTAGTAATAAAGCTAACCACACTAAAGTTTTGAAGATGTTGCTCATCCATCAAAGGATAGCGCATACCGAGACTGCAGCAATATATTTATATCATCAGTCCCTTGAAGCTATCAAAGTGATGAACGCTGTCATGTGACATTTCCAAAACTCATTGTGTAAACAAAGTAACACAAGATGGGGACAAAATAAAACACCAGAGCAAATCAATTCTAGAAATAAACCTTAGAATCCTCATAGCAAATAAAAACAATTAGCAAAAATACACATATAGGATACACTAATTATCGCAACTGCATTTGCTTACATTCTTCCCTGCAGACAGCTCATCAGTGAGTGTGTGTGTGCGAATGCTGCTCTAATTTTCCGACTTCATTTAGGAAGAGAAACTTATAACAGCTAAAGACTTATCCTCCATACAAGTTATTACCAGAATAAATTAGCTGACTTTACCCTTACTACCAAGTTTCAGACAAAATGTCTTAGAATAAAAGTAGGTATACTTATGGTTTGGTTCCTGTTAAGTGCAGATGGAATGATGCTTTGTTCTGATTCCGTCAGGATTTGAGGAAAGTTTTTCTGGCATATTTAAAAGGACATTCATCATGCTTTGTCTTTCTTTGTCCTCTCTCTTTGTTTTTTGCACCTTTCAGCTCTGGGTTGTACCGCAGTTTAGAGTCATTATTACTTATTATTTGACTGATGCCTTTATCCAAGGCAACTTATAACATTTGAGATACAATTAGCTCCATTTGTTTTGTTTTCCCATTTGAAGCACAGGCAGCCGAAGTGACTTGCTCATGGTCACACAGTGTCAGTAGCAGACATACAACCTTTGGGAGTGAAGTCCAAAGCCTTAACCACTACACCACACTACCTGCCAGTCCTTGATGTTTTGATGTTTTGCAGACAGTGGTCCTCATTTGATAGCATAAAATGTATGTTGAATGGACAGTCATTGATCAGCTAGCTCCCTTCTACAGCAGGACAATCATTTTATGTACTATATGATCTTGCTTGCCTGTGAGCATTCATTTACTTTAGCAAAGCTGGACATGAGATGGAACTTACATCCAACTTACATCAGAAGTTAAAACCAGGTAGAGAGAATAGAGATCTGTTTCTTGCAATGTGTTTTAAAGGAAAAGGTAAGCATTTTGCCAATGGTGTCTTGGATGCACATACATACATAATTTGGTGCAAAGTTTTTTCCATCAAGGT
Source organism: Erpetoichthys calabaricus (assembly GCF_900747795.2). NCBI lineage: Eukaryota > Metazoa > Chordata > Cladistia > Polypteriformes > Polypteridae > Erpetoichthys > Erpetoichthys calabaricus. Next base: position 189,887,327 of record NC_041399.2, read on the forward strand.
TGCTTGTGGTTGAGTTATGGTTCCTGGGACACCAACCAAGTGTAGCAAATGGTGTCTTACTGTGACATCAGGAGCTGCTTTCAAAGGAAAGACCCATGGAGGAGAAGTGATAATTTAGGTGGACTTAGGTAGACTTAACTGTCAATGGAAGAGGGCAGCATAAATAGGAGAATTGTGCAAAAGCAAAGCAAACTGGGTAATGCCAATCATTTCATACATTGTCATTTGTGTAGATGCACTAAACTTTAAAAAGTATTGATCTGCATAACAGATAATAGGATTAATATTCACATGGTACTTGCTTCTGACGCTGCAGTCCATCTGCGAGACTTCAGTGCTTACAGGCCAGTTATGGAGATGCTGGAAAGGTTCTGTTAAGGAGAAATTAAAGTGATCTGAATTTAGGCAGAGAATTATTACTAGATTTCTGTGTTATAGTTGAAGCAAAAATTTTTCAATAAATGTTGCTGGTACCACGAGTGTCAAAACTCTGTGACTGACTTTGCAGGTGTCGCCCTTAGCAGTGGACATTTTTAAGAGCAACTCCTGAACAAGGCTTCTTGGAAGCAGTTGAAAAGTTCCACACTGGAAAGCATGCCGAAGCTGAACGTGAATTACTTTGAAACAGTTAAATTACCAGATGTTGTAAAGGTGGTTTGGTTAATCTACCTAGATTCATGGATGAGATGATATGTCAAAATTGGCAGATTAACATGTGACCCAGTTTTTAAAAGGAGGGACAAAAAGGTATGTGCCTAGTACCAATCATATTTCGCAGGCAGTGAATGTTCAGGAAAAAGTATAGCAACTCATTTTTCTTATACATACTGTATATCTGAGGGGTTGTGGGCGGTTTGTTGAACCTGCCTACATATTTTATACACCTCAAGAAAGTTTATGATCACATTGTGATAATTTGCCTTTAAAGTGTAAAATGTCAGGACTGTTGCAGCATGCCATTTTTTCTATGCTTGCTATTAAATCAAAATTTTTAAGTGCTTGAAGTACTCATTTCCAAATCTTTCAGAGGGACGATATCAAGGCACAGATACATTAAGTGTTGAAAAATATTTTACAGGGCTGAAGGCTAAGGATGATGATGCGTTAGCTTCATCTGATCTTGATATCTTGATATGAGGTGTTTAAACAGAGGGTAACATACTTGACTTGAGAATTGACAAAGCCAGTTTCTTATTTGCTCATGAGGGTGGAGGAGCTTCTCCAAATGGGAGTAAAATTCATATTTCAGTATGTGCCTTCCCATAAATAATAATAATAATAATAATCTTCTTATATAATACGCTATTGTGGCTGTCCGTTTGTCTGTCCAGGATTTTAAATCACCTGTAGCTTGCAAACAGTTTGAAATATTGACCTGAAATTTTGTACACATATGCTACATGACATCTACTATCTGCTTTCGGGGTGATGATTGACCTCCAAGGTTATTCCTCTTTTTATTTTTATTTTATTTTATTGTAGAATCAACTCTAGGAAGCTGCCAGCAGGGTGGCCGTGCAGTGCATATGTACGGCCACCATTCTCATTCCCTACCTCTTCATATCTTAAATCATTCTTGAGGCAGATTGAAGACTTAAGTGCCAGCTTAAGTGAACAATTAAGGAAAACATATTAAGTAATTGCAACCCAAACAGTGACTTAATCAGTTTTAACGCAAAAAGATGCTGATGAAAGAAGAGAAGAAGCGGGCTGCTAGGGTGGAGAAAGGAAGAACTGCTCAGGAAGCAGCAAGCGCAGCAACCTCTGACCAAACAAATGCTAAACGTACAGAGAAAAGAATATGAAAACTATGAATGCTCAAGTTAAGTGTATTCACTGCACGTTATTGTGCAGTGTGCCATTACTGGTAATAATAATAATAATAATAATAATAATAAAACAGGTCAGTATAATAAATATGATATTGCAGGCTTTGTACAACACATTGGTGTTGAACCATTAGCCATTGCAAGTCATCTTTCTCATCTATTATCATGGTCTTCGGGTTGTGTTCGAAGAAGTAAGTAAGTGACCAAAATGAGAGTACCATACAGATTTGCTTTATCTCTGCAAAGGACTGAAGAGTCTGTTGAACCTGCAGCACTCTTCTGCTGAAAGAATTGAGAGATGGCAGGTGAGCTGATTTGGGCATGAAGTGAGGAAGTCCTTTGAGTGTGACACATAAGGAGAGCTGGAGTAGGCCTTGAATATGAGGCTTCTTATATATCTTAGTAGCTGTTGAAGCACCTGGCAAAATTTTCATATATGCATAGCACTACATATGTCATGAGCTCCAGGAGAGCAGGTAATTGTTGCCAGGCACAGAGAAGTCTGTTCTGCCCTTTGTGAACCTGTTGCCTCAGTGATCCTCACCGGTAGAAGAAGCTGGATGGTAAGGAGATTTATAAGAATATCACTTTAAAAGTGTTTGAGGATTAAGTTTGTGTTATCTGTATGTGAAACAGCTGTAATACAAGTTCATTTCTAGTATTATTGTCTAATATTGTTACGAAAAGAAACACTACAGCATAAATACAGTATGTATCCACAACATTCACTCACATAAAAGCAATTTTCTGCAAAATGTTTTACTAGCACTCAAAGGCAACCTATCTAAGCTTCTGCAGTGTAACAGGATTGGGCTCCAAGGTGGTAAAACTGGCTGCATACCAGGTGACTTCCTATAGAGTTGTCATGACAACCAATTTTTCACATTATGCACTTTACTAGAGCCTCTGGACTATTGGCACTTGGGGAGTGTATTTATCTTGCCTGCTGTTGGTGAAAGCCCACGCAGCTTTGAGAGTTTGAAGAGAGAGATTGAAAGATGTTTATTCCTTATGGATTGCATTTTATTTTACATTTATTTTCCCTATTTGCAGTAGTTTAACTGATTAAGAGATACAAACAAAGCTTTCATCTAATGGTAAATAATTTTATTAGAGGAAAGTATTAAAGATTTAGGTAATCTAGGTCGAACAATTATTCAAAGGATTTTCATTTTCTTTGCATTCTTGTTTATCAGGGTGACACAGTGGCACAGTGGATAGCGTTCTGCTTAGACTAGTGTGATTTGCATTCAATTTCAAATTTATTGACGTGTACATATTAAAATGTAACTCCTAATTGCATGTTCCTCACAGACTAATGACAGTAATATAATAAAAATGGACAATGAATACAACAAGCTACATTAAATACAACATCAGATGGTATTTTCAAGAAATATTCAGGTAGTTGATTATATGAACTGCTGTTGATTAGCTTTACAACCCCTAAATAAAAACTATCCAGTCCACAGTGTTGATAGTTCTGTTTATGAATGGAGAAGGGAGAATAATTACTTTTCTGGGTGGCTGAGGTCTTTAATAATACTGTTTGTTTTCCTAAGATACTGTATTATGCCCTAAACAGAAGGGAGTTGTGCATCACTAATATTCTGACCAAAGAATAATGCTCTGTAGTGCTTTACAGTCTTCAACAAAACAGGTGGTGTGCCAGGATGTTACATATGTAGCCAGTGAGGACTGACTCCACAGTGAACCAGTAGAAGATGGTGAGCATAAAGGGAGACATTTGAGTTTTCCTGAAGACATCTGAAGAGTCAGGGGTGTTCATGTCCACTTAATTCTTCCAAAATAACTTCAAGTTGAGTTTTGAAAGTTCCTATGGTACTACCGTCTTCCATACTACTTGGTAACTTATTCCTTGTATGCGTGGTTCTCTTTGTAAAGAAATTCTTCCTAATGTGTGTGCGAAACTAACCCTTAACAAGTTTCCAACTGTGTCCCCGTGTTCTTGATGAATTAATTGGAAAGTAGCAGTCGATCCACTGTACTTTTATCAGTTTAAACACTTTAATCATGTCTTCCCTTTAATCTGTTTTTGCTTAGCTGGTCTCCACTTCAAGTATTTATCCTGGTGACCCTTACAACAATATTCCATCAGATACAGATGTTAAGTGTGGTCTGCCTTGTGCTTCTTGACGTCCAAGGCCAATTCCCTAATTTTCCGATATTAAGGTGCAGCAAGAAGGTTATTTGTGCCAATATAATTTGTAAAATTTACTTCAAAGACATGAAAATCAAATGAGAGACAGACTGCCAGAGAGATTGACAAGTAACAGCAGTAAGTCAAGTTAGAGAGATGGGCAGAAAACATGTGAAGGACACACAAGCAGGTTATTTTAAAAAGTGCTGAGGTCTGCTTGACCAATATGGTTAAAAAAAATCCAGAGTCTATGATAAATGATGACAACAGGTGAAGGCATTAATAACCAGCCAGTTCTTCTGGTAGTTGCCCATATCTGACATGAATTCTATGAATATTTAATCATGTGAGTGTTTATAATGATGTGGATCCAGCACAATGTCAGAAGTATCTCACTATACTATCAACATTCCTTCCTGCTGGAGGGTACATCTGATTGTCAGCATTTTCCCACTTGGCTGTGATATCCCTTTGACTCTCTCCGGCCTGAATATGTATATATACAGGATTATGGATTATATTCTGGGAATGAATGTTATCTTTTAAATCAAATTAAATACACATATCTCTTTTTGTACCATACTTCTCTTTTGTAATTATTTTCCGCCATCGGTACAAAAGGGATGGGATTAGTTCTGCATCATGAAACACATCCCGGGAAGAAAGAGTGCACCCCGTTGGATACATAAGGGAAACATTGTCTCTGCACAACTGTGTCTCATTATTGTTGCTGATCATATATATGACTTTAGTAGCTTCAGCAAATTTAATGGTGAAGCTGGAGTTGTGTAGGGCCACAGAGTCATAAGTGACAAAGGTGTTCAGCAGGAACCTCGGAACACTATTCTACAAGGGTCCGGTGTAGAGGATCAGTGTGGAGGAAATGAAATATTCCCAGCACCAAACTCTCAAATCACAATGAAAGTGAGTGCCACTGGTTTATAATCATTGTGACTCTCCATTTATTTCTTTGGCACAGGGATACTGGTCTTTTTGAAACAGTTATTGACCATAGATTCTCTCAGTGAGATATTAAAGATGTTATTGAAAACTTCAGGAACTTGTAAGATGCACATTTTAAAACACATTCTGGTGTCTAATAGATATTGGATTCTCCTCATTATATCATCCACAGGAACATAGAGCACAGAAACGTCATATGATTATGAGTGTACTACACAAAAATGTGACACATGCAGACTTGATTAAAATCTCAAAGGTAAGACAAAATTTGTGATTTATAAAATAGAGCTTTCTAAATGAAAAAAATGTCTATATGAAAGATATCAGACCAATAAGAATATGAAATCTAAATGCCTTTCTGATTTTTAATATTTGCATGCAAATTATCTCTGAAGCTTTTAGTGAGCAGCCACTATTAAATCACTTAGTCAAACCTTATATCCTATAGTATGGTTCTTAGTAATAAGATGAATTAGTTGCTCATCATGACATCTCTGTTTATTATATGAATTCCTCCCTAATGGAGTGGATTGTCTGATATATCTGAAGATACTACGATCTTCTCCATAAAGAATATTCCAGGAACTCTTAAAAACATTTTCTAGAAACTCTTAGCACATAAGAACATAACTTTGACAACAGAGAGACTGCTCCACCAATCATGCTCATTTATTTAGATGAAAGATTAGTTATTCCAGTTTCAGAAATTGAATTTGTAATACATTATCATGCAAGTGTCCAAATACATTGCACAGACATCTTCCATTACATTAGACACCGAAATTGGGGTCTATTGAGTAGATCACCAAATTCACATTTTATTTTACAATATTTAGACAATTTTTATAGCAAACCAAATCTTATTTTCCATGGGTACTCTATACAAAAGATAACCATAAATTTTGAAACTGTAATACTTTTGTGTAAAAAAAAGATATCAGTGTTATCTGAGCATGATATCACTCTGCAGCAGACACATACATTTATTTTTATAGAACAGATTTTTTTGTTCTTTAAAATAATATTTTCTGCCTTGTGATAATCTTTGCTTTATGGATTTTGTTCCTGTCAATTTGTCACTATGTGTGCTTTTTTACTTTCTCTTCTTGTTTTGATGTTTTCCCCTGATAGTAAAAGATGAGTTACTTTCCTGGTTTCTTCAAAGCAACTGACATTTACTTCTGTACTTTATCAGAATTTGCAATGTCATTCCAGATGGCCTTCCATGGTTTTAAGTATCTTTTTGCTTCTGTATTCCATAGATTTATTTACAGTAAAAGGTTTGTGGGAGCAATTTTTTCATCTTGTTTATCAGATTTTCAGATGTGCAGTATCCTTGAACAGGGTTTGGAGAAACAAAATATATATACAGTATAACTGTACAAAAACTCTGTTTTGCTAACTGCCAGGCCAATGCACATGTTGACACAGTTTACATTGCCCCCTCAAGAACACTGACGAACACCAAGGTAAAGGGTAACTAAAAACTTGTTCTTCTCTCTTCTAAGAAAGTATTCAAAAATATTTCAACCAAAATACTCCCCAGAAGGTCAGTTGGGACCAAAGGAGAAATACCACATAAGGTCCAGGAGCATTGAAGTTCATGTCCTTATCAATATTAGAACATCTAAAAAATCCTGGTAATCCTTATCCATGCAGCAATCTAACCAGCCAATCACGTAGCAGCATGCAATGCATAAAAACACGGAGATACAAGTCAGCAGCTAATGCTCACATCAGATAATGTTCAAATCAAACACCAGAATGGAGAAAAATGTGATCTCAGTGATTGCGACAGTGGCATGACTTCTGGTGCACAAGGTGGTGCTAGTTGGAGTATTTCTGTAACTTCTAATCTCCTGGGATTTTCACACACAACGGTATTTAGAGTTCTGTGGACAGAAATACATTGTTGATGACAGAGGTGAGAGGAGAATGGCCAGATTGGTTTGAACTGACAGAAAAGCAATGGTAACTAAGACAACCACTCTGTACAACTATGGTGAACATGAAAGCATCTCAGAATGCATAACACGTCAAACCTTTAGGTGGATGGACTACAATAGAAGAAGACCACATTGGATTTTACTCCTGTTAGCCAATAACAGAAAGCTGAGGCAGCACTGGGTACAGACTCACCAAAACTAGACAGCTGAAGACTAGAAAGTGTAGCCTCACCTGATGAATTTTGATTTCTGCTCAGATATACAGATGACAGTGTCAGAATTTGGCACCAACAGCATGAACCCATGCACCCAGCCTGCCTTGCATCAACAGTCCATGTTGGTGGTGATAGTGTAATGGTGTGGGGAATGTTTTCTTGGCACACTTGGTACACATGGGCCTGATAATATCAATCAATCATCGCTTGCATGCTATAGATTATTTGATTATTGCTACTGACCATATGCATCACTTCATGGCCATAATTTACCCATCTTCAATAAGCTATTATTGTGAAATACAGGACTATCACCTATCCACTGTTGCATCACTCACAACAGAATTTCAAACTGCCTCTGGAAGCAACCTCAGCACAAGAACTGTAGATCTGAACTTTCATGAAATGGGTTTCAGTTGCAAAGCAGCTGCACACAAGCCTACGTCACTATGCACAATGCCAGGTGTCAGCTAGGGTGGTGTAAAACATACCGCCAATGGACTGTAAAGCAGTGGAAATGTCACACTTCACTATCTGGCAGTCTCATGGACAAATCTAGTATTGGTGGATGCCAGGAGAATGCTAGCTTCCAGACTGCATAGTAACTAACTATAAAGTCTGATGAAGAGCCACTAATGGTCTGGGGCTGCTTTTCAGGGTTTGGGCTAGGCCCGTTGGTTCAACTGAATGGTACTATTAATGCTACAGCACAAAAAGACATTTTAGACAATTGTGTGCTTCCAAGTTTGTGGCAATATTTTTGAAAGGCCACTTTTCTGTTCAGCATGACTGCACCCATGTGCACAAAGCCATTGAGGAATTTGAGTGGCCTGCATAGATCCTTGAGCTCAACCCTATTGGACACCTTTGGCATGAATTGGAATGCCAATTGTGAGCCCAGTCGTCTTGTCCAACATCAGTATGTGACCTCACAAATGCTCTTTTGGCTGAATTGGCACATATTCTAACAGAAACACTTCAAATTCTTGTTGAAAGCCTTACCAGAAGAGTGGAGGTGGTTATAGTCACAACTTGGTTTTTTGGGGGGGGTGCTTTGGATAATACAAGATGGGGCAACTCCAAATTATTCCAATTGAGAATCTCTGGGACATTATGTAGCAGTGGATCTGATGCTGCCAAGCAATGCCACAGACTGTCCAGGAGCTCACTGATGCCCTGATCCAGGTGTGGGAGGAGATCCCCCAGTCTCAACAGGAGGACATTCAGGCCAGTTGCGCCCTACATACTATTAATTCACATTATGAGATGCCATGATGAAATTCACGCAAGTTGGATCAGCCTGTGATTTCAATTTTTGACTTTGATTTTCGGTGTGATGTTGAATCCAGCCCTCAATGGGTTGAACCCTAATTTCTGGTTTCCATTGACCATTGTTACATCACTGTGTTCTCAATGAATTACACAGTATTCCTTAGTGAAGATTTCCCACTTGGATATTTTGTTCATTGAGATCCAATGTGGGATTTAAGCATTCACTTAATTTTTTTGAGCAGAGTATATTTGACAAGTATGAACTACATGAAAAGAAATAGTGCCCGGGGAGCCAAATCATCAAGGCTGAAGAATACAAAAGTCAACGGTGTCAAAGGCTGCACTTAAATCTTACATCTTAATAACTGTAAGGTTTACTTTATCTGCGGTGGGTTGGCACCCTGCCCGGGATTGGTTCCTGCCTTGTGCCTTGTGTTGGCTGGGATTGGCTCCAGCAGACCCCCGTGACCCTGTGTTCGGTTTCAGCGGGTTGGAAAATGGATGGATGGATGGCTTACTTTATTAGAATACATTATTTATTTATTTGTAACACAACATAATTCTAGGTCTTGCATACATTTCAGTCACAGCATATAGAAAAGACACTTTTTCTATATGGTCCCTGATTTCAGGGCATTATAATGTTTGTTTTAAAGATGCAGTGGCAGTGATAGTCTGGAACAATCAATGGACACTCATGTAGTTGAAACAGATAACCTAGTAATGTTTGAAACAGAGTGGGTGCAATTTCTGGACTGCCTAGATATTAGCTGACTTAATGAGCTTGATGGGGTAAATAAAATATATTTAAAAGGTACCCTTCTGACCACACTAGCATCTGTAAAGCTTTTTGTTTCACCAGTATGTTGCTTTTAGTAAATTTCCTCATTCTCTTTCTTAACCCAGACACATGCAGCACATATTTTGTTTGTTATTTAGAAGATTCTAAAGTCATAAAACAACTAAGCAGATAAATATAGTACATCCACTTTCTCTGGCAACTCGCTCTTCTCTCTCTGAGTTTATACATCATACCTTAAACAGTTATCCAGACAGCAAACATTCTATCATAATTTATTTTCTCAGCTATACTGTGACTTTTCATGTAAGATGTGGTGGAAAAAAATCATAACCTTTTTTAACATTGTTAAAAAACTTAAAATAATGTCTAAAATTAAAAATTTTTATGTGATATAAGAATGGAGCAGAATATACTATACAGTACATTACATTCTCAAACCTGCTTATTGCAATTCAGACTCATGAGAGACCAGAGCCTGTTCAGTGTAGGGCCCAGTTATTCACACCCCAAATCCCATGCTCAGGCTCAGACAAAACCAATTTACAGTTATAAGTTAACATAACCTATACAATTGTTGTACATCTTTGGCAAAATTAAAAGAAAACTGGAGTACTTGTATTGTCGCCCTGTGTCTGCGTGGATTTTCTTGCAAGTTATACACCGGCATCAATAGTATCTGAGATTGCATGATCCAAGCTAACCACAGCACCACCATTAGGAAGCGATGATATGGTGCAAATCTCCATCAGTTTGAATAATATAAAAATGAATTTAGAGTAGGGGTAAACAGATTTAACACTGCCCCTTAAATATGTTCTGTTTTTGAATGATGTGGACATGAGAAGGAAAAGTCACCTTTTATGACTCACTGTGTACTTTGTGTGTGTGATGTTAGTGGGTTGCTGATTTAATTTTCTTTCTCCATCCTTGTAGGAGAAAGTGAGTACTGACCATTCTGATAGGCTTTAGTGGCACACCATGTCTGTTAAGAAAGCAGATTTAGCAGGGATGCAGGCATTCAGTTGCACCTTCCCTCACTTGCATTCCAAGCTACATGACTGAACTCCAGCTTGTACCAGGATCTGCCTGGACCACATCTGGTTAGAAAGGTGTAAATCAGAGTTGCACCGTCCATGCAGAGTTGCACCACACTCTCCAGAGGTCCCTTTGCAGACTTTGAGCCAGAAGGTGCAAAATGAACTCAAGCAAGAACAAAGAGCTGTAATTCAAGGAATGACAACTCTGATGGACAGAAGAACTTGCCTATGAAGAGACGCAGATTTTGAAACTGGAAGGGCCTTTAATCCAATTATAAAAAGTTTTACAATTCCTTAAAACTATTTACACTCATTCCATTTTGGAATATTCTCTGGGATATTCTCACACTGATCTCCCTGGGGATTTTCTTAGGGCACCCTCTCTGGGATTCCCTAAAGGAGGGGGAGCTCTCCCAAATGACCGAAAACCTCTGAAACCTGTGCTCTGAAACTGAAAAGCTACTTTTGTGCTCAAGTTGCTTCCCCAGGAGGCTGTACAGGTGCATCTCAATAAATTAGAATATCATCGAAAATTAGAATATTGTTAAAAAGTTCAATATTGTGAACTCATGGTGTCACACTCCACTCAGCTAATTAACCCAAAACACCTGCAAAGGTGTCCTGAGCCTTTAAATGGTCTCTCAGTTTGGTTCAGTAGGCCACACAATCATGGGGAAGACTGCTGACTTGACAGTTGTCCTGAAGACAGTCATTGACACCCTACATAAGGAAGGTAAGCCACAAAAGGTCATTGCTAAAGAAGCTGGCTGTTCACAGAGTGCTGTATCCAAGCATAATAATGGAGAGTTGAGTGGAAGGAAAAAATGTGGCAGAAAAAGGTGCGCAAGCAACAGGGATAACCACAGACTTCAGCTGGAGTCACTGCTTCAAGAGCTACCACACACAGACTTATCTGGGACGTGGGCTACAACTGTCGAATTCCTTGTGTCAAGCCACTCCTGAACCAGAGACAATGTCAGAAGCGTCTTACCTGGGCTAAGGAGAAAACAAACTGGACTATTGCTCAGTTGTCCAAAGTCCTCTTTTCAGATGAAAGTAAATTTTGCATTTCATTTGGAAATCAAGGTCCTAGAGTCTGGAGGAAGAGTGGACAGGAGCAGAATCTAAGTTGCTTGAGGTCTAGTGTGAAGTTTCCACGGTCAGTGATGATTTGGGGAGCCATGTCATCTGCTGGAGTTGGTCCACTGTGATTTATCAAGACCAAAGTCAGCGCAGCCATCTACCAGGAAATTTTAGAACACTTCAAGCTTACCTCTGGTCCAATGCTTTATGGAGATGCCGATTTCATTTTCCAGCAGGACTTGGCACCTGCCCACACTGCCAAAAGTATCAATACCTGGTTTAATGACCATGGTATCACTGTGCTTGATTGGCCAGCAAACTCACCTGACCTAAACCGTATTGTAAAGAGGAAGATAAGAGACACCAGACCCAACAATGCAGATGAGCTGAAGGCTGCTATCAAAGGATCCTGGGCTTCCATAACGCCTCAGCAGTGCCACAGGCTGATCGCCTCCATGCAACGCGGCACTGATGCAGTAATTCATGCAAAAGGAGCCCCAACCAAGTCTTGAGTGCGTACATGGACATACTTTTCAGTAGACCAACATTTCTGTATTAAAAATCATTTTTTTATTGGTCTTACATTATATTCTAATTTTCTGAGATACTGAATTTTGAGTTGTCATTACCTGTAGGCCATAATCAGTAAAATGAAAAGAAATAAATGCTTGACATATACAGTATCACTCTGTGTGTAATGAATCTATATAATATATGAGTTTCACTTTTTGAATTGAATTACTGAAATAAATTACATTTTCGATGATATTCTAATTTATTGAGATGCACCTGTAGAGTAGAACACCACACTGGCTACTATGGACTGGTACAACATTTCCAGCAGTTTGCTGCATACATCAAAAGACCTGAGTCTTCTTAGCAAGTACAGTCTGTTCTGGACCTTCTTGGACAGAGCCACGGTGTTGTCAGACCTGTCCAGTTTGTTGTTTATGTGAACCCCCAGATACTTGTAGCTCTGCACCACTTCTGTGTCTTCCTCCTGGATAGTTACTTGCCTCAGAGGCTCCTTGGCGTGCCTGAAGTCCACCATCAGCTCTTTTGTGTTGCTGAAGTTGAGCTACACCACAAGACATAGTCGGCCACAATCTTCCTGTACTCTGACTCATCTCCAGTATGAACGTAGCCATTGACAGGCGAGTCATCTGAAAATTTCTGTAGATGTAAAGCACATTGTATGTCAACATATATAAGTAGTCCTCATATTTCTTTAATCATTGTGTTTATCAATAAATTGTATTATTCTTTTTCTTAAAATGAGAGTAATTCAGTTACCTTGATGTAAGTCTAAAGTCTAAATTTTACTTAACAGCATTTTAAAAGTTCTTTTCTACTTTTCTTTCTGATTTACAGTTTATCTCATCAGTAACAGTAAACACCTCCCATACTTAATGTTTGAAGCTTTCCCTTTCCAGTAAATTTCAACTTTATCAGAAAAGGCCAATTACAATGTAATAAAGCCCAGTATGTCTAAAAAACAAAATGGTTTTAAACAGAAAATCTTACGAAATAGAGGCACAAAACATAATATTATCCACCCATCCATCCATTTTCCAACCCGCTGAATCCGAACACAGGGTCACGGGGGTCTGCTGGAGCCAATCCCAGCCAACACAGGGCACAAGGCAGGAAACAATCCTGGGCAGGGTGCCAACCCACCGCAGGACACACACAAACACACCCACACACCAAGCACACACTAGGGCCAATTTAGAGATGCCAAACCACCTAACCTGCATGCCTTTGACATAATATTATGTGAAATATTTATAGGAATATTTTAAAATACTAAACTTGTGGGAAATCAGACTTTGAAGGCTTATCCAAGTAACAATAATTAGAAACTTCTAAGCTCTTGCAGATCAAGAGGAGACACTGTTCTCCATTTCTTTTCTCTTTGGTCCCTTTCCTCCTTAGATCAATTAAACGGGAAGCTTAACGAAAACATTCTTATCACTCCTGCCAAAAAGCTATTGGAAATTTGCCTACTCATGTGTCAGGGTGACAAAAGCGTCCGCTGTCTGTGTCCAGCATCCATATAATTTACAAAAATGTCATGCATCTGGTAAAAAAAAACACTTTTCAACCTGAATATATCAACTGAATGTATTACAAAAGTATTATATAATCACACAAGTACTATACATTTGTCTGTAGTTAGCAGTATATCAAAAATACCACAAGGGCTTACCATTTTAAACTATATACCAGGCATTGCCTCACATTTTTACAAACAATAAAATATAGACTAGACTATAAAAATGGAAGTCAGTCATGCATATATAGTGATGACGATTACTTATAATTATATAAGTAATAATTATAAACAGGGGCGGCACGGTGGCGCAGCGGGTAGCGCTGCTGCCTCGCAGTTGGGAGATCTGGGGACCCGGGTTCGCTTCCCGGGTCCTCCCTGTGTGGAGTTTGCATGTTCTCCCCATGTCTGCGTGGGTTTCCTCCGGGCGCTCCGGTTTCCTCCCACAGTCCAAAGACATGCAGGTTAGGTGGATTGGCGATTCTAAATTGGCCCTAGTGTGTGCTTGGTGTGTGGGTGTGTTTGTGTATGTGTCTGCGGTGGGTTGGCACCCTGCCCAGGATTGTTTCCTGCCTTGTGCCCTGTGTTGGCTGGGATTGGCTCCAGCAGACCCCCGTGACCCTGTGTTCGGATTCAGCGGGTTGGAAAATGGATGGATGGATAATTATAAACAAAACTCAAATGTCTTTATAATTTACAACTTGCTTAGAGATGTCTTTTTTGTAGTTCACAAGCATCATTTTCATCATAGTTTTATATATTCATTGAAATATGACCTTAAATGACCAACATGTTTCAGGATCTTCCATCCGTTTCTCAGAGCCATACCACATTACCTTTAAAAATAATGCATACATTAATGGCAATATAAACTTTCCCCTTACTCATATAGTCTTCATATATTAAAAGTTGCTTATAATCAACCTTTGCATTCATACTGAAAATAAAATCAAATTAAAGCAACCAGATTCAGACATACTGTCTTTATGCACTACTGGAAGCTATTTATGAGAAGCAAAATAAGTCATTAACCTCATTAAGGCCATTAGGTACCACTGGGTTAATTTATCCAAAAAGGTTCTCATTGTGTTAAGTACTCATTAAAACATCATTTTACAAATGAAAATGCAGTGTATTTTAGTTGTTCTGTTTTGATTGTCAATAATATTTTGCACAGAGGCTTTTAAAGATCTTGTTGTGAAGTTACTTTTACTTTCATTTTAAGTCAAATGCCACTCATGTAGTTTCATCATAGGGCACATCAGCAAACAAAACACCCATTTGGGACATCAACTAACTCTTTGTGTTAATCTAATTATATTATTTTAATTCAGTTAATTCCTCCTTATATTACTTACTTGTCTGACTTGTGACTTACAGCATCTGAGATACAATTCGTTACATGTCTTTTGTAATTTTCCAATTAGAGCACTGGCAGGTGAAGTGACTTGCTCGTGGTCACACAGTGTCAGCACCAGGATTTAAAGTCCAAAGCCTTAACCACTATGCCACACTACCTGCCTTATACACATTATTACAACACCGGCATCTCTGTTCTTTGTTCCCCTTGTATAAATTTAAAAGATTTTGTCTTTGTATTTAATATTTTAACCTTTACCAACTTAGGCTTAATGTTACAATTTTGTGAAAATGTAAATATGGAAAGCTATTGAAATATAGAAGTTTAATTACATGTCAGTGTCTTTGTATAATACATCTAATCCTATTAGAACCCAGAGAGAATGTTAGAGTGCAAATTGGCCTGCTTTATTCTGTTTTCATTTGATTGTTCTGCAAAATGTGCCAATTTATGTATGTTGAATATTAGATTTTCGATAACCACCCTCTAAAAAAAACTGGATCAAATTTCACAAGCATATGTCACCCCTCTTATTAGAACACATTTCCTGTACTTGCATAATTTGTCATATGGATACATTGTTAATTAAAGATCTAGAGTGCAAAAGTGAACACATGTGGTGTCTATTGGTTTTGTAAAAAAACGTAAATAAAAATAATTCGTCCAACTGACTAACTTCTTCTTCTTCTTCTTTCGGCTGCTCCCGTTAGGGGTCGCCACAGCGGATCAGCTTCTTCCATATCTTCCTGTCCTCTATATCTTGTTCTGTTACACCCATCACCTGCATATCTTCTCTCATCAAACCCATAAACCTTCTCTTAGGCCTTCCTCTTTTTCTCTTGCAAGTTAGCTCTATCCTTAGCATCCTTCTCTCAATATACTCAGCATCTCTCCTCTGCACATGTCCAAACCAGCGCAATCTCGCCTCTCTGACTTTGTCTCCTAATTGTCCAACTTGAGTTGACCCTCTAATGTACTCATTTCTAATCCTATCCATTCTCGTCACGTCCAGTGCAAATCTTAGCATCTTTAACTCTGCCACCACCAGCTCTGTCTCCTGCTTTCTCCAACCCATATAACATAGCTGGTCACACTACCGTCCTGTAGACCTTCCCTTTTGCTCTTGCTGATATCCGTCTGTTACAAATCACTCCTGACACTCTTCTCCACTCATTCTACTCTGCCTGCACCCTCTTTTTCACCTCTCTTCCACAATCCTCATTACTCTGTACTGTTTATCCCAAGTATTTAAACTCATCCACCTTCGCCAACTCTACTCCTTGCATCCTCACCATTCCACTGACCTCCCTCTCATTTACACACATGTATTCTGTCTTGGTCCTACTGACCTTCATTCCTTTCCTCTCTAGAGCATATCTGCAACTCACAAGGGTCTCCTCAATCTGCTCCCTACTATCGCTACAGATCACAATGTCATCAGCAAACATCATAGACCACGGGGACTCCTGTCTAATCTCGTCTGTCAACCTGTCCATCACCATTGCAAATAAGAAAGGGCTCAGAGTCAATCCCTGATGTAATCCCATCTCCACCTTGAATGCATCCATCACTCCTACCGCAGACCTCACCACGGTCACACTTCCCTTGAACATATCCTGTACAACTCTTACATACTTCTCTGCCACTCCCGACTTCCTCATAAAATACCACAACTCCTCTCGAGGCACCCTGTCATATGCTTTCTCCAGGTCCACAAATATACAATGCAACTCCTTCTGGCCTCCTCTATACTTCTCCATCACCAACATCAGCATCCTCAGAGCAAACATCGCATCTGTGGTGCTCTTTCTTGGCATTAAACCATACTGCTACTCATTAATCATCACCTCACTTCTTAGCCTAGCTTCTACTACTCTTTCCCATAACTTCATGCTGTGGCTCATCAATTTTATCCCCCTGTAGTTACTACAGTCCTGCACATCCCCCTTATTCTTAAATATCGGCACTAGTACACTTCTTCACTGCTCAGGCATCCTCTTACTTTCCAAGATTCCATTAAACAATCTGATTAAAAAATCCACTGCCATCTATCGTAAACACCTCCATGCTTCCACAGGTTTTGTCATCTGGACCAACGGCTTCCATTCTTCATCCTCTTCATAGCTGTCCTTACTTCCTCGTTGCTGATCCATTGCAGTTCCTGATTCACTATCTCCACATCATCCATACTCTTCTCTCTCTCGTTCTCTTCATTGATCAGCCTCTCAAAGTACTCTTTCCATCTGCTCAACACACTCTCCTCACTTGTGAGTACATTTCCATCTTTATCCTTTATTACCTTAACCTGCTGCACATCTTACCGAGGTCGTCTTTAAGTCTAACCAATCGATACAGATCCTTTTCTCCCTCCTTAGTGTCCAACCTCTCATAAACTTATCATATGAGTTTTCTTTAGCCTTTGCCACCTCTCTTTTCACCTTGCGCCTTATCTCCTTGTACTATTGTCTACTTTCTGCATCTCTCTAACTATCCCACTTCTTCTTTGCCATCCTCTTTATCTGTATACTCCCCTGTACTTCCCCATTCCACCACCAGGTTTCCTTTTCCTCCTTTCTATGTCCAGATGTCACGCCAAGCACCCTTCTTGCTGTCACCCTTACTACATCTGCTGTAGTTTCCCAACTGTCTGGTAATTCTTCACTACCAGCCAGTGCCTGTCTCACCTTCTCCCTAAACTCAGGATTGCAGTCTTCCTTTTTCCTTTTTCCACTTCCACCATTTGATCCTTGGCTCTGCCCACATCATCCTACAGACCGCCATCTTATGCTGCTTAACTACACTTTCCCCCGCCACCACTTTGAAGTCTTCAGTCTCCTTCAGATTGGCTCTTCTGCATAGGATGTAATCTACCTGCATGCATCTTCCTCCACTCTTGCACATAACCCTATGTTCCTCCCTCTTCTTAAAATACGTATTCACCACAGCCATGTACATCCTTTTGGCAAAATCCACTATCCTCTGACCTTCTTCATTCCTCTCCTTGACACTATACCTACCCATCACCTCCTCGTCTCCTCTGTTCCCTTCACCAACATGCCCATTGAAATCCGCTCCAATCACCACTTTCTGTCCCTTGGGTACACTGTTCATCACTTCATCCAACTCACTCCAAAAATCTTCTTTCTCATCCATTGCACACTCAACTTGTGGGGCATATGCACTAACAACATTCATCATCACACCTCCAATTTCCCGCTTCATAATCATTACTCTGTCTGACACTCTTTTCACTTCCAAAACACTCTTGACATATTGTTCCTTCAGAATGACCCCTACTCCATTTCTCCTCCTATCCACACCATGATAGAACCATTTGAATCCACCTCTGATCCACCTGGCCTTACTCCCCTTCCATTTAGTCTCTTGCATGCACAATATATCAACCTTCCTTTTCTCCATCATATCTGCTAACTCTCTCCCCTTACCAGTCATACTGCCAACATTCAAAGTTCCTACCCTCAGTTCCACTCTCTTTACTTTCCTCCTCTCCTCCTGCCTCTGGACGTGTCTCCCCCCTCTTCTTCTCCTTCTTCTTCTTCGGCCAACAGTAGCCCAATTTCCGCCAGCACCCTGTTGGCTAACAGTACTGGTGGCAGTCATTCTTAACCTGGGCTCGACCGAACCAGTATAGAAATTTGTGTTGTTGTCTGTATGTTGATTTGGTGGCGGTCGTTGTTAACCCAGGGCTCGACCGAACCAGTATAGAAATTTGTGTTGTTGTCCGCATATTGATTTGACAAAATTTTACCCTTCCTGGATGCCCTTCCTGACGTAACCCTCCCCATTTATCCGGGCTTGGGACCAGCACGAAGAAACACACTGGTTTGTGCATCCCCTGTGGCTGGGTTTTCTAACTGACTAATGATCACCACTAAAAATGAACTTGTGATGTATTGTAATTCAAGATTCATTTTGAATTGAAATTGTATTTATTTTATGGCAAATAAAATGCCAGAAATTCTTTCAGTGTTCTTTCCCATAAAATGTTTTTGTTTCAGCATTGAATGGCTTTTGGGGAAACCTCTCCTTAAAACATAAATTCCCCTTATCAAATACACATTCTGTTTAATGTGAACCCATGGCACGGCACAACTTTCATTTGCCAATTCTTAAAACTAACCAACCTTTGGGGATCTACAGTTCACAGCAGAAATGCACTTGCACCCAGGGCTACGTTCCACTACCTTCTTTAGTAGGTAACTTTAGTAGTCCACTACCTTCTTTAGTAGTTTAGTGATTCCTTCAGTCTTCACTCAGATATGACTATTACTGTCACTATTGGAAATATACCATTCCTCAACTTTATTGTTACAGCTGAGAAAAAACATTAATTTCTCAGTTCCCAGTGCTTAAAACAGAGCAAAAATGCAATACAACAGGAAGTCACTAGGCACAAGGTCCAAAAGACTGGAAAATGGCAAATATTATCCCGTTATATAAAAAGGGTGATTGAGCAGATCCAGAAAACAATGGCAAGCTTTATGGGAATCATAGTTAAATTAATGGAAAGAATTATTAATGAACAACACATGGCAAGAACAGGAGTTTTACTGGACAGTTAGCATTGGTTCAGATGAGGGATATCATATTATACTAACATGCCAGAATTCTATGAGGAAGCAACAAACGAGTATGATCAAAGTGGAGCATACAATATTATTTATCTTGACTTTCAGGAAGCATATGATAAGGTACTGCATCAGAGATTGGGCATCAAACAAAAGAAGTGGGAGTTCAGGGTGTTGTTTGCGTATAGGCCAAAAATTGGCTCAGACACAGGAAGATGAGAGTTATGGTGTGAGGAACCCTATCAGAATTGGGTGATGTGAGGAGTGGTGTCCCATGGGTGTGAGTTCTAGGGCCACTTCTATTTTTAATACATATAAATGATTTGGATAGAAATATACTGTAATTAACAATGTGGTTAAGTTTATCAGATAATCGAGAATCTGCTGTGTCATTACAGAGGGACTTGGATAGCATGTAGGCTTGGGCAAATTTGTGTCAGATGAAATGTAATGTATGTAAATGGAAAATATTACATATAGGAAGTTAAAATGTTAGGTTTCAATACACAATCAGAAGTCTAAAAATTTAAAGTACACCTTATAAGATTAATTTATGGACTTAACACTATGAACTGCCTGACAGTGTTCAGAAACAGTTAAGAAGTCTAACAGAATGTTACTTTGTAAATTATAATGTGTAGAGTACAAGTCCAGGGAGGTTATGCTCAAGGTTTATAATGCACTGGGTTAAACCTGGACTACTGTGTGCAGTTTTAGTCTCCAGGCCACAAAAAGGACATAGCAGCGATGGAAAAAGTCCAGGGAATAGCTACTAGGCTGATTCCAGGGTTACAGGGGATGAATTATGAGGAAAGATTAAATGAGCTGAGCCTTTTCAGTTTAAGCAAAGGAAGATTAAGAGGTGACATTACTGAAGTGTTCAAAATTATGAAGGGAATTAATACAGTGGATCGAGACTGCTACTTTAAAATGAATTTAACCAGAACACAGGGACACAGTTGGAAACTTGTTAAAGGTAAATTTCGCACAAACATTAGGACGTTTTTCTTTAAACAGAGAACCATAGACACATGGAATAAGCAACAAAGTAGTGTGGTAGACAATAGGATTTTATGGACTTTTAAAACGAGACTTGATTTTATTTTAGAAGAGTTAAATGGATAGGACTGGCAAACTTTGTTGGGGTGAATAACCTGCTCTCATTCAGATTGTTCTACTTTTCTAAAAACAGTTGACAAAACATTTTGTGCAGGAAAACATTTTCTTCAAATTGTGTACTTATACTTTTTCTATACTGGGACTAAAAGCTACTATTACAGCTATGACTTTAGTTTGCTTATAAAATTGGTTTTCAGACATGAAAAATTCATCTCAAGGGCTAATTCTTTAAGTTTATCAATAAAGTCACTGTAATGTGATAAAAATCTAGACCAGTTGGGTATGGCAGTCAAAACTGTCAGCACAGCATCTTTAGTGAATAAGATTCAATATCACAAGTAACACAATTAAACTTTGATTGCATCAATTGTATTGATTCTGTCTTTGTGATAAAATAAGCAGAATCCTTAGTAATGGATTGTGTCATCCATATTAGATGTTTAATATTGTAAATTGTGATCACCAGCAAAATTGAATCAATACAAATTGGTTAATTTTTTTTAACAGACTGGATCTTTGGGAATTCTACCATGAAAAACTCAAGCTATACTATATGTTAGCCTATTAGGTCAGTCTGATAGGCATTTTATTGATTCAGATATTAGTGGTGGGGTTTCTGTTTAATGTTTAATGGCAGTTGATGTAAAGCAATTGACCCAGAAATCTCGAATATATATCTGTATATCCCACACAAATATGGCACCTTAGACTAAATTATTTTGATTTGCTTATAACTAAAGATAATGGCTGTTTTATTTTTTAAAATGAATACCCCAATGCTAGGATTCTTGTGTGGTGTGCCAGCAACTCAGATAAGGTCAGTGTGTTGATGCTGCTTTAGTAGTAGGCAATGGGAACCTCCTTTACCTGCCTAGCTTTTTGTTAATGGATGGGTCCCAACTTCTGTTGATTACTTAAAAACCTTATGTCAGTCTTAAAGTAGAGTTGGAACAGCCTGTGTTGCTACACCCTCTACACCCTAGAAAGTTGTAAATTCCAGTGATAATGGAAATAAAATGGCAGTTGACAAATGAAATGAGACAGAGCATTATTATCCTTAGAAATGTAGGCCTTTCATTAAGAGAAATTGCAAAACAAATCTAAGTGTCAGTAAGTATGATGTCCTACACAATCTAAAAGCAACTGAAAACTGGAAGAAGTTCTAATAGGAAGAGATCTGGTAGACCCAAAGTCAGAACCCAAGTCTCTGAGGTTCACCAGATAGGTGCCTCACAGCACAACAACTTCCACAGTTTAACAGTGATGGTCGAAGAAAGCAAGTCTCAGTTTCTACTGTGAAGAGGAGACTTTATGCTTCAGGTTTGACAGGGCAAGTGGCAGTAAGAAAGCCATTCCTTAAAGGACAAAATAGGGCCTTGAAATACCAGCTGTGGACTACTGAAGACTGGAAGAAAGTCTTATGGATTAATGCATCAAGATTTGAAATCTTCGGTTTGTCATGCAGGGTGTTTTACCTTGTACGGTATTGAGTTGGTGAAAGAATGGTTCCTCAGTGTGTGAGACCAATTGTCAAAAATGGAGGAGGAAGTATAATGGTCTGGGGTTGTTTTGCTGGAGGCAGAGTTGGTGATTTGCACAGAGTGATTGGTATTCTGAATTAAAAGGGTTACCACAGTTTGGCTATTATATCAGAAAAAGGTGACTACACTTTGATGAATCAAAAATGTGAAAAAATATTTGTACACTTAATGATTCCTTGACTTATTTTTTATTTGCCATTGTTTACTTGTTCTATGCCAGTGTAATAATGTCCAAGTAGTATTTCAGAGATTGTAGTAACACAGTCTGTTCCAACTCTGCTTTAAAGCAGATTGGGGGTTTTTAAGTAATCAAAAGAATTTGGGACACCTGTGCAAACTGTTTGCCTCAACTTGCAAGGCTTAATTTACTTTAATTGCTACAGAACATCTGTAGGTTGTAACCTATTAGATGTTCCCTAAAGAAGGCTCATTTATAATATTCTGAAATTTCGTTTGTTTTTTTTTTTTTCTTCATTTTTGCTAACCTAAACTTTTAGTTTAAACCTCTGGCATTTTACTGCTTATCTTTACACGATTTTAGGTCATTCATTGCATGAATGCTGAGTAAAATTGAAGAAAAAGTGGAAAAACTGAGGTGTTCTAAAACTTTTGACCAGTAGTGTATACTCATTCATTTTTCAGTTTGATATATATTTATTCTTACAAATAATATCTTTCATAAGATGCACCAGATACTTTGTTATCAATCTGTGTTTGATGGTCCATCATTTCTGTTTTCTTTTAAAAATACAGAACATTTTTGAAAAGTATATGGTTATTAAATGTTTAGTAAATATGAGATCTGAAATAGAATGAACTTTTAAGATTTCTTTTGTATTTCATCCCTGCATTATCCACTCATGTATTTCCTCAAAAGCACAATGGTATAATCGTTAATTTTTATAAACATCCTCATGTGAAATAGCCTTTTCTTATTGTGAAACTGCTTTCTTGTTATCTTTTTCAAAGATAAAAGTGCTCAATATATCTACTGTGCTATAGCCTGATCCTGTGTCTTACTTGTATTTCCAAATGGATGCACAGGAACTTTCTCAAACTTAATAAGGAAAAAAAAATCTTAGTGATTGGCAAAAATGGATATAGTGAGGGTATTAGAAATAAACTTGATCCCTTAGAAGAAGATCCTTGGAAGAATTGGGGGTAACTATTGACTATGACCTAAATTGTAAATCACATATTAATCAGATTACTAGGACTGCATTTTTTCACTGAAGGAATAGAGTTAGACCTCTCATGACTTTGCAAGATGCTGAAAAATTAGTTCATGCTTTTGTTTTCAGTCGACTAGATTATTGTAATGCACATGTTACAAGACAATTTAAAGGCATTAATCAGTAGCAGTTAATGGAGGATGCAGCAAGAATTTTAATTAGAAAAAGAAAATCTGAGCACATTACACCAGTTTTAGTGTCATTAAGAATTGACTTTAAAATATTACTAATGGTTTACAAAGCCTTAAATAATCTTGCCCCGTCCAATATGTTGGAATGTTTGTCCCCTTACTCTCCAAGTCGTAACCTCAGATTTTCAGATGAAGGTCTGCTTATAATTCCAAGAGCCAACCTGAAAAGAATTAGGGATGTAGGTGGCTTTTTGCTGTTATGCACCTAAAATTTGCAATACTTTACCAGTATAAATTTGCCAGGCTAATACTGTACAACAATTTAAAAAACTGCTAAAAAACCATTCTTTTGAAATGGGTTTTTCTTGGCTACATTTTTAGTTGCATCCCTATTATGCTATTTGGGCATTGAATTATCATTTTCCTCTGGGTCCTGCAATTCCTTACTACTCTCTGCTGTCTTTTCTGGTTCTTCTGTGGTGGCGATCTATGCAACCACCACCTTATCAAGGTACCTAGGCCTAAATCCAGCTAAATTGTCATCTAACTGCTTATACTGGAAGATGGACAGAGACAGAAAGAAAGAGAGAGATGTTCAATGATCAGAAATTACTGAAGATAACTGTTTTTTTAACATTTCCAGGAGTTCTGTCCCAACTTCAATTGTATGATGCATATTCTTGTTTTCTTTGTATTTCTAGTTTTTCTTTGTTTTTTTCTGTGCTGATTTTGAAGTAAATGTTTGTGTGATTATTATTTTATTGAATAGCATGTCATTGTAATATTGTTTTTCAAAAATTAATTAAATATTAAAAAATGAAAAGAATATATAATATGTTACTAAGAAACTGGACCATCTGAGAATTGTCATTTGGGACTGAATGAAGACTGCATGAACCCACCCAAGTTGTATAATTCTTTGTATTGCTTATACAGGCTGAGTCCAAATTATGTTAACATTTGAGTGGCGGAAACAGTTTATTCAAAAAACATACTTCATATGTGCAAGATGATTTACAGGAATGTCTCAACCTGTTCGCCATCATGTTCAACACATATACCATATGTGGTACATAAATTGTCCACAGAAATTGTGTATAAGTATATACATAGCAGTACCATTAGTGTTAACATAATTTTCACTAGCCCTGTATTTTCTACTATTGGTTTTGATACAAATACTGTAAATATACAGTACTGTGCAAAAGTTTTAGGCAGGTGTGAAAAAGTGCTGTAAACAAAGAATGCTTTCAGAAATATAAATAATGATTGTTTATTGTTATCAATTTACAAAATGCAAAGTGAGCAAACAAAAGAAAAATCTAAAATCAAATCAATATTTGGTGTTACTACCTTTTGCCTTCAAACCAGCATCAATTCTTATAGGTACACTTGCACAAAGTCAGGGATTTTGTAGGATTATAATCAGGTGTATGATCAACCAGTTATACCAAACAGGTGCTAATGATCATCAATGTCACACGTAGGTTGAAACACAATCATTAACTGAAACAGAAACAGCTGTGTAGGGGGCTTACAACTGGGTGAGGGACAGCCAATCTCTGCTACCAAGGTGAGGTTGTGGAAGACAGTTTCATGTCATGGCAAGATTGAGCACAGCAACAACACACAAGGTAGTTATACTGCATCAGCAAGGTCTCTCCCAGACAAAGATTTCAAAGCAGACTGGGGTTTCAAGATGTGCTGTTCAAACTCTTTTGAAGAAGCACAAAGAAACGGGCAACATTGAGTCGGCCAAGGAAACTTATTGCAGCAGATGAAAGACACATCAAGCTTATTACCCTTCGAAATCAGAAGATGTCCAGCAGTGCCATCAGCTCAGAACTGGCAGAAACCAGTGGGACCCAGGTACACCCATCTACTGTCTGGAGAAGTCTGGCCAGAAGTGGTCTTCATGGAAGAGTTGCAGCCAAAAAGCCATACCTCCGACGTGGAAACAAGGCCAAGCGACTCAAGTATGCACGAAAACATAGGAACTGGGGTGCAGAAAAATGGCAGCAGGTGCTCTGGACTGATGAGTCAAAATTTTAAATATTTGGCTGTAGCAGAAGGCAGTTTGTTCGTCAAAGAGCTGGAGAGCGGTACAATAATGAGTGTCTGCAGGCAACAGTGAAGTATGGTGGAGGTTCCTTGAACGTTTGGGGCTGCATTTCTGCAAATGGAGTTGGAGATTTGGTCAGGATTAATGGTGTTCTCAATGCTGAGAAATACAGGCAGATACTTATCCATCATGCAATACCATCAGGGAGGCGTATGATTGGCCCCAAATTTATTCTGCAGCAGGACGACAACCCCAAACATACAGCCAAAGTCATTAAGAACTATTTTCAGCATAAAGAAGAAGAAGAAGTCCTGGAAATGATGGTATGGCCCCCACAGAGCCCTGATCTCAACATTATCGAGTGTGTCTGGGATTACATGAAGAGACAGAAGGATGTGAGGAAGCCTACATCCACAGAAGATCTGTGGTTAGTTCTCCAAGATGTTTGGAACAACCTACCAGCTGAGTTCCTTCAAAAGCTGTGTGCAAGTGTACCTAGAAGAATTGATGCTGTTTTGAAGGCAAAGGGTGGTCACACCAAATATTGATTTGATTTAGATTTCTCTTTTGTTCATTCACTGCATTTTGTTGATTGATGAAAATAAATGATTAACACTTCCATTTTTGAAAGCATTCTTTGTTTACAGCATTTTTTCACACCTGCCTAAAACATTTGCACAGTACTGTAACTTTTAAGTGAAAGCTTAAACCAAAGTCTTTGTCTGATTGCTTATTAGTGAACCAAGAAGCTAATGTTGATCATTGCTCCTCTAGCTGTAATCCCTTAAGGGCACATAGGATCCTCTTGTGATGTACTCAACTGGTGGTAAACCGGGTTGAAGTAAAGTACTAAAACCAAAAGACAGTCCCAGTCAATGATGCAGCCTGCCATTAGCGGTCTCTAGGGTTAAATATGCAAGGTACAATACAGACAGGTAAGAAGTTACAGGTCACCGTTGTATAGCTGGTTTTGACAATTTTTCCTATCTCCCATTAAGAAAAAAACCTAAGAGGTTAGTTGGTACCATTAGTGTTAGGTTCTTGTTATAGGTGATCTGATAATGTGATCCAAAAATGCTCATTTTCATGGCCACCTTGCTTATGATAACGATGATGCCCATTTATAAAATAGCATCATCACACAAACTTTATTTGAGGTGCAGACATATCACACCTGATGTCCTAGCATTGGGATATTCAAGTTATAAAGAAATAAATCAACATTAGCATTAGTTAGAGGTCAATCACAATAATTTTGTCTAAGGACCTTTTGACATTGTTGTTTTGACTCTGCTTCTGGTTAGAGATTTTAGTTTTAGAGATTAGTTCTGTCTGGCTTTCTTGGTGTTCTGACCACTGCATATTTTTCAATTTGATGTCTACCAAACCTTTAATTTCTCTTATCTCCTGGTCATTCTCTGTATTCTCTCTCTTTCTCTAGCCGACTTTCCTCTTGTGTTCAAAATATCAGATGTTATTCAGAAGAAAAATGTAAGACAGCTTGTCAGTATACAGAACAGCAGGAAATGTCAACCTGACCTTGTTTCAACACAAATTCTTCAGTCCTGTACTATTGACTGTGCTGCTAATTTCACAGGTATTTTTAATCTCTCACTTAAGCAGGTAAAACTTCCAAGATGCCTTAAGGTGGTCACTATAATACCCATTCAAAGGACCTCCATTGCATGCTGTTTTACCTTTTATAGACTTTTTATTTTGACATCACCACCTCATTATTTATAGTACACAAATGATTGTATTTCACATTCAGTTTCTGTAAGAATAGTGAAGTGTGCTGATATCAAGACCTTTGTGGGTCACAGATTATGAGGAATCTGTATACAGGAATGAGGTAGTACAACTGGTTAGATGATGCAGTCTAAATAATCTGGATTTTTTTATTGATTTTAATTTTAATTAGAAGCAGATAACATTCCATACAAGTGGTTCAAACTTAACAAAGCAATTTCAACACCCGCCCGTCTACTCTAAAAAAGGAACAAGGAAGAGTCCTTTTTTCCCCAAAGTGGAAGTTTATTCTAAAATGTTATTGATTAGATCCTTCCATGTTTTAAAAAAGTTTTGAACAGATACTCTAAGTGAGAATTTGATTTTTTCCAATTTCCAGTAGTACAGAGCATCAGTTACCCGCTGACTTAAAAGTTTGTGGGGTGGGATTCTTCCACTTGAGCAAAGCAAGGTAAGTCTATGCGCTAGTAGTGAAGTAAAGGCAATTACAGTTTGTTTGTCCTTCTCCACTTTAAGCCTGTCTGGGAGTCCACCAAACACAGTTGTTAATGGGTTTGGAGTGATTGTGACACTGAGGCGAGGTATGCAAAGATTTTTGTCCAAAATATTGTTAATTTGGTGCACACTCAGAACATGCAGCCTAGTGAGGCTGGAGCTCGACTGCAACATTGACAGGTTGAATCTTGTCCTGGAAACATTTTGGACAATTTTAAATGAGATAAATGTGCTCAATTAAAGATTTTAAGTTGAATGATTGAATGCTTTGCACATACAGAACTATAGTGTATTCTGTGCAAGGCTGCCTTCCACTCCTTTTCTGAAATATTAAGTGACAGATCCTTTCCCCAATGTACTTTGGGGTCTTTGAAAGGAAGGAACTTTAAAATAATTTCATAAATTGTAAAGATGGTATCTGAGTCTTCAAGACTGATCAATATTTCCTCTGGAATAGAAGAAAGTGGAAGGTGAGGAAAATTGGGTGGGTTCTGTTTAGCAAAGTTTCTAGCTTGAAAGTAGTGGAAGAATTGTATTGATGAGAGGATAAATCTGAAGCGCAATTGTTTGTAGGATGCAAATACATTATCTATGTACAAGTGTCTAAGTGTTTTTTTCCCGAACATTTTCCCAACATTAAATAGTGTATACATTTGAGGGGGTGGAAAAAGTTGGCTGTCATATAGAGGTGTAACAGATAAAAGCCTCTCTGTCTTAAAGTGCTTCCTACATTGGTTCCATATTCTGAGGGAATGAAGGGCATATTGATGGATATTTGAATTAATTGGGGCACAGAGCAGGGAATATAAAGATGTAAAGATGTACTGCAAGATTGTATTTCTGTTGTAGATCAGGCTTGTGTATATTCATAGATTTGTGTTGATATCCAGATCTTTATTGCTTGTATGATTGCTACCAACTAATAGAATTAAAAGTTAGGTAATGCCATGCCCCCTTCTGTTTTAGCTCATTGTAGAATTGTCCTTTGGATGTGTGGATGTTTTGAATTGCAAATAAATGAAGTTATGATTAAGTTTTATTTCTTAAAAAAATATTTATTAATGTATATGGGGATACTTTGAAATAGGAAGAGAAGCTTGGGAAAGATGGTCATTTTAACAATGTTGATTTTCCATTCTAATGTAAGTTGGAGAGTAGACCATCTGTTCACGTCTTGTCCAGTCCGACATTGTGAGCTAGAGAATTCACTGGAAAGAGCACACTTT
The DNA here is from genome assembly GCF_900747795.2 of Erpetoichthys calabaricus. NCBI lineage: Eukaryota > Metazoa > Chordata > Cladistia > Polypteriformes > Polypteridae > Erpetoichthys > Erpetoichthys calabaricus. The sequence continues at coordinate 189,916,192 of NC_041399.2, forward strand.
TATTCAAAATGATTTTGAGCCCAGGTATTTTTTGAAAATCTGTTTAATGCTTTTAGGACTGTTGGCACAGAATTTTGTGGGTCAGATATAAACATTACCATATCACTATAACACCTATTCAAAGGACCTCCACTGTATGCTGTTTAAACATCTACAGAGTTGCCAATCTTGACATTACCACCTCATTATTCATAGTACACATTCACATTCAGTTTCTGTAAGAATAATGAAGTGTGCTGATAATGAGAACTCTGTGGGTCACAGATTATGAGAAGTCTGTATACAGGAATCAGACAGTAAAACTAGTTAGATGATGCAGTCTAAATAATCTGGAATTAAATGCCAAGAAAACAAATAAAAATAGTTCTGTACTTTAAGCAAGACCATATTGACTTTTATACTTCAATGGCTAGACTATAAAGGGAGTGGAGAATTTAAATTTCTTGTGCACCACCATTTCTGGCACCATTCCATTTCATTTTGAATATACACTTTAAATCACAAGCTTGCAGCTAACTTGCTAGTTCAATCCATTCTGCTGACTTGCTGCGTGACCTGAGCAACTCAATTAACCTGCCTTTCTCCAGTTTAAAAAAGAAAAAAGTCAGCGCAAACTATTGTAATGCATCCTGATCTTGTAAATTGCTTTGGGTAAAAAGTGTCTGCCAATTGTAGAATAACAATGTTTTCAAACACTTAATTCAATTCATGGTTGTTGGGAGCAAAGCCTATCCTAGCAGCAATTTGCATAAGGCAGGAAACAGAGAATGTGCAGCGTGCACAGCAACTGGGCACCAAATTTGAACCCAGGACACTGGATCCTTAAATATCAAGTCTATCCACTGGGCCACCCTGAATGTATTTTATAATCATGGGTGGCCAAAGCTTTTCTCAGTAGCAGGTACCAACCTTGAAAAGGTTACCAGTCTATATTAGTATGCACTCTCACACCCACACTTCCTGTGGAAGTACCTACAGTGTACACGGAGAAAACTTGTAAACCCCACCCAGATCAATGCGTCACTATCCTGCTTTGCAATAATAATAGTTATAAGAACACTTAGCTTCAGTTTCAGCTACTCATGCCGCCTGTTACTTTGCAGAAACCTTCATTATTGTGGACGTGCTCTTACCAGGGTACTGGCCCAGACAGAACTTCAGAAGGGGAAATATGCTGGGCATTTGTCAGACTGGTACTATTTCATTTACTTTCCTTTTCGTATTTAACACTAGCCAAAGTTGGCTTGGTGTGTTAGAACAATGGGTTAAGATAGGTAAACAAATATTTATGTGTCTTTGAAATGTTGAGCCTCTTGTCTTTTTCTGGCTGAAATGCAAGTGCCCCACCTGTCTTCTACACTGCCTTTCTATCGATTATTCTGCTTTCATGAGTTGAGAATTTGTTCATTTTATGTATGATTGGAATCCCTAATTGTGGTAATACCTTACTAGGTAGTATCCATTAATACTATTTCTTTGTTGTTCGTTGTTTACTGTGGTTTAATGAATAGATATTTAATCTCACATTAATAAATTGCAAGGCTTGTTGAATAACTGAAGCACCGATATGGCATATAAGCTGGGTAAAGGTATTGTTTTTGTGTTGTCCCCTCCATTGAACCACTTTTCATGATTAAACTTCTGAAACATCGTAAATTCTCTGTTAAATTAGGTTAACTGTATTATCCATACAAACGTTTATGAACATCCATTCAGCTGTTTTGGAGTAATGCATTGTTTAAGTGGTATTGTCCCTCCAATTAAAATTCTCCCATGAAATTCTTGCAACTCCACAAAGCCTATATTTTAGTTTCTGTGAACAATACTATTAATACAAAGGTACGTGAAAGTAGACATAGCCATTTTGGAGTGGAACACAATTTTTCTGTTGGTCCCCCATTAGAACCTCCCTCCCCTGCCATTTTTTCTTTTAAATTACTGACATGAAATATATTCTTCACTGCAAGTAGTGACAAACCTAAACAATATGCCAAGTTCACTAATATCAGTTGAACCGTTTTGGTATAATAATGTGATTTTGGTTTTGCACACCCATCCCCAGTACAGCCCCATTTCTTGATAGAACTTTTTAAAGGCCTCAAAAGTCTAGATATGAAGTTGGATCAACAGTAATAGTTCATGAAGCTTGACTAAGTCGAAGTGATGCACCCCTACTCCCATACAAGCTCCCTTCCTGCTGAAATTTTTGAAATGCCAGCTGCATTTTAATTTGGTTTAGCCTTATTACCCATGAAACGTTTTATTGAGACCAACTTAAATGTTTTGAAAAATGCATACTTTTTAGTTTAATCTCCCCATTACAACCCTTCTCCCCAATGACATTTCTGAAACACCTCGGAGCTTGTACTGTATTTTAAGATGGACCAAAGGCAACTTATGTGCAAAATTTTGTGTAAATTGGTTCAGCCATTTTTGTGTGATTGGTGAACAAACAAACAGACAGGATGGGATCTAAAAGTTGGAATAGTGGTCCTTTGCGTGCAAAAAAGATAAATAACTTCAAAAATACAGAAGACACACAAAGGAGTTTTACAGATTTATTTACATAGATTTAACTATTCTTTCTTCATAATTGACAGTATTAGACTGTGCCTTAATTTGTTTAATTGTTTGTCCCTATTAATTTGATTTAAAAATTTCTCTGGATGCATCTTTCTAAATAAACAAATATAAATGCCTTAAAATGTACAGCCCTAAAAATTGCTCACTCAGTGAACATACATTTTTTACCTTAAGCTGAACTAATTCCTTGATAATCAACTTACTGCACAGGCTGTTGTAATACAATAGTACACATGCCTCGGGCATGGCACCTGTCAAGCTCAAGCAGTAAAGACAATGAAAAATAAATGATTCATGTCACGCTTGCTACATTTTATTAATCCAGGTTTGATCAGCCTACTATTCCTTATAAAAAAGCCCAGCTTCTCCCTGAATGCCTTCTTTACTCACTGCGTGGGCTACTTTATGACATGCAAAAAATAGCTTTTTTCTTTTCCTTTTCAACAGATGCTAGCAACTCTGTGGTAGTCATCACTACAGCTTCACTTGTTTAAGTCCTTTTAAGAGTGGGCACCGTTTTTACTTCTATTAGTTCCTGAAACTGATAAGTCTAAAATAAGTCCAAAATAATACAAGATAACTTTCACTGTCTACTTTGATTCGGGGCTATGTTAAGAAGAACGGGTCAAATTTCAGTTCTGTTTATGGATTTGAGTTATGAATAACCCAACATGCTTTACTGAAGATCAAAGAAGTCCAAATAGCAAGATGTTAATCCGAAACCAGAGAACATCAAGAGCGCCTTTTCCAGCTGTAGCATAATTTATCAAATGAGTTTGAACTTGGATTAAAACCAAATGAAATGAACTTGGATTCCAAGTGCTTCACTAGGACTGCAACGACTACAGATACTATGATTCTCCTTTGGACACTCATCACCTTTCCACATGCACCTTGTCTCTTATTATGTCTACTGTCTACCTCATAGTCACTTAAATCTGTTTTAGAGATAGAGAAGGGTGGGGTTAGTGTGCATCTGCAAAAGGAAAAGTTTATTACCATTCAGAATGAAAGCCTTCATACTGTGTGTGACGGAAAAGTGAAAGGCAGATTGCATATATAGGAAGGGATGGAGAGAACAGGGGAGATGAAAAATGAGAGGACAAGAGAAAGTGTGAAATCAGAAAGGATTAAGAGAACAATTAAAAAGTTAGGCCAGTCCAGTAGAAAAATGTGAGCCAATGCTAAGAACGAGGTTAGTGCATTCTTTGAAAAGGTGTCTTTAAAACCCTGTGAAAGATCACAAAGAGATACTGTATCTATGATCAAGGGATGTGAAAAGCTCTATGATAGGCTCTGTAAGGTCTTTAATCTTTGCAGCTCAGATGTGATACCTGAAATAATCTGGCAACCATCCCCCTGTTTCACTTATACAGATGCTTGGTCACAATGAAATATTGTGTTTCTTCCCGCATTTTCTTTTCAGAGTGGCAATAAACCTTTGGATTTTCTTTCATAAAGCTTTTTCAGTTTGTTAAAACAGGCCCCTGACTTTCAGTTTTTTCTAACTATTTTATGTCTTAGTTGTAATTCTCCCTTTTTAGTGACCTATGCACATGTTTATCGAGTTTCTCAGAGTAGAAAAACTATCCTAACTGGCTCAAAAAATCTCAAGAGCGATGCAAATTCTTCCCTAATCTTAGGTGTAGGAGTAAAAGCATTTTATCAATTTAGTTTAGGAAGCTACTCCTAACTTCATCAGTATTTAGGAGAGCTTGTGAGCTTCGCTAAAAGCTTACAGATGATAGCACTTGGTAGTGAATGGTATGCACCCACTAGGTAAGGTGAAGTGCTTTAGAAAGGCTGGACAAAAATAACAAAAATGGAACAATAATCGTAACAAATCTTGTACACTACATTATTGCTCCATCTACACAGAGAAACCATGCACTGATTGCCAAAATGAAAGAGTTGGGAATGCTATGTTTAAAATACATTGATAATTTGGATATTTTGCACCAAACTTTGAATGACCTTTCAACACGTGAGGTAATATAAAGAATATGGGATGAAGCTAGAGCAAGTAGCATTCATGTAAATCATAATGCACATAAAGATCATTACCCCAAGAGTGGATGACCATGACTTGAAAAACAGCAAAGTGGCTAGTTTCAATGTAACTGTTGTTACTTTACGAGGTGTTTCCCCACGGCTATAACAGCGGGAATGTTATTCTTCTAAGATTATGGCTGTGGATCATTCATTGTTTTATAAACGTGCCTGTTTTCGAGCTCTACTTTCATTCCGTGTGTGTGTCTTGGTCTTTCCGTCTTGGTGTTTATTACAGTATCACTCTGCAAAATGGCAACAATTGTCGGCAGCTTAGCTTAGCCTGAGTTAATATGATTTATATTTATGATATTAATATGATATAATAATATGATATTCAATAAGTTTTAATATGATTACTTCTTCTTCTTCTTTGTTATTACCTTTGGGGTAAATACCTTAGTATTAGTATCAGAAAACTACAAAATGTCACCATGATTCCCAAGGAAACTGCAAAACGTTATCATGAGTACCCTTTTCCTAGCTGGCGTAAGACACTTGATAACTACTTCTCATGTCCTATTCTGGGGTGGGACAAATGCTTATCCTAGTCAGACATTTAGTGCAATTCCTACATGTAAGTCTGAGACACCTGATAAATACTGGCACAGTTAAATACAATTTATTTTTTTAGGTTTTTTTTTCAGAGTTTACACATTTGCACTTTTCTGTGAGGGATGCATCCAGGCTAATTTATTGAAAACTTCAAAAAACTACTAAAGATCTACCTCTTTAATTTTGTTTTCTCTTTATCACTTAAGAAATTACTAGCACCATTAGCTATCCGTCTTATTGGAGGGAGGAAAGAATCGGTTCTTTTCATAAAATGCCATTTTATTTGCTGTTGTATAGGCTGGTCACTAATCACTACTTTTGCATGTTTTCTTTTTATCTGGTTCTACTATGCACCTCTGCCCCATGTCCTAAGTATTCTGCAGTCCCATGAGATGCTGCAAAGATGAAGAGAGCTCCGCAAGAATATCCTGCGAATGGTAACACATTTATGGACTGCAGAATGCGATAAGGGGACTGGTTGGTCTTTTGGCATCAGGACTCCACAGGTTTATTTTCTGTCCTCCTGGCCCAGCCTTTTATTAAGCTCAACATTATGTTTCTCTACTGTTATAAATATCTGAATGTTACTTTCTTTTGCAACGCTGTTTAACTATTATTATGGTAAAAGTGCTTTGAGCTACATTTATGTATGAAAGTGTGCTATAGGAATAAATATTTTTGTTGTTATTTGGATATTTACTTTTCTGTGCATCTCTTGAATATATAGTTCAACGTATCTCTTATAATTATTTCTTACTGATCATCATTTTTCCTCAGTAATGTTATCATCCATTTTTCACAGAGACCCCCATGTTCTAAAGGGTGGTCAAAATCCTCCTCTTCTGAAAATGGGCGTGAAATCCAAATTCAGGCTTTAGTAAATAGCAAGAGCCACAGAAAGAGTCTGTGAAGCAGCAACGTGAACAATTATTCCACTATGCTGATCTTAAATGGAGACTTGTCATGTTGTAATAGTTGAGTTTTAATTGAATTTGTTAATACTTCCGTTCATAAAAACCTTCTTAACATGGCCATAATGTAACTGTTGTCATTCTGTCTGGCATTTGAATAGTCACATTCGTGATTGTAAATTACGTGTTACTATTAGAGTGCACAAGGTGTAAACAGACTTTATATGACACAATATAAAGCCTACAACAGTATTTAAAATAAATCAACACAAAAATCCAATATCACAGTACAAAATGCTGTATCAATCTAAAAAAGAAGTGAACAAGTATTTCCAGTAATGTGACAAGAAGCAAAACGAACTTCACTTTGCGTATAGATGATAGCAAACTAGTTAGGAGGGCAGATAATGTAAAATCAGCTATATTGTTGAAAGTTCATTTGGATAGCAAATAGGCATTATGACAGAGGAAATTTAATATTAATAAGTGTAAGTATTACATGCAGTAAGTAAAAACATTAGAGTTGAATACAAAATGAGTGGTCTGAATCATAAAAATGCAAGTTATGAGGAGGACCAGGGGGTCATAGTCGACTCACCACGATTTGCATCAAGGCAGTGTATGGAAGCAATCAAGAAAGCTAAAAGAATGTTAGGTAATATAATGTAGCATGATGTGTGGAGTACAAGCCAAGGGAGGTTATGCTTAAGTTATATAATGTACTAATTAGGCCCCACCTAGAGTTCTGTGTTCAAATTTGGTATCCATATTTAAAAAAAAGACATTAGAGCACTAGACAAAGTCCAGAGAAGAGCAACTAGCCTGATTCCTGGATTATGAGATATGAGTTATGAGGAAAGATTGACTAGTTGAGTGAAGTAAGTAAATTCTGTAACAAAAACACAGGGATACAGTGGGAAACTTGTTAAGGGCAAATTTTGAAGAAATGTGAGAAAGTTTTTCTTCAAGCAAGGAACCCTAGACACATTAAATAAATTAGCAAGTAGTGTGGCAGAGAGTAGACTTTAGGGACCTTCGAATCTCGTTTTGATGTTATTTTGGACAATCTAGATGAATAGGACAGACAGGCTCATTCAGCCAAATGGCCTGTTGTCATCACAACTTTTCTAATGTTCTAATATAAAGAAAGAGTCAGTCAGCTTTATCCTAGCAAGTCATACTGTATAATTAAACTTGGAAGCCTTTGGAATACTGTAGGTTTTCAGTGACTGTGTTTTAAAGAAAATGTCCTGGTTGTCAGCCTTACTGTCCCTTCCTGGATAGATACATTCCTAAATGTGATACATTGGGGTCCTGTTTGATATATAATATATATTGAGAAGAGTAGTTCAAGTGTGCTTTGCTTTTTAAAACATACATTAACAAGCATTATACTTTAGGCTGGGGCTGATCCTGCTTAAAAAGTACCCCTAGAGAAGGAATAGCTGAAAATAGCTTAGCACAATAGCTAAAAGGCAGAAAAGAAGGAACACCACACAAAGACAGAGGTTAAAGAAATGTGGAGGCGAGAACATTGTGGAATGTGAAGAAAAAGCTAAACAGCAGAGCTGCACCATCATATCGTCAGTATATTCAGCACCTGTTGAAACCTACGCCTACTGCTTATAGCCGACAGTGTCTTTATGGTTTTGTGTAGCCACCTATGAATGTTCTAGTATCAGGCATTTGTTCATATAGAAAAAAAATTTAAATGCTTTATAGTTAAAAAAAAAACTCTTTGTTAGTGCCCATTGCGGTAAAAGGTAAAGATTCAGTGTTTCTATAACCGTAATAACTACTTCATTACTTATACTTACCAATTAGGGAGGTAGTGGTTAATTTTGCCCACATGAGACATAATGCATTCGGACATGTCCTCCACAGTGTAACACAAGGTTTCTGGCTCATGCCAACTTAAAAATGAAACATAGTTGGTAGTAACATGTACCATCTTATCCAATACATTTCTGACGTGATTGAAACATTTTGACTTGTGGGGAAGGGCAGAGACACAGAATTATAGCAAAATCACTATTACTTACCCAGGATTCCATGACTTCATTTTGTCACATAAACCATTTTCCTGTTGATAAAGCACATTTCAGACAGATTTACAGTTTCCATGAAATATGTACTTAACTGCCAACAAAGTTCCTGTTGTCATACATGTGAGAATAAGAGGTGTCCTAAGGGCTATGTACATACAGTAAGCAATACCACCACCGGGACATAAGAGGGCACTCTTGCTGATGCAACATCTTTTCTTCCACAACTCAGAGAAGGAAGAATGACCTTCCTTACAACTCTCTGTCATTAAGTCCCCCCTCCAGGAACCAGTGCCATAAAACAACCTTATAGCAGAAAGAGTCAGTCAGGATTGATTTCATCACCAACTGAGTTGGTACACTCTGGAGCCTATTTTTCTTTTGTATTTAAAACACCCATTATTTCTATTTACTTTGATCTTTTGCTGTTTGGCATTAACCCTTTAAACTCAGCCCCATTGCTTTGGACCTGGCAGTGGGACCGAACAATGATGCAAATTTTTTAAAAGCTGCATACAATTATTAATTTCCTCTTTCCTATAATTAAAGTACTGTACAGTGTTTTGCTGTTAAAATAACCAATGCATATTCTGATACCACGTTGCAAAGTTTTTCTTTTATTCCCTCAAAGGTGGCCGAATTACTGTATCACAGCAACACCTGACCCCAACCCTCCAACATGGCTTTTGTGAACATCCTGATTCAAATGTATACAATTTGATGAACAGACTATTATCTACTAAACAAGAGGGGCACAACTTTCAAGTGCCACCACAATCCACTTTGTATATTTCAGAATATTGTTTTTTAAAGATGTTTTTGAATCTTGCAACTATTAGTGTTGTGATTTGGATACACAGTATAATTTCTTTACCAACTATATATACTCTGACAGTAAAATCTGCCCTTCAAAATGATACAATGCCATTGGTCGTCAATAATAGATATGTAAGCTATGAACACTTATTTGAAAAACTGCAAAATATCTTGCTTTTTTATTGCTTCAAAACAATAAAACTAGATATATTACTTGTGAAAATTACATAACAATTTTTTTTTCTGGGTGTTCCAAACACATTCACTGACCCATAATAGGGTTTGGAAACTTACTCCAACACCTATTGAAATAAGAATAGAATTTAAAGTGATTCTTTTTTTTTATAAAGACTTTACTGAATTTTTCAACATTTTCTGCTGCAACATAAGTGTACAACACAACTAAAGGAGTAAAAATACTGAAAGAGAATTGTGTAACCTTTATTTTGAGGAGTAGACCATGACTATTGAGTGAAGGATGATGATGATACCCAGTTAAATCAAAGTAGCTGAAAACTGACAGAAATGAGGGGTGAGGATTAAACGAGAGCCTGCTGGTTCCAGAAAACTTTGTTTGACTACTGCTTAATTATTTACGATAGATAGATAGATAGATAGATAGATAGATAGATAGATAGATAGATAGATAGATAGATAGATAGATAGATAGATAGATAGATAGATAGATAGATAGATAGATAGATAGATAGATAGATAGATAGATAGATAGATAGATAGATAGATAGATACTTTATTAATCCCAAGGGGAAATTCACATACTCCAGCAGCAGCATACTGATACAAAAAACAATATTATATACATTGTGTATGTGGATGTTAAAGATGTTTTACTCATCGTAATGATCATTAAAGGTGTCATGGAAATACCACCCATACAAGAGTCCAACACCAGGGCCTGGAATTCATCAAAACAGATTTTCTTGTTCTTAGCCCACTGCAGATTCTAGACAATAGTGACACTAAGTTGAATTTTGTCTGTCATACCCTATCCATGCCAATGTCCAATGAGCTGAACATTCAGAATTGCACTCAGGTGTGAATTGACTCATTGTAGTTTGTTTGTTGCTCTGTGGAAGTCTGGTCAGCTTCTGTCACCTCCTTTTACTGAAGGTCTGCTTTCTGCCATAGAAATACAGTTGACTAGATGTTTTTGGCTGGAAGTGCATTTCCTCTACTGCAATGCTGTCATTCATGTAATCTACGATAAGACATCCCTCATACACTCCTGGGCATTTTGTCCAGTGTCCAGTCCTTGTCACTTAAATCTTTAGTTTTGTCCAGTCACCTTCAGATCTGCTGGCTCGCATGATTCACTATTGCATGCACACCTGCTTTAAATATTATTATCAATATGTCCCGTATGAATCTACTGTCATTTTGTACAGCTAATTGAACACGTCCCTAGCTGTTTTGTGCTTTTTAATGTTAATTTTCTTTTGTTCCATGTATTATTGTTTGTCTGATGAACATTGTTTTAAGCATCCATTAAGTCATATTGTTAAGCCATTCCTCCCTGCACTATAAAAGTAAACCTGGAACAATGGTTAGATCATTCACTCTTCTAATCTATTTTGGAATTATCAGACATTTGCCATTTATTTTGTAACATTTTTCACGCACTTTACCCATATATGTCAGTGCAATTAGAACATATTTTTGTAATGAATGATGTGACATTTTATTTTGAAACGTTCTATGTGACTCCTGTGTGAGTCGTAATATGCTGCATTAGGATGTTGTATATAGATACTGTATGTGTCAGTTAGTTAAGTTTACAGTTCTAGCAATATTCTCTTTTTAAATGTTATCTTACCTGAAAATAACATTTTGTTTTATAATTTTAAAGCAAGTTATTAGTTTGCTTTTTTATTAAGAATGTTTGTCTTTTTCATTTCTCCAGCCCTGTATATTTTTTTTGTTTGTTTGCTTTTTCTTCAGGTGCTTCTTAATGTCAGGTAATTTCAAATATTTTGTTGATGTGTTGCTGTTCTGCCACAAGGTGAAAAGTTGGCATGTCACTAGGGAAACGAGAGAAAAAACAGGAAATGGAAACAAAAACTAAAGACTAGGGGGAGTCATTACAAGAAGACTGAATGAACTTAAAACAACAAGCCTAGCCAGATAGTCAGAAAAACGAAGAATACAAAACTCATGCAAACTTTTTTTTAGTTTTGGAATCCACAACATTAAACGGTGATTTCCTTGTAAGTTGGTCAGCTTAAATACCGCCATGTCTATGATGTCATGCCATTCAACTTCTAGGACATGTCTCCTCCTGATTTTTATTGTAGCAGCAGTGCCACAAAATGGTAAGTCAAGTCAAGTTGGGGAGCATGCACTGGTACAGTGCGTTGCTGCACTCACTACATGAGGAAACCACTTGGAATCCCAGTTTGCAACCCCCCAGGCAGACACGCGGTCCAGTCCCACCATCCGGAAATGACCCTCTATCTGCCACAGCCAGGTGTTACGTGGGCGACCCCTTGGCCTGGTCCAGCCACTCGGGTCCCCAACAATGAGGATCTTGCGAGCCGGATCACCCTCGGGAAAATGTGCCACATGGCCGTAGTGCTGTAATTGACGCTCCCTCACAATGCAGGTACTGTGCCTCATTCGGGACTCCATGAGCAACCGCTCATTCTTTGCAGCCTTTGTCGATTTTCGCAAAGCGTACGACTCAGTTGATCGAGCTGCCCTGTGGGACATCCTGTGGGACATCCTGAGGGTTCACAGGATCCCCTCGAGGTTGCTGGATATCATGGTCGTCCTCTACACTGGTACCATGAGTGCTGTGTAGAGTGGAGGCAGGACCTCTGCGTTTTTCCCAGTTGATTCTGGGGTTCGTCAGGGGTGTGTTCTTGCTCTTACTCTGTTCAATACTCTGTACAATGGTAGTGGGGTCCAGCAGCTGTGGGGCATCTGTTGGTGAAGAAAGGTTCACGGATCTTGACTTTGTTGACGATGCTGTGATCTTCACAGAGTCAATGGAGGCTCTGATCGGGGCACTCGAGAGACTGAGCGAGGAGTCTGAGTGTCTGGGCTTGCAAGTGTCCTGGATAAAAACCAAGATCCAGGCCTTTAATGACCTCTTGGGCACAGCCATCAGCAGTGTGTTTGCGGACAGAATGTCGACCTTTCTGAGAGGTTTACTTACCTTGGCAGCGACATTCATGTCTCTGGTGACTCTTCCTATTGTCACAGGAGGCTGGGGGACAGACCCCGCTGGGATGCCTGGAAGGACCAGGAGGTGGCGTATTTGTCCTCTGGGCCACGAGGGAGCAACCGTCCTGGATCGGAAAAGGGCCACAGAAAGGGAGCAGGGAGGCTCAAGCCCGTTGAGGCCTGTGCCCACCGCCAGGGGGCGCCCTGAGCCTCAGAGAGCCCGGGACACATCTACTTCCGCCACACCTATGGACGACGATCCTTCCAGGGACACCTGGAGTGCTTCCGGGTGGTCTCCCGTCACTTCCGCCACACCAGGAAGTGTCGTCATGCAAAGCACCTAGAGCTCATCCGGGTAAGAATAAAAGGGGCCGCCTCCCTCCAATCAGTGAGCTGGAGTCGGGAGTGGGAACAGGACAAAGCTCTCATGGAGAGAGGAAAAGGCGGCCCACGGACAGTGAGAGAAAGGCCCGGTATAAAGGTGATTGGGGCAAGAAGCACAGTGTGTTGTGTGGGACAGTGTTGTGTATTGGAAGAAAAATAAATGTATTTTGTACAAAGATGTGGTGTCTGTCTGATGGTGTCTGGGCAAGTCTCACACTATGAAGTCAGTAGACGGATTTGAAGGGCATGGGGGGTCATGAGGTCACTGGAAATGGGTGTGTGGTGCTCCCGAAAGGTCCAAGTCTTTAGAGTCCTGGTGTTTCCTGTCTTGCTATATGGTTGTGAGACATGGACGCTATCCAGTGACCTAAGACGAAGGCTGGACTCCTTTGGTACTGTGTCTCTCCGGAAAATCCTTAGGTACAAAATGGTAATGATTACAAAAAGCAAAAGGGCACCGCAGACAATTTCAATACATAAGAGTAAATGAAATGAACAACACTAAAATCAAAATACACAAGATTATAGGAAGAGATTTTCTGAAGTAAAAGAAAACTAAGAAAACACAAACAAATTAAGGCAGTCACTCAAAGGAGTGTTTTGTCACTGAATCACACCAGAACCCATCACTGTCCTGCACTCTGCCTCAAGCTCCCTGCCTGAGTCGACAGTCAGATAAACACCCTTCCAATGACCACACAGACAAGAGTTTCCAGTTTGCTTTCTTTACTGAAGCTAGTTGGAATAGGGTAAAACTACAAAGAACTCGTAAACACAATAATGTGAGAAATTCTTACGTACAAACTCACACAATAAACTTAATGGCAGAATTGCCTATACTTTACAAATATATAAAAATAAATAAAGAACATTCACTTGAATGGCAAACATTATCTTATTATCTGTGCTGGTAAGAAAGTCTGAAAAAGCTACGCTCACAAGTACTTTTATAATGCAGTGAAAACTCCGATAACAGTAGTAAGTTGCTAGAACTTTTTACCTTAAAAATACTTAATTAAATAACTCTAAATACTTAACAGACTCACAAACATGCATCAATACAGAGAAATAAACTTATATAAACATTTCAACGTGCTGACAATACCTTCAAAGCCAAACTGAACATTCAAAGCATAAGGAAGTGAGACAAACGTGCTCTCCATTTGTTTTTACTCTCTGGGGCACAGCTTGATGACATCATTGCCCAGAGACAGACTGTTCCTTAAGTAAAGAAATGTTGACTTTCACAACTAGATGGTGCTAATCTTAATCCTTTCCTATTTCAAACCTTAACTAGAACAGGACAGTCAAAGTTCAGCTTTTTGCACTGAGGGAACTGCTAGTGGATAGCCATGAATCTGTGAAGTCTAGATTACAAAGGCTCCAGAAACAGTTCCTTTACAGTAGTAGACATTGAAAAACTCCTATGCTCGAGTACACAGGGGCTGCCTGTAAGCAAAGCCTTTCCTGGTGAGACCTGATGAGCCCTGTCTCACTCAGTCCAAATATCAGCACCACACTCCACTATACTACACTTGCCTACACTAAAAAAAGCTGCCAACTACGCCAAGTGTTTTGTTGTGAAATCACAACATGATGCGTCTCAGTTTGGACATTTGCACAGGTTTAACTGTTGGTAGCCAGTAAAATTGATTTAAGAATTAGAGGTCTTTTGATTTGCTGATTTTACAACTATTGAAATTTGTTTTCGGCCCTTTGTTATATATGCACAGATAGTGCTGGCTTTTCTTGTGTTCTTGGTTTTCATTCAATCTTCCTCTTGCCAGTTGGACCCCTTTTCACAAAGTATATATAATTTAAATAAAATACATTATTTGATAGTCACAGGCAACAGCTTGCATAGGTAGGTGAATTAAACAAATTCCTTACTGATGCATTCACAACGCTGTTATAGTCAGCTCCACTTTTCAGGTTAGTGAATTGGGTCTGACAGGGCTGTTAAAACTGCTGCATCCATTATTTGTCTCCCTTTGGCTCCTCAACTTCTTTGTCACTTCTTCTGTCACTGAAGGGTTCTGAATACTTTCTGAATCCACCATATATTAAAAGTATATTGTAGATTATACAGAGCAAGTAGTACATCAGAGTAGACGTGATACAACTGTGTTACACAACCTTCAAAACAGCACTACTGCATTCACACACTTTCAGCAAATAAAATAAAATTACAGTTTTACACACCTTTGGGCCATTACTCTATTAGGACAACAAGACTGCTTTTATTTAAAAACTCTACTTAAATAAGTCTTTTCAAAATTAAACTTTTAATTAAAGCACTATTTATTTTTTACTAAAAAGGGTCTTTAACTTAGATTAATCTTTTCTCCAACATTGGCATTCTGTCAGTGTAAAGTGAGAGGATTTATATGTATTAGAAATCTTTAGGGATTTCTGAAAAAGAAATGCATTAGTTTTATAACAGCTCAACACGGTGATGGTTAAAGTAATTACAAAAATCTATTAACTTATTTTTAATTGATCGGCTGAAGACTAATTGTAATTGTGTGGCCACATAATATAAGCTAGCATGCACTGTGCCTGAAGCATAGCTTTTTTAAAAATAAAATATGAATAGATTTATGAAGAATGTAATCAACGTATTAACCAAGTAGGGGAATTAAGCTTTTTTACATTTTTGTAAGATAGCCCAAAAAAGCATAATGGAAGAGTGCCTTAGACACGTAGGGAACTTGTTAAAATAAATAAATGAATACATATATACAGTAAATATATATACTGTATATATATAAATAAATATATATATATATATATATTGTAAGGGATTGCCGGCCATATTGTCCCGGCCAACACCCCCAAGCCGCCAGATGGAGCCATCCCTGCAACATGGAAGGGCCCCAAATTCCAGCAGGGCATCATGGAACTTGGAGTCTTTCACACACAGCTTTGCTGGATACCATGGGGGTCACCGGAGGACATTGCAGGGAGGCCCAGGGATTTATACTTTCCATATAGCCCAGGAGTAATTCACAATCGCGGAAACAGAACAAATGATATACTTCCAGGCTGAAGAAAAGAGGAGTTTTGATCTGACCCGGAAGTGCTAGGATTCACATGGACTGGGTGGATCAGAAGCATTTCTGCGTCAAAGACTTTAAAAGGACTCTGGGAAACACTAGCAGTGAGCCGAGTTGGGAGGAAGGGTGACTGAGCTGCTGGGAGTGGAGGATTGATTATAGTTTGATTATTGATTGTTTATTAAGTATTGTGTAGTGGTAGTGCTTTGTGCACATTATTATAATAAAGTCAACTATTGGACTTTTATCTGGTGTCTGACGTGTGGTCTGAGGGTTCAAGGGGTCTGTCACAATATATATATATACTGTGTATATATATATATATATATATATATATATATATATAGTGACATGTGAGTCCCTGTCTTGCACACCAAAACACGAGGCTGAGTCTCAGTACTTTAGCAAAACCAACTTTATTCAGCTTGAAACAGGAACAGCACAGTTATTTATTGCAGCGGGACCTACCATTCTTCTATACACACACATACAGCAATCAGGCAGGGTCGTGGCCAGGTTAGTGGCCAAGTAATACTGTTCCCTGCATTTATAATATTCCTTGCATCACCCATCGACGACAGGCACTTAGAGTGCAAACGCGGTTAGCTCGGATTTGCTTTTGCTGTGAGCCGCTACAGCACTGGGAGCCTGTGGCTGTCTTCTACAGACAGGGCGATCGTGCTTGGGGACGCTCCTCGGTGTGTCGTCCTGTTGGGGGGAGTCCCAAAAGAGTTTAGAAACCTTACAATATATATAGAGATTGAGAGAAAAGAGTGAAGACGAAGACGCTCAGTGTATGCACAATCTCAATGTATGCTGGGGTACATGACTGTTTACCTGAGAGAAAGTGCTTTGTTGTTCTTATAAGACAGCAACATTCCACTGAGCTGGCAGGGTTACATGTGTATAGGTGGGCTTACTAGAAGAAGCTTTACCCTTGTGTTCTGGTAGTTACAGAAAGCTGCCTCTTACCTTTAAGTGATTCTGGGGCTTGTCTCTGATGCAGAGATGAAAGCATTTACACATGTATCATCAAACCAAAGTTAGTTTAAGTTAGAAAAATTTGGATAGAAAGAATGAGAAGACAGGAGATGTTTACTGACAAGTGGAGAAGACAACCTGTATGCCAGGCAGGAGCAAAGCAGCCAGAGAAGGTAGGTAAAATACAGCTGCGGAGTTTTCTAATTGTTGTTTTTGTCACATTGTCTTTTACTTGTAAATTAATTCCATCCTCCACCTTGCCATGTTTGGAGTTGCTTAAAGTAACTCACCTCTTTTACATAATATTGAACAGTTTAGTATGTATCTAATACAAAATACACATGTACACTCATAAGTGCATCATGTTCAGTATGAAAGAAAAAAGAAAGTCTGCTCAAATTATATTAATACCCCAGTTTATATTTTTTACTGTTAACGGTAAAAATGTAAACATTTCATATGCAGTAGTATATATCCTCTTCAGAACTATATGCAATAGGCATATGTGGTGTTCTGTACAGACTAGGCAACATTTGACATTTTCTAAAACAGAGCTGTGACAGGATAATCGGTTAACTGAAAGCTTTTTTACTTTATAAAGCTCTCCTCTTGCTTCCATGTCTTCCTGCTTTCATAACTATCAGCTTTTCATAAAAGAAAAAAAATAATACTTGCTGACAACTTGTAATAACAAAGCATGAATATTGATATAATTATTTACAGGCAAAACACTGCCATATATAATCTGCTGGATTAAATAGTTTAGTAATTGCTGGTCATTTATTTTTTAAAACACAAATGGGGAAATTATTTTTCCTTATCTTTCAAATCACAGCATACCTTGCAAAAGAGACAGGAAAATAATGTTACAGTTAATAAGGAGCCATAATGTAAGTTCTGAATGGAATAGTAGGCAACCAAGGGATGCCAAAGCCCTTGTGGTATCCTAAAGCTAACAAGCTTAGTTGTTGCACTATAAATTTCATGAGAGAGATTGTTGTTCACTATATTACATTGCCGTGCTACACACACACACACACACACACACGCACACACACGCACACACACATGTGTGTATATATACAATTAGGTCCATAAATATTTGGACAGAGACAACTTTTTTCTAATTTTGGTTCTGTACATTACCACAATGAATTTTAAATGAAACAACTCAGATGCAGTTGAAGTGCAGACTTTCAGCCTTAAGTCAGTGGGGTGAACAAAATGATTGAATAAAAATGTGAGGCAACTAAAGCATTTTTTTAACACAATCCCTTCATTTCAGGGGCTCAAAAGTAATTGGATAAATTAAATAACTGGAAATAAAATGTTCATTTCTAATACTTGGTTGAAAACCCTTTGCTGGCAATGACAGTCTGAAGTCTTGAACTCATGGACATCACCAGATGCTGGGTTTCCTCCTTTTTAATGCTCTGCCAGGCCTTTACTGCAGCGGCTTTCAGTTGCTGTTTGTTTGTGGGCCTTTCTGTCTGAAGTTTAGTCTTCAACAAGTGAAATGCCTGCTCAATTGGGTTAAGATCAGGTGACTGACTTGGCCATTCAAGAATTTTCCACTTCTTTGCTTTAATAAACTCCTGGGTTGCTTTGGCTGTATGTTTTGGGTCATTGTCCATCTGTATAATGAAAAACCGCCCAATCAATTTGATTGCATTTAGCTGGATTTGAGCAGACAGTATGTCACTGAACACCTCAGAATTCATTTGGCTGCTTCTGTCCTGTGTCACATCATCAATAAACACTAGTGTCCCAGTGCCACTGGCAGCCATGCACGCCCAAGCCATCACACTGCCTCCACCGTGCTTTACAGATGATGTGGTATGCTTTGGATAATGAGCTGTTCCACGCCTTCTCCATACTTTTTTCTTGCCATCATTCTGGTAGAGGTTGATCTTGGTTTCATCTGTCCAAAGAATGTTTTTCCAGAACTGTGCTGGCTTTTTTAGATGTTCTTTAGCAAAGTCCAATCTAGCCTTTCTATTCTTGAGGCTTATGAGTGGCTTGCACCTTGCAGTGCACCCTCTGTATTTACTTTCATGCAGTCTTCTCTTTATGGTAGACTTGGATATCGATACGGCTACCCCCTGGAGAGTGTTGTTCACTTGGTTGGCTGTTGTGAAGGGGTTTCTCTTCACCATGGAAATGATTCTGCGATCATCCACCACTGTTGTCTTCCGTGGACGTCCAGGTCTTTTTGCGTTGCTGAGTTCACCAGTGCTTGCTTTCTTTCTCAGGATGTACCAAACTGTAGATTTTGCCACTCGTAATATTGTAGCAATTTCTCGGATGGGTTTTTTCTGTTTTCGCAGCTTAAGGATGGCTTCTTTCACCTGCATGGAGAGCTCCTTTGACCGCATGTTGTCTGTTCACAGCAAAATCTTCCACATGCAAGCACCACACCTCAAATCAACTCCAGGCCTTTTATCTGCTTAATTGATAATGACATAATGACGGACTTGCCCACACCTGCCCATGAAATAGCCTTTGAGTCAATTGTCCAATTACTTTTGGGCCCCTGAAATGAAGGGATTGTGTTAAAAAAATGCTTTAGTTGCCTCACATTTTTATGCAATCGTTTTGTTCACCCCACTGAATTAAAGCTGAAAGTCTGCACTTCAACTGCATCTGAGTTGTTTCATTTAAAATTCATTGTGGTAATGTACAGAACCAAAATTAGAAAAAAGTTGTCTCTGTCCAAATATTTATGGACCTAACTGTAATATATACTGTATATAGTGACGGGTGGCCGAGGCAGCATATGTTCCAGGGGAGCAAGCATGGGAAACCCAATATCTCCCCATGGACGCTAGAATGCAGCCTCCCAGGGTTGCAGTGATGCCTCGAACTCCTGCAGGGCTTCATGGGAGTTGGAGTTTGGTGCAGCCCTGTTGGGTTCTGCAGAAGGAGCTGCTAGCCCCTTTTGGGCACTAGTTTCGCTACACCCAGAAGTGCAGCCGGATGTTGGCAATCAAACACCTGGAGCACTTCCGGGTGCCTAATAAAAGGATCCAGCAACCATCACTCATGGGCCAGAGTCGGGAGGAGAAGAGCGACAAAGCTTGGAGGAGGAGTGGTGGTGGAAGAGAAAGAGGAAAGGAAAGTGTGTGGTGTGTTTTTGGTGTGTTTATTTCACACTTGGGACTGTGTTGTGCCTGTGGGAATTACAGGGAAAACGTGCCCCACAAGTAAAGAAAAATAGTGAATAGTGAATAGTCACACAAGTGTAAATAGGAGGGAGAGTGAAGGTAATTCAACACCAGGCCAGGAAGTGGCGGGGTGCACTAAACCCTATTCTGTTGTCTCTACCGACTAAAAACGGGAAAACCTGCCTGATTCAACCATAAAGACATCACTTCCTGTTCTGGCACCCAAAAGAACATCATTTCCAGTTCTGGCGTCTAGAAAAACTGCACTTCTGGCTCTGGCGCCCAGAACGTCACTTCCAGCTTTGCCGCCCAGAGAAACGTCACTTCCGATTCCGCCATTAAAGCCGCCATGTATGGAACATTAATTCAGTTCAGTCTTGGACTCCAATCTATGCTCATCAGTGCTATTTAACAAAAACCCTTACAGCAGCCTGGGAAATTATACGGGTGGCTGCCCCTAACCTTTTTCCTGTGTTGAGGCTGATTATTTCACAATATATATATATATATATTGTGGCACCATGGATTCACACAAGGCCCGCTGGGAATTGGAGTTTGACATAGCCCTGTTAGGTTCTGTGGGGGCGGCCAGGCGAGCTGCAGAGCTCTACATTGGGCTTTCAACACACCTGGGAGATCTGATTAATGAGCCACCTGGAACACTACCAGGACCAGTTGAAAAGGAGCCGCCTCACTTCATTCAGGGAGCCTGAGTCAGGAGGAAGAGGAATGAAGCTTGCCAGGAGGAGTGAAGGTGGAAGGAGACCGAAGGAAGATGAAGTACTGTGTGTATGGGACCGTGTCTTACTGGCCTGTGTACTGAGCACTGCAGGTGGGAAACATGTGAAAAATGTTTCCCACTGTAATAATAAAGGCTTGTGTTGTGCTGCACTTTGGTCTGTGCTTGTCTGTGTCGGGGTTGGTACAGCTGGAACACACTTGGTTTCCACTATATATATATAGATAGATGTCCTTCTAGGTTTCAGTTATTTGTGAGTTTGTTATGAACAATTAAAATGGAATATTTTTTGAGTTTGCTGAAAAGTCACAGAAATTCAGAGACTACAACTATTTATAATGTCCAAAATTCTAGGTCATACCACTTCAAAAACATCTTTAAGAAGATGAGTGGGAACAATATCTACCAGACAAGTTGTGGGTTTAAGGTGACCAGTGGCGGACCATGCATTTCACATCTAGGCCTTCAGTAGTGTTCCGTCTGAATCAACCCTCCCCTCAAAAACTAATTTATGGTTATAAAAACCATCGTAATATGCAGAAATACAGTATAAAGAGCCGTTGCATCGCAGATAGATAACTCCTGTAGCCACAATAAATGCCTTTATTGAATAGACAAACCAGGGGTGAACAAGTACCTTTCTACTGCAGCTACAGCCCATGACACACATAAAAAACATCAATAATAACTCATAAACTTGCAATATTATTTAGGAAAATCACAACATTTTACTCACCAAAAATTCAGATTATTTGTAAACAAAATCCATCCTCCTCTCTTTCCTCAAAAACAGTTCAATTACTCTGTCGTACAGATTATCCGTGCGCTTCAGTTCCATCATGAAGTCCCTTTCTATCGCCATCGAAGCTAATGCTGAAAGTCGAACCTGCCCTGTCGTATTTCTGGCATAAGTTTTAATTCGCTTTAGGGCTGAAAATGTCCGCTCAACAGAAGCAGTGGACACAGGAATGGTCACCGCCAAACATACCAACATGTACAGCTGTCCCATGATGCTGTCATTCAGATTTTTCTATTACACCATCCTATCCAATCAATGGGTCTGAATATGGTGACGTTGCCGTACACCTGCTAGAGGGCCCTAGTGAAACCAACTCAAAATCTGATTGGTTGAAGCAACAGTTTAATCAACATTTTTTTTGTGTTAGAGGGTCTGCAGAACGGATTGTGAAGGCCTCCGGGCAGACTTCTTTGACTTTGACCCTGCCTGGCAACAAATGGCTGAAATGTGATTGGTTAAATGCTTTAATACGAAAATACATGTCTGGAAGCAGGCACAGCACAACCATTGGAAAAGCTATGAAAGGAAGCGGACAGACTATTTGGAATTATTTAATAAGTATTTATGGACAAAATATAATTAACATCAGTTTGTGATTCAGATATTTTTTTAGGCCAGCAGAGAAGGCCTTGTAGGCCCTGACGGCCTGCCACTGAAGGTGACTAATTACATCTGCCAAAAGAGGGAGAGATACATGCTCAAACTGATTAAAAACAGCAGTACATGTAAGAGGGACAGATGGGTCATCAACAGAGGATGTAATGTGGGATCTAATGTTAGCAATTTTATGAACAAAAAGTTAGAGAAAATCCTCGCAGACTGCTTGGTGTCATGTCAGGCCATCTAGAAACAGATGTGAAGAATAGTGTTTATAGGGTTAAATAAAATTCTAGGCCTATGACAATTTTTTGAAATAATATCTGAAAATACTTTATCCTAACAGATTTCACAGCTTTCTGTCCCTTAAAATATCAAAGGACACCAGAAACTTGTCTTTTTTTTTGCTCACCTACATACCTGCCTCAGGTTACGAGTGGCATCATTTAACCATGGCTCAGGTAGAGCAGCAGAGTCTAAAATGTTAGAACAAGGATTACTAAGCAAAGTGACTAGGCTGTCAGTGCTCATCTGAGGTGGAGGGAATCGCACAACATCCATAAAAGCCACAGAGAACTTGCTGATAGTGGTGGAGTTCATTATGTGAGAACAGCGGGTCTCACTATAAATGCTGTTTCACAAGGTAAGGATGATTAATTTATAACAGGCATGTGATCAGAAAAGCAAGCATCACCGATTTCGGGCCTCTCACAGACTGAACAAAATGAAAAAAATCAATAAGGTTGAAAAAATCTTTAACCAGAGGTTTACTCAGGCAGCACATATGGATATAAAAATCCAAGAGAATTAAAAGACTGTCATAGTTCAGTTTAATTTCGGTAGGAAATTCAGAGAACTCATGTATAAAATCCTTGTTACATTTTGGTGGCCGATGCACCACCACACACAACACAGGATAAGATCGGTCCATTTTAAACAACTGTAATTCAAAGCTGGAGTAACAGTCAGTTATCAATTGGCAGCAGTAATAACAGCTTTGTTGCTAATCCACCACCACTACCCCCCCCCAACAAACTTTGGGGAACTAAATAACTTACAGTCAGGGGGTACTAATTCAGTGAAAGCGGTCAACTCACCGAAAGTTAACCATTCCTTGTAAGGTGAAGAATTCATTTAGAATAAATGTTTTACTAGCTAGAGATCTAGCACATACAGTACAATCCCTCTTAACCGGCCACCTCGGGACTGGACCCATGGCCGGTTGCCATTTTGGCCAGTTAATCCAACGCATACCTATTTTCATGTAGAAAAATATTTTTAAGGTATGTACTGTACCTCTTCGATGTTCCTGAAGAAACCATATCCACAATACTTCATCCACGATTTCGCACACAGGTTTTTTTCTCGTACAATAAATGGACAGTGTGGTGTAGTGGGTCGACAGCTCAAGTCAAAAAGGCCACTTTTTAAATAAATAATCACCGCACTTGCGGCTTAGCGAGTATGTGTGGCTGATCGGTTCTCGGGGAATTTCTGATGCAGGCGATCCTAGCTTAAGTGCACAGGTGAGGAGTTGTCTGCATCCGTAATTGTTCCCGGGAATTGCAGATTGCCACATCTGATCCACATCCCCATGGTAAGTAGAAGTACGAGGCGGCTACGGGGAGAACAGGAAAGAACAGGAGGTTAATGGAGAAGGAAGCAGATAGAGGAAAGCCAGTGCAGAAGAGCGATCAAGCAAGCAAGAGCAGATTCGATGGAGCAAAGCCAGGCAGCTGGGAGGTGAACCCCTGCAGAGTGTTTGGCCGACACTCGGTGGGGCTGAAGAAAGTGGTTGTTCCAGCTGAGCGATCTGGGAGCTGGAGTGACCGGTACTGAAGGCTGTCGAAAGGCAGCAGCAGTCGTGGAGGCTTTGGGCTGATTTAGCCCCAGCGTGAGCGCCCTGGCCGCTGGGGAAAGAACCCAAGTCTTGGTCCGGATGGAGCCCTACGTTGCCAGGGATCGGAGGGCTACTGGACCAGTGTGGAAGGCAGCTGCACCTGCAAGTAGGGTGACTTCCCTGTTGCGAAGCCCGATGAGAGAAGCAGGGGAGCCACCAGGTAGAAAGAAGAAAGCACCGTGGAAAATTCATCAAGGAATATGTAAACGGAAATCACTCTGAAAGTAGGAGCCCTCGCACCTTCCAGGAAAGAAGGAAGTGCATACATATACTGTACCAAAGCCATCTTCAAACGAGTCAATTCGCCAGACTGATGGGACGCACAAAGGTTCCTAGAAACCACTCCACCCCTGCAGAGATGCAGTGATCGCCAGCAGAAGAGCTGATCATGGTGACCTGAAGTAACAGGCCAGATCCATTTATATATAAGTTCCGGAGAGTGCCAAGAGATGAAATAACCACAAACTGAACTGTAGCGAGGATTAATCACTGGAGAAGACACCAGTGATTTTTAAGCGTCACAAGTATGTCCCCGAACTATCCTGGTCTTCTGCAACATTTCATTCAGGGCAATAGGCAGGGCTTACAGCACAGATACAACGGTATATACAGCAGAAAAGATGGAGAATAAGTGTTCTGGCCTGATTGATTGTATTTAAAAAGTTTGTTTAAAAGAGATTGACGATCATAGACAATCAAAGAAAAGACATTATGGATAAAAAAGATGTAAACAGGGCAATTAAAAATAAAACGGACCAAAATGAATTCAGATACAGACGGCACCATCTCCATCCAATGCCCTGGTGGGGTGGGAACAGTTGGCCGAGGTCTCCAGGACTGTAACTGTTTCTGACATTGTAATTTGACTTTGTGTTATAACTGACTATGGACCACCCAGAAATGTATTTTCTTCAGGGAAACTACTGACTGGAGGTTTTGTTTTTCACTCATCCATTGTCAATTGGCAATAGTTCAACAATAATATTAATAGACAGGCAGTGTTGGGCTCCATTTATGTTACTTTTGAAGTGCGTAGTTTTCCTGTCATTTTAAACAAATTTGTGACTTTATGTATAATCATGTAATTAGTCATTTGTAAAATGTTTGTAGTTGCATTAATTTTTGAACTTGTTACAGCACTTTGAGCCGGCACTTGTTGAGCAGAACTATACAGAAATAAATTAACTGAATAATCAAATCACCTATAGTCTCAAGTGTGACAAAAACAGTGCTGGAATGATCTTTAGTCATCATGCTGCATTGCATTTCTATTTTTTCCATATAGGCAGTGTGCCATAGTGACTATGGAAATTAACTCAAAATAAGAAAAATTCCCCCCCTTTGTCCAATTGTGGGACATTTGGCCAGTTACATAAACCTGCCTCTAATCCAAATGTAAAAACCATAATTGAACAGTTATGACTTTGATCAGTACTTATAACGTGCTTTAGGCTGGTATCAGCTATAGAAAGGAACTACAACAAAATAAATCTTGTCCGTTATTTCAGCTGCATGATTCATAGAGTGCTACTGTAAGATGTCTCACTCTTTGTCTTTTATCTGAATATATTCTGCTTTTCTTTACAGGTGTACAACTTGCAAAAAAGTTTTGTAGGTTTCCTAAAAAATGTATAATTAACAGTAATGATTTTTTAGTGTTTTGTTGATGTTGAACTAATAAAAATCAAACATTTCTATGATTATCCATTCATCAGTCTATTTACAGAACTCACATCTTCCGGTATATCCCTGTCAGGAGCCAAATGGATAAGACAGGATGTCAGCCCATTATAAACTTATTATTATTATAAAATGATTAATTTAATAATTCATTTATGCAGAATTATAAAATAACTTTCTCAAACCTGCCTAATCCAAGTTAAGGTCACAGAACTTATCATGGTAGCATAGGCCAGGAACCAACCCTGGACATGGCCATTGTGCACATACTGACGAAGAATAAATTTAGAGTTACCAATTAACATACACAAGACATGAGCATGTCTTTGAAGGTGTGAAGAAAAAGTGGACAAAACCTACAATCAAAAAAATGTGCAAACACAGCATTGACAATGTGCAAGATCATGTGCAGGATTTGAATGTCCAACACCAAATCTGTTATGTGGCAGTGTTTACCATTGCACCACCATGATCCCAAGCAAAAGGTATAATTCTTAAGCATGCACTGTGTACTCTTTTGTAAATGGTATTTTAGGAAGAGTTTGTTTGGTTCATCTATTTTTTTTTTACATTTTTAAACAGAAAACAATATTAAGATTTACTGAGCTTCAATTTTAATTCCAGCTTTTCCCTGCCTTTATCAATATTAAGCATCCATTTTAATGAGTGGCGAGTTTGACTTTAATGAAAGTCAATATGTGCTTATTGTTGACTTCCTCTGCTTGAAGCAAAACAGAACTAATAGACAAGAAACCTATAGGAAAGAAAAAATGGCAACCAAATCTACAATATAGAAAATGTTTTGGAGGTGACTGCACAATGGAAATGCATGATAGTGTGAAAAATCCCAAATCAGTCATATCAGATTTAGGAAAAAGGAAACAAGTCAATCACAAACTTCCATTCAAAGAGCAGAAAAAGCCAGATGATCAACAATCTTCTGGTTAATAATTAAAACAGTAGATTATTGTAGAATGGAAGTACACACTGTAAAGATCAGGAAATAACAAAAACAAATGTCAGAATATTAATTTAGTATTACTTACAGTATATTACTATTGAGGGTTTTGTCTGCATGCTATAAGGCTCATACATAGCATATAATGCTTTCTCAGTTATAGTTAGTTAGACAGACAGACAGACAGACAGACAGACAGATAGATAGATAGATAGATAGATAGATAGATAGATAGATAGATAGATAGATAGATAGATAGATAGATAGATAGATAGATACTTTATTAATCCCAAGGGGAAATTCACAAACCCAATACAAGAGCATGTTATAAAGCGAATGGAAGTAAACTCTGCAATGAAATGAAGTGTTCCATTTTTCTAAAGGAAATAGTATTTATTATTAATATACTGTGGCTGTAAATTTATTTAAGAAGTATGATGAGTCTATAAAATGGGTATAGGCCTGCAGGGCTTTATTTCCACAGCTGCTCAGCTTAAATCATATTTGGTGACGCTGAGGCTCTGTGTACAGAAGCAATATGTAATAAGTGGAAACCATTAAAAATATTCAAATACGGCAGAAGTAATTTATTATTGTAATTACAAGGTATGTTATGGTAAAAAATATTAAACAGATATAAGAAATTAAAACATACCTCATCTCATTTTCTTCCCTGTCCCCATATACAGATTCCACATTTTTCTGGGGAATTTCAAGGTATTCCCAAGCAGCCCAAGAGGTATAATCCCTTCACTATGTCCTGAGTCT
The DNA here is from genome assembly GCF_900747795.2 of Erpetoichthys calabaricus. NCBI lineage: Eukaryota > Metazoa > Chordata > Cladistia > Polypteriformes > Polypteridae > Erpetoichthys > Erpetoichthys calabaricus. Next base: position 189,943,360 of record NC_041399.2, read on the forward strand.
GCCACAGGTGTCTCTGCCTAGTGGTACTTGCACGAAGAAGCTCTAGGGGGAACCGCTTATGATATTCCCAAACCATATTAGCTGTCTCTTCTTGATACAGATGAGCCGAGATTAAACTCTGAGGTTCTCCTGCATCACTGAGCTTCCCAACCTATTATGGAATGCCAGCCCAGTCACCTTGCAAAGAAACCTCATTTCTACCATTTGTACTTGTGATCTCATTTCTTTCATCATTACCCACAGCTCCTGCCCATAGATGAAAACTGGGACATAGATTGACTAGTAAACCGAGAGCTCTGTCTTTGGATTCAACTCCTGCTTCAACATCATGGAATGGTACAGCACCCACAGAACAGCAGTTGTCACTCCAATTCACTTGTTGATCTCATGTTCCTTTTTTCTGTTATCTGATACTTGAGCTCCTCCACTAACAGCAGCTGTTTCCCCCCTCATCAACCAACTCTTTTCCATGAGAAAACCATGGCCTCATACTTGGTGGTGCTGATCCTCATCTCAGCCCCTTCACACATGGCAACATATTGCTTGAGTGCATGTTGAAGTTCATAGAAAGATGACAGCAGAAAAGAGACATTATCTGCATAAAGTAAAAATGCCTCCACTACTGGACACCCTCACATCCTCCAATCTCTCCAACTTTAAACTTCAGAATATTGCAGTTTGGCCAGAACCCTGTTTTTGATTCTGGTAATTGTACAAAAAATCTACCCTTAGTGTTTCCCATATATATATATATATTTAGTGCTGATGTCCGAGGTTCGATTCCCGTAGGGGAATGCAGTGAGTGTGTACGCCTGATGAGCCCAGAATTAGGGCGAAACACGTGTCGCGTACTCTTTGCATTATTTGACAGTAAACTATTTCAACCATTCTATGATCTGCGTCTCACAACTGAGGGCACCGTGGCGGATGTTAGCTGACTTGCTGACCAACCACAAGCGTTACCTGGTAGGTAACCACCCATACAATCAGATTGTGATTCAGACTACGAATGCCGTGAATACATATATATATATATATATATATATATATATATATATATATATATATATATATATATATATATATATATATATATATATATATATAAATATATGTATATACTCTCTGTATATAAAATCCTAAGCCTAAAAGTGCAACAATTTTGGGCAATGATTTTATGTCACGTTTTTTGTCATGCTTTAAATCGGGCTTATTTTAAAACCTAAATATATATGTTTGGTAACATTCTTTTCAGAATTTATCAGACTTTAATATGATGTAGTGAGAATTCAAATTTTTAAATTATAAACTAAAATATCAAGAAAGTTGTGGTTTTTGTCAGTTAAAACAAATAGATTGTTTATTTAGTCTCTCATCAAGCATAGTGGACCTCAGTTTAACAGGAATACTCTAATCGGTAAGAAAGTAAATATTTTATTCTCATTTCATGATTTTTACTCTGTTACATAATAATTAATTTTTCTTTTACATATTTATAGAATTTCGTGATTTTGACTCCAATAAATAATCATTTTTCTTTTCTACATTTAGAGATTTTACTAATATTCTGGCTGCAACTTGGGGTTGGGCACCAGGGGGGCTTGCCCCCCTAGTAAACATATAAATGTGTAAAATCAATGAATTCTATTTCCATTAGCTTGACTGACACTTGCATTATATACAAAAGAAAACTTGTACATGTTATTTTACTTTGTACAATACAGTAAATAGGTCAGACAATTGCTTAAAGCAAAGCACAGAGAGTGCATAGAATCAAGTATTCTATGTTCTGAAAAACTAGTCCCCTAGCAATAGTGGAAACTCTTTCTGAAGTGTCACCAACAAAGTGCTCATTTATTGATCTTCTATGAATTGGATTCCAAATTGCTGTCTGACTCATTTCTTTGACGTTTTTTTTTTCTCTTTTAGTGGCTGAAATAGTTACTTAAAAGTTATTAATTTGATATTTCTAGATTTTTTTACCATTTCCGTACTCCCTGTGAGTGATGGTGGTAGAACATTTTTAGCCAGCAGCTCATTGCTAGTAGGTCAGGCAGTAAATAAAAGTTAAATAACTTTTATTATGATGCATATATAAGCATTTGGAGATATTCATAAACCTATGGATGGGTGAAATGAGTTGAAATATGTTCACTTGGACAAAAGGCTTACCTCAACATGATTTTGAATTAAAGAGTGGAAACGTTTGACTGTTGTTTGCATGTATACACTGAGCAAGGTTTCACAGTATTTGTCCTGACATTGTGTTTCCTGCTTGTAAAGACACTATTTAATAACATTGAAGTCCTAATGGGTAACTTTAGCACTCACACAGCAAATTACAGAAATACATGGAGGAAAAGTGATTGTGATAAACAGCCTTCCTGGTCTGAATCTTAATGTTAAACTGACACTGGATTTCTGTCCTGGTCAGGCATAACAAAAGCTGCATTTGAGCACAAGGATGTTCATAGGTGTACCTGGTAACAGAGTACTTTGGGCTACAAGTTCAATTACCTCAAGGCCAATTCTTGTTGAGAAATGAACATATTATATGAGCTTCATCATGTTACAAATGGTAACTAAGATAGAAAAGGATTAACACTGCAAGATGTTTCATATAAATTGCAATGTCTTCCATGAAAAGGATATCTACAGGTGGTTAAGAATGCTACTTTTATTAAGTACTAGCCAAAATATCCAACATTGCCTCGGTATATTTGTAATGGGTTAAGGCAGTGTTTCACAACCTTTTTTCTGGGGTGGAACACTTTTTGTAACCAAAAACTGCACACCCACGACTCAAGCATTCTAAAGATGCATCTGAAGTACTCGAAGTGCTGTGTCTGCAGCATAGGAATCACGTAGCTGCTTTTATGCCAGCTTTTCCAGACAGTCCTGTGCTCCTCAGACTGGTCTTGACCACCTGCACGACTTGTCCCTCTCAGATTCAGACCCAGGTGTTCTACACTATTACTTCCATGGCATACCTGGGTATTTATTATGGCACACCACTGTGCCATGGCACAAAAACACTGGGTTGAGGTAAAAAAGCAAATTCATGAACTAGCCTTGGATGAGATGCTACACAGTACAAAATGGCACACTGACACACACTTACTTCTATTTGCTCAATATACTTTTCCCAATTCACCTAAACTGCATATCATGACTCAAGTGCCGCCATGAGTGGCAGCCTTTCCAGCAGCTCCGTGTACGACTTTACCTTTCTACCTTTTTATCTATTTAACTGATCACTCCTACCACTTTCCTTTATGTGGACTCATTCCTTGGACACTTTTTACTACTTGGAGATGGATTTTTACACACCGAGACTTGTCTATTTCAGGTAGTCAACTGCAAGCGCTGAGAACAAATGCCTGCACCGTTGTGGTTCCCTATTTACCTGACAAGGTAAGAAGGCCGTATCGTGGCAGCAGAGCTGGCACTAAGCTAAAGGCGAGGCGGCTTGCGAGAGAGTGGAGTTACAAACCTTTGGTGCCTTCTGTGATCCTGGGAAATGTGAACTCACTACCAAATAAGATCGATGAACTGGCCGTGCTGGTGAAAAATGTCAGGACCTACAGAGAATGCAGTATGTTTTGCTTTTGTGAAACGTGGCTAACAACTAGCATCCCAGATGCTAACGTGGAGCTACCCGGGTTTAGCACAGTTAGAGTGGACAGAGACGCAAATACCTGCGGAAAGGAGGAGGACTCGCTCTCTATGTGAATACAAGATGGTGCAACGCTGAACATGTAAACGTAAAAATCTCCACTTGCTGCAGGGACATCAAACTGTTGGCTGTAAGTTTGCGTCCCTATTACTTGCCCAGAGAGTTTGGATACGTCATTGTTGTTATTGTATACATCCCTCCTCGGGC